>NC_137466.1:97687577-98055773 GCF_964235325.1 Thermobia domestica
ACGTAAAAACATCTATTATTGTAATTCTTCATTATTAGGATTAGCGTGATGGACAGACAGATGTTGGGGGCGCGGTGGCTCAGTGATAGAGCGTTCACCTCCGATGCTTGGAGTCCCTCGTTCGATCCCAGCTCACGCCGTGTGGACTTTGTGGTGGACAAACACCGTGCTCGTGAGTTTTTTCGGGGTTCTCCCGTTTCCTCCCACTTTCTTCATTCCACCATTTCATTCATTTCTCATACTCACCATTTCCTTTAGCCTAATCGGCATATTTGTGGGACGTAAAACTCAAAGATTTCAAAAGACTGAGATGTTTACCTTTTATTCCAGATTAGGATTAATATAATAAGAATAGAAGGTAGCAAACTAATTCAACTTACAGTACCAGCAAAAAGCGCTTAGGTATCACACAGTGGAACTTACAAGATTGCACTATTAGTAGTCCGTCCGCGTGGGTGCCCGAAGGGGGCAGGGAAGAACCTGGGCCCAACTGGCTCACGAAAATATATACGTAATATAGCAAACAACGTATATTAAATACGAGACGTAATATAGCAACCATGGAGATGCCCCCCCCCCCCTTAGAAAATTTTCATCGAGCGCCACTGTCCATCCGTCCGTCACTTCACATGATAACTCTTAAATGAATGCGAATTTTTTACTTTAGAGTGTGCACGCCGATTTGATTGATTGTGATAATTTGGAAAATTATCCAATCAATAAAACCAGGGAAACACAAATCCTGAACAATAAACAAGTTTATTGTCGGTCTCGATAGCAACAGAGGTTACGCGCGATGGCAGAGAGAAATACCACACAGAGACATAGGCCGTGAAGCGGCTACCTAGACATAAAAGGCACACTGTTTCAATAACTAAACAAGAGAACTGTTTAGGTATTATGAACTATTTATTTGAACTAAGGTAAGTTAGACACAAGTGGAAGTTAAATTCTGTCTGCAATACTGATGTCGGCTGACTTAATGAAATAATAAAATGGACAGAATGCAAAGAGAATGGAGGGTGATAAAATTATGAATGAATTTAAGAAAGAAAAAAAAAAGGTAATTTAAGGTATTCGTCCACCGTTCCCAAGAAATCGTTTTACTTAACTTATAGTTGCTGGAAGACGCTCAAGGACCGCAATTATGACTGCCCCTTCTTAACCCACGTGGTGGATTCCTTCTTGGAAGCTGTCTTCTCCTGGATAGTTTCCTCAGCTTCTTCTTCGAATGATTGGCTCTTCAACTGGAGACTGCGTTGGACTAATTAAAATAATGACTTTATATATCACTGATGCTATGAAGAATTGGAGCTCCTCACTGGTTTCTGAGAGACGAATCCAAGTCGAAATGAGAGTCGAATGACCTGAATTGCAAAATGAGAGCGAGGCGTGGGTGTCTTCTCTTTTTCTTTCCGCTGAGTGGCTCGCTCTTAGGCTTCGTCGCGCTAGGCTCGCCAACTTCCAACTGGCCTTCCAGTTACCCTCAAGTGAGTTGATGAGTTAAGGACATCATCCTGATCCTTCTGTGAGCGTGGACGCTCACAGATTGGTGCTCCGAGAGGAAGAACTCACGATGAAGATGATCATATGATCCTGGTATACTTGACAAAATGTGGGTGAAGATTTCTTGGTCACAGTGTACGGTTTGAAATTAATGAATTGAAATATTACAATGAATTTGAATGTAAAGAAAAAGTTAATTACAAAGGTCACCCTCTTACAAATTGAGTTTTGGTTGTTTGGGTACCACCCGTACAATGATGGCTCGGGAGCCCTTAAAAAAAACATTTTACTTTATATGATTTTTAATTTAATTGGTGTTCGTTGTGGACGTCTGTCGGTGCTGGCTCGTGTCTGGTCTTGTGTGATGGATGATCTTGTTCTCTTGATGAAGTTGAAGCTGTGAATAAGATCAGAACGAAAACGAAGTTTTGAGTTCGCTGCACTGTACACTGATGGGGGGGGGGGTAAAAACAGGTGACTATTTACACTTATACATATAGATTTACACACTTTACAATATATATATGTTGTATGCTGCAGTGCATTTTGGAGAATAAATTATGTGATTCCTCTCCAGTTACACATTATTTCATACACTCAAATATGTGGTTAATATAGTATGCAGTTTATGAACGGAATTCAATGAAATGATTATATAGTAATATACAAAAAACTTGGAGATAGAAACAACACTAATTAGATCTACTCTTATAATTTTTGTTGTTTATGCACTTAGATGCAGGTTTGTCTTTCGTTTTTTATCTTTTTTTTTTTTTTTTTTTGACAGCTGGCACTGTTCGTGACGCACTAACATGATGCACTATTGGGAATGTTTGTGCTGTAGTTCCGTGACAAAATGTGAGTTCGACAAAACTCGACGCACTTTGAACTGGATACGCTTACGGTTGTAGCAGAGTAGCGTATGAAGCACTGTTCGGAGTGACATGACGATGCACTGAGGAGTTCTGACCACATTGGCAGTTTGTGTTGCACGACACTTTAGTGAAAGATGACACTGATGTTTTGTTGAGCACAGTTCGAGGCACTGTATTACACTTTTGTTGGGTTGGTTTGGACGTTATACAAAGGACCAGTGGAGGAGAATGGGGGGTATGCGCTTACAAATTAGTTATTAAATGTGAATGTTATATACTACAAGGGAAGGTGACAGAGGTGGAAAATTGAAGGAGGAGGGGGGGGGGTTGAGTTTACTATCTAACCTCGCTCAAACAAAATGCGTGTCCTAATCGTCTCTGTCAGCCGTATTCGTCGGTCCCACGCCCTGCAACCATTTCTCTCTCATCTCCGCTGATGGCTTCCAAAGCTTCAGATTGTCAACAGAGTGAGTGCCATGCAAGGAACCATCTCTTAAGTCTAACAACTCGAAAGCCTTATTTCCCACGCGTTTGTAACAGAGGAGGGGCCCCAGATACACGTCGAAAAATTTGTAAATTTGTTTATTAATGGCGCTACTCGCTGGATGTGAGTGTAAGAAAACGAGATCACCTTCTTTGATTGTGGGCAGCTTTTCGCCTTTTTGCTGCAATTTGTCGTTGCGACGCTCGATCTTACGTCGTCTCTTGAGATCGGCCATAAGTAAACGTTTACGCCAAAAGGAAGCGTTATCATTGGAGTCTTTTTCTTTTAATGTGGTTTGCCATATTCGAGCGATGGCTATACTAGGGTCGTCGTTAAAATGTATCTCTACTGCTGACATTCCAGTGGACGAGGAAATGGAGTGATTCAGCAATATAATTATTTGAGATACAAAAAGCGTCCAGTCTTGATGTTTCTGTGAACAAAATAGGCGAAACAAGCGTGACATGTCTTGATGAATGCGTTCTACCGGTGACGAAGCCGGATGGTAAGGAGTTGTCCGCAGATGTCTAATGTTATATCGAGATAAGAAGCTCTTAAAATGATTAGAAACAAACTGTGGACCATTATCCGTTAACACCTTTAATGGTACTCCTAGGTGTTGAAAATATCTGCTCTCTAAACACTTTACTATGCTGTGAGTGGTTGCACTCCTCAGACAATATGCCTGGACTAATCGTGAGTAGCAATCCATGACAGTGAGCAGAAATGTTTCGCCTTGTCTGCCACGTGGGAGAGGACCATATAAGTCTATAGAAATTAATTCGCCTTTAGAGCTAGGAATAATGGATCCCATGGAAGGTGCGGTGGGGATCTTTTGGTGTTTCGTGCGCATGCATGTGACGCAATCATGAATGTATTTTGCAACATCCTTGCGCATTTGTGGCCAGTGAAACGCTCGCGAAATGCTGGAAAGAACTTTGTCTCTACCGAAGTGACCCATGTTGTGGTACGACTCTATGACTTTGGATCGTAACTGGTGTGGTAGACAGATGCGAAAACGATCTGGGAAGCGAAAGTCTTTTATTGTGAGAATGCCATCTTGCAGTTTATATAGGGTGTCCCAAGATCTTTTACCACGGTGGGTCGCTGCGTTCTGTTTGGTGTCGCTTGACGCAGAAGGCATTTCAGGTGACGCTGTTTGAGACGCAGACTTTGCTTCAATATACTGAATGATGGGGTGGTAATCAGATTCACTGCGTTGCATGTCAATAAGTTCCTGTCTGGTGACACGTGTGACGTCATCGTTCAGCACATTGAGAGCGTGAGTTCTCACAATTTTGTGTTCCAATGAAGGAAGCAAGCGTGTGAATGCATCAATACATTCGTTCTGTCTTCCCGGGACGTATTCTATTGAAAAATCAAAACGTTGAAGTTGGATGAACCAACGTGATAACCTGGGGTTCCATGAACAAACATTGTTCAGCGACGTGAGTGCCTTGTGGTCTGAAAGGACCGTGAAATGCGTGCCAAGTAGATATGCTTCCCACTTCTTTACGGCGCACACTATTGCGTAAGCCTCAATTTCCGTTATGGTATATTTGGACTGAGCGGGGGATAACATTTTCGAGAAATATTCTATGACACGCTTATTGCCGTTCTCATCAAATTGAAATAAGGCTGCAGCGACGGCTTGTAGATTGCCGTCCGTTTGGATGAAAAACTGTCTGTTATGGTCTGGAAAGGACAGCATAACGTCTTCAATGACGAGATTGACAAGCTTATTCAAAGCGATTTCACAGGCCTCAGTCCACTGCCAGCGTGAGTCCTTTTTCAATAAATTAAAGAGAGGTGCTGCTAAGACTGAAAAACTGGGAATGTAACGGCGGTGCCATCCAATAATGCCTAACCATCTCCTAAGAGATTTCACATTGTGAGGCTTGGGGAGGCGCTTAATGGCGTCTGCAGCCTGGGGATTCTTCTTGTATCCTTGGGAGGTGATATTGAAGCTTAAAAACTGTGTTTCATTTTTAAAGAAATCACACTTCGACAAGTTCAGTGTCATCCCTGAACATTTGATTTTTCCCAACACTTTATCCAACAAAGAAAGATGCTCAGTGGGACTAGAATTCGCTAAACATACATCGTCGATGTATCTTATGGTTTGACGTGATAACTCGTCACCTAGCACATGGTTCAAACACATGTTCAGGGCAGTGGAGCCGTTCTTCTGACCGTTAGGTACTACAGTGTACTGGTACTGCGTTCCGGCATATAAAAATGCAGTATACGGTCGGGACTGGGGAGAAATTTCGCATTGTAGATAGGACTGAGAGAAATCTAAAGTACTGAAGAGATTTTTGCCACTGAACTTGGCGAGAAGCTCGTCTATTTTCTCTGGCCTTTGGTGATGTAACGGTGTAACGGCGTTAGCACCTCTTAAATCCGTTACTAAACGGATGGATGGCAGTCCATCTTCTTCCGCTGATTTCTTCAGCACCACGTGAAGCGGATTTAAATGTGGGGAAGAGGCCTTTTCGATCACCCCAAGGAAAAGCAATTTATCTATCTCACGGTTAACAGCTTCCCTATATTTGTAAGCAATGGGATAAGGTTTTCGTACTATCGGTTCAGTATGTGTGATACCAAAGTCATATTGGAAGTCTCGACACAAACCGGGAAACTTGGCGAAAACGTGACGATGTTTGATTAGTATATCGGTGAGATCCTGTTTGTATTCGGGTGGGACATGGGAAGATTCAACCGCTTGAAGTATTTCAGCATCAGTAGCAAATAATTCTGGATGCTGTTCTGGAGATATACCCCGTCCATTAAAAATGTTATTACTTTCTTCTACGCAAGTACGACCTAATGCTACTAACTTCTGGGAATTTACATTCAAAAAAGTTTCGTCACCCTCAAGAGTGACATCGTCAGGATCGTAATGCAACTCGTAGCTCTCCTCAAAACAATGTTCGTGGTTAGAATTTGACTGAGAGTCAACAGACGTACTGACACATATGTTGTTACTATAAAACTGAGTATTATCACTACTTTTGTGTTTTTCTTTCGCACTGGCCACTGGCAAAATATTTAAAATAGCGCAAAAGTCGGAATGATGAAAAGTAGCCGTGCAATTACCATAATCAAGTATAGTACGCAGTTGTGAAAGTGCATCTAGTCCAAGAATAATTTGCTCGTTAATATTAGGCACTACAAGAAATGGTATGATAATTTCTAGTTGACCAAGCTTCACGGGAATAGAAATTCTACCCTTTACATGGGCGCGTTTGCCTCCGTGGAATCCGACGAGTGATACGTGAGGAACTGGTTCGAGTCGCGGTGACGAGACAATAGTGCTTATTTTAGACCACATGTCTTTGCTTATGAGGGAACATTCACTTCCTCCGTCCAACAAGCACGTATATTCTTTACCTAGAATATTTACTACGACTTTCGAACTGCACGTGCATTCGAGAAAGTCTAACTGCTTATTCGAAAGGGTCTGTATTTCATCCTCGCTTTCGTTGTCATCGTCACTAAGGTTAACAAACTGAGAAGTATCACTTCGTGGGTCTACACATAGCAATGACTGCCTGACGTAAAAGGTCTTATATTCAGTTTTACACTGGAAACTAGTTCCTTCACTGGAGGATTCACTACCACGGTTCACGGTGTCTAAGCTATTCTTGACCTCCGTACCAAGAAAGCTGCGAGTCAGTTTAAATGCTGCTCTTGTTGGTAGTACATTTCATCGTCACTTATAGGGCGTCGTGGGGATGGCCTGCGATTCTCGTACTGGGAATCGTTTTCCGGTTCCGATGCAGGAGACTGAAATCGAACCTGCGAACGGGAAGATTCCTGTGTATCACGTGGTTGTAAGCTATGGTTACGGTTACGGCGTCTATTACGTGCAGCCCGTGCTGGACGTCTGAGGGAAGTACGAGAAGGCTGTGATTCAATTAAGTGATCACGGTTCCTGCGAGAGGTTTCGTCATTCTCAAGCGCAACGTGATTAACTTGCCTCTGGAACGTGCGGGAAGGAACGTGACTATTTGATGCTGGAAAATTCTGTATGTTATTATTACGGGGAAATTGAGACGAATATGCAGGACGAGGGTTGTTGCTGAGGCGAGGCGCTGAATATCTACTGGAACCGGGCGCCGCGGAACGGGTGTCTGTCACTGATCCCTGTAACGCTTCAAGCCTCTGAACACAGGAAACAAAGTCATGAAACCTCTCGTGTTGTGTTGCCACCAGGTAGGTCTGAAATCGCGTAGGCAACAAAGGAATCAGAGTGGAAATGATTTCCGTGTCAGAAATAGAAGGACACAAAGCTCTAATGTCTTGAAAACGACTCACTACGAACGATTCGACGGAGGTGTGACGAGATGGCGAAAAATGTTGCGTTCGCAATAAAGTCAGTTTATTTGCGACTATGAAGCTATTCTGATAGTGTGCTCTTAACTCAGTTCGGAATTCCTGGTAGTTTCGAATGTTCGTTCTGTTTAACTGAAACCATGAAAGGGCGTCACCTTCGAGGCAGAACTGCAACAATTCTAGATACTGTGAACGAGGAACTCGAAGAAATGACATCTCGCTCTCAAATTTGGCCAAAAACGTGTCAGGTAATAGAGAAGCACCAGTTCCCGAAAACTTCGTGAGGTGGGCCAAATCAGAAAAACGGACATTGACGCGAGGTGTAGGGTGACGGTAACTTTCACTTTCTGACCCTGAGGATTCACTTTCATAGGCCTCATCCTGAAATTTTGGGCTAAGGTCACCTTCGCATGCGGATGTCGCCTGTGAAAACTGGGCGGATCGAGAGGGTGTGCGACGTTGCCTGGCACCGAACAAGGGCACAGTGGCGGGTTCCCTTACATTTAGAAGATGCTGGTTTTGGGAAAAGTTGTCCCCTTGACCCTGCAGTTGAACGTGTTCCGAAGAACGATAGTGCCGTTCTTGTCTATTTTCTAGAGCTAGTAAACGCTGATGCAGCTCGAATTGACCGGTAAAAGTTTCCTGGCGTAGTGCCTGGACTTGTGCTAGCACAGATTGAGATTGGCGGGTGCTAGCATCACGGTTTCTCTCCATCTCGCTTGTAAGATTCGATATGCAGTCGTTAAAGTTCTGGGCGAAATTTGTAAGGGAATGGTCAACTTCAATAACTCTGGAAGAGATATGACTGTAGGCGTTCGCGCAGTCAGATTGTACTGATTGTGTGGCTTTAAAAATGACACCCGTTTTGTGCTCCAAATTAAGAATAGCACTTTTATTGTTAGCAACTACAGTTTCTAGGCTAGAACACCGGTTATCAAGGGATTGGATACTCTTCCGCGTTTCTTCCAGAGCTTGCTCAGTGTGTTGCATGATTGAAATGACGACGTCGCACATCGTCGATAGTTCGCTTTTAATTTCCTCGTTCGCGTCACTAAATTCTGAGCGCATATGGTTCTCAATAGCTGTCATTGTTCCGGAAAGTTTTCGTTCTGTGGCTTGTAGCTGTTCATTGAATTCTTCCGTGAGCTCTTTCTTGTTTTCGTTGAGCTGGTCAACGAGCTCTTCCTTGTTTTTATTGAGCTGGTCTGTGAGCTCTTCTTTATTGGATTGCAATTTTTCTGTCAATTCTTTTGACTGATCATCCATAAGGGACTTCATTGCTTCTTTAAAAGTGTCGATGTTCATCGCCATTTTCCCACAACGTAATATCATACACTAATGAATGAGAATACGATCTTTCTCTATTTGGGAGGGCTACTCGAAGAATTATGAAATGACTTAGTAATACCACGAAAATAACACTGTTTGAGAAAAATGAATTAGGAATGAAATGAACTTATGAACGTGATGCTTGTGGAAACAAACAAGGCGATGATGCTAGCCACGTGGTCGAAAACTTTCCTTAACAAAGACTTTCTCTCTGTGCCTAAATCAGCGGACATAGAATGCACTTCACTCACGACTCTAACATATTCCATACACATACATATATTTGACTTCTGAATAAAACACCATAACATGAAAATAATGCTCTACAACTACTAAAATGGATGGAAAAATGGACGAATGTGAATGAATTACCTGAAATAGGGAAACAAAATGCAGAAAACAGTATAGAAATTTTGAGACGTTCGCAGTAAATATAGAAGGTGAATCAAAAGACGTTAAAACTATACTGTATCGGTTCCCTCTCTCTATAACGAAGCGTGAAATTGTTGTTCTCTTTATCTGATGGGTCCCTGCAAAATCCCACACTGTGTGCCAAATTAAAGCTTTTTTTTTTTATCGAGCACGGCCCTAAACCTGCCTCCTTATAGTAAAACTGCACCTGAGTCTCATAATCTTCATATTTGTGCACGCCGATTTGATTGATTGTGATAATTTGGAAAATTATCCAATCAATAAAACCAGGGAAACACAAATCCTGAACAATAAACAAGTTTATTGTCGGTCTCGATAGCAACAGAGGTTACGCGCGATGGCAGAGAGAAATACCACACAGAGACATAGGCCGTGAAGCGGCTACCTAGACATAAAAGGCACACTGTTTCAATAACTAAACAAGAGAACTGTTTAGGTATTATGAACTATTTATTTGAACTAAGGTAAGTTAGACACAAGTGGAAGTTAAATTCTGTCTGCAATACTGATGTCGGCTGACTTAATGAAATAATAAAATGGACAGAATGCAAAGAGAATGGAGGGTGATAAAATTATGAATGAATTTAAGAAAGAAAAAAAAAAGGTAATTTAAGGTATTCGTCCACCGTTCCCAAGAAATCGTTTTACTTAACTTATAGTTGCTGGAAGACGCTCAAGGACCGCAATTATGACTGCCCCTTCTTAACCCACGTGGTGGATTCCTTCTTGGAAGCTGTCTTCTCCTGGATAGTTTCCTCAGCTTCTTCTTCGAATGATTGGCTCTTCAACTGGAGACTGCGTTGGACTAATTAAAATAATGACTTTATATATCACTGATGCTATGAAGAATTGGAGCTCCTCACTGGTTTCTGAGAGACGAATCCAAGTCGAAATGAGAGTCGAATGACCTGAATTGCAAAATGAGAGCGAGGCGTGGGTGTCTTCTCTTTTTCTTTCCGCTGAGTGGCTCGCTCTTAGGCTTCGTCGCGCTAGGCTCGCCAACTTCCAACTGGCCTTCCAGTTACCCTCAAGTGAGTTGATGAGTTAAGGACATCATCCTGATCCTTCTGTGAGCGTGGACGCTCACAAGAGCGACGATAGGAGAAAAGAAAGTATGGTGATTGTGAAAGAAGAATCGAATTCGAGATTTCAACAGATTTATACGTTTCCTAGCAGTGGCTTAACTACGTTTAATTCCCCCCCCCCCCGCAAGAATATACCCAGGGTTCCCCCGTCTTAACATCTTTTCGTGGAATGATGGATAACATAATAAACAACCATACTTCCCTGTGTCTGTGAATGATGAGTTAAATGTAACTACTAAGCCTAAATATTCATAAATGGAAACCACTTTGTCATACATATAATTTATTCAGTAAGCTTCAGAATGGAAGATGGTTTTAACTCTTTCCAGTCAGTGACATCAGTCTTCATGAAGAGTAGCAGGAATTAATTGAATAATTTCCTTCTTGCTTTCCTGTCAGCAAAATTCTTTACTAATTCCCATACATTTATATTATTTTTATTTTTTTTTCAGCTTCGTCCTCATTTATTGAAAGCAGTACTAGGTTACTTAATTGTGCTTCTCACAGTTCTCTATTAATTTCAATTTTGATTGATTGATTGAGTTTAACGTCCTTTTCAACAGCGGGAATTTTAATTTTGAGAGCAACCTCTCCGCAAAACTGACAGAGCCAGGGAGCGTCAAAAAACAACAAATACGCAGTAATAAGTTTTGAAAACTATATGTCAATGATTATATTCACAATTAAAAGCCTTGTTAGGTCAAACACAGAATTCTAAACACTTATTTCAGATTTGAGCTGTTAAACAAAGCAAATTACTTCCACTGAAACTAGGAATCAGTATTACAACTATAAGTTGTTTGAAGTATGTGTACCCTTCTTTAAAATTTCATCGCCAGTGAGATGAATTATATTGGCAGGAAAGAGAAAGGAAAATAATGGAACCTGTATCACGCAGAGATGTAAAACGACTATGTAACTGTAAATTTAGTATGTGAAATAGTTTAATATAGATACTATTTCTAAAGTTTGATTCACTGTCACTGAGACGACTAAAATCTTCTCACAACTCATCAAAATAACGTTTGACCTTTTTGAATCGTTGGCATCTAAATGATGTCTGAACATTCCACTTTTCACACAGTTTAATTGCTTCTTCCTTCAGATTACTCTACTCATCCATTTTCTCTTGTAAGTTGCTTACACACTTTTCAAGAGCCAACACTTCTATTTCTAGATCACAAGATAAGTTTTCCCTGAAGTAATTTAGATACTATATTTATTTCGGACATTATCACTATAAGAAATAGAAGTTCAAAATCATCTATTGATTCTATCAAGCACAGTGTTCGAAGTGGGAAAAAAGCAGAGGCGGTATGTTCTATTACGATCTTGACTCGACATACCCGGTATCTAAATGTTGAAATACAGTGAGGGTATGTTGCCTAAAAGATTGCACTTTTTATTTACATAATGACTGAAAATCATTGGAGTTCTTCTCTGTAGTTACGGGGAGGGGACATGGAGTGCCTTTGATCCCCTGCCAATAACTTTCTGGAAAAAAAAATATATTCCCTTGTGTTATATTATAGAGAATTATACACGAAAATCCTCAAAAACCGAGTTTTTATATTAACAATTTCCTGCAGAAAAACTCCCGGACCTTTCACTTAATTGAGGAGTATTCCAAACCCCCGAAAGATCCACCCCCACAGCAGGCAACTCCTAAATTCACTCATGCTCAAAACACGACACTTATATTCATTAATGCTAGAAGACATACATATACATTAGAAAGAAACAATTCAATATGCCACATCAAAATATAAACTAGGTGAACTTCTTTGAAGACACTTCATTTTAAAAACAAAACAGTAGGAAAAAGATAACAAAAATGGCGGTGTTGTCAACTTAGAAATTATTTCTACATAAGAAATAAAATCTTTTTACGTGCTAAGCTATTCGTCAAGAACTGGATAAAAATGGATTTATTAAAGGTGTTCAGTACCTACTCTCTAGTGACGGTATGTCTTGATCACTGAAAAACCAGAGGCGGTATGACATACCTCCGCATACCGTCTCACTTCGACCACTGAAAGCAGTTAGCTTCACTTCTTTCATTTGCAATGTTACTGGTTTGAGGCTAGGGTGAAGGGACCCGTTGGAAGTGTCGGGCACCCCATCACTGTGGGGTTTCGCGCCATAGTAGTTACGCCCCTGTTTCCTAGGACTTACCAGTGTAGCTTCTAGAGTTCTATAAGATCGACAATGGTAGCGAAACCGGCTTTCCCTCTCCTACTACAAACGCTTCCCTTCCTCTTTCAACACTGGGGAGGGGGAGCTTTGGAGCCTCTAGTGATTTTTCACTTTGGAGTGATTCTTTAAATTCTGATGGAAGAGACAAATATTACAGAAAAAAATACAGAATTGCATAAACGTACAGCCAGTATATGTCTTACCTATAGTCACCGAAATAATAGCAAAATGCTCAAGAGTTTGGGACAGGAGAATAAAAGGAGCTGTTGCAATCACACAAGAGAAAACGAACCTTAACAGAGACACAGGATTCCAACTCAGCAAAATATGGACACCAATCATATTCCGCCATTTCAAGCACCAATCAGAAGCCGCCATTTCAACCACCAATCAGAAAAGTCCAATCATACATACATGAATATATATATTCCATACACTCTATTGCATCAATATATTCGCCTGAAGATGAGGACGATGTCAGCCCTCGAAACGTCGCACAATATAACGTTATTTACCTGGCTGCTAGCCCAAGAAGACCTGTTCTCAAAATGTCTAATTGTTTGAACTACTTTTAAAATATGTTTAGGTCCATATTTCATTGACTGATATTTCTCTATGTCGAACCAGAAAGGACCATATTTCTTTATAATATAGTTTACAAACACTTTGAGTTCGTTTGATTTGTTTGAGAAACGCACAACCGTAAGACTCGGTTTGCACATGTCAGTCATCGAGAATCTGGACCACACTGCCCTGTTTCAATTGCTCTGTTAGAAGTTTTATGGCGCCTTCACTAAATTTTGATGCCACGGACTACAGTGAGCTGATAGATTGTAGAAAATGTAAGCTTTCGCCCCTCCAGTGGTCGAAAGCTTGACAACACAAACTATGTTATCACTTATGCATGACAAATCTGCTCATGAGTTCTTAAATTTTCCATTCTATACTCAGGAAGTTGAAAGTTCCGTCAAACTTGTTACAGAATCTACAGGAAAAGTGTGCGTACAAGAACACAGAGTTGGCTATACTAGAGCAACTTTGCTCTCAAGACCCACAATGCCAAAATTTGATAGAAAGAATCTAAATTTAAGATAACGTCCTTGACTAAGTTAACATAATTTAGCACATCCTAATTGATGGGATGGTTGGAACTGGAATTGCAGCCACCTCCTCATGGTGAGGTTTGGGCCATTTCGAGGGGGAAAAAGTTGAGAAATGGGCGAAGAGCTGCAAAATCATTATGAAAATAAAAATATGAAATCACTCACATTAACGAATTATTAACAAACATGATCTCACGCAACTAAAATAAAGTACTTGGACTCTATAGAAATGAAAAATAAGTAATCTGCATGTTTCTTGCGTAAAAGTAAATTTTGGTGTTTTTTCTTTTCATTTTCTCCAAACCATAGGCCGTTTGCGCGAACTGAGATCAAATGTATGATTATTTTCATTATTTTCCCAATAATTAGCAAGCAAATACGCAACTTTCAAGCTCTATTAGAATTCGATACTCTAAAATCTTATTTTTTCGCATAAAAGTAAACTTTGGTGTTTTTTGTTGTTTTTTTTTTTTTTTTTTTTGTCATATTTTCAAACTTTAAGCCTTTTTCGCGAACTGGAGACTTAAGTGTGAAATTTTTTGGTATTTTTCCATTGATTAGTGTGCGAATACGCAACTTTTGAGTCCTATTACAATTTGATACTCGAAAATCTGATTTTTTTTTCGCTCCATTGTACTCTACACCCATTATAGAACTGCTTTGCCTAAGGTGTGATGCATCGCAGGAATTTGGTGTGATTCGTGGACTCAGACTTGAGAAAACGTAAAACAGCAGAAGTGCACCAACAATGTTGCCAAACATAGAAGATTGACGAACGAGCGAGCGGCAAGAAACAGCACTTAAATAACTATAATACAAACACTAACAATTATTCGAATTCAACGGTAACAATAATTGACAACAAAACGAAACTTAGCGGTAATCTGACAACACTTTACCCTCAGGAGATGTTGTTCGTAAAGCGCGAGAGACGACAAAATTTCATGGATGGGGGTTGACGACCAGGACCTTACTCTCGCATTCTATTGGATGTTGAAATTGGTAGTTCTAGGCCAAGCTTCATGGCTCCCTGCGATCACTAAATAGACACACCATATTCTCTCTGGTAAGCGCGTTACTCTGCTATCAATTATAGTAAGTTCAAGCAGTAAACTTGAAAGCATTTTCAATTAATATCATCTTCGCCCGATCATACTCTGTCTATCGGTGTGAGGTGTGGGTAGGGATGGCCACGACCGAGTTCGAGCGAGTTTTCTTTGCAACTCGACTCGACTGGTAACAGACATCTTTAAGCTCAACTCGAGAACTCGGTTCGAAAAATTTCCTCCAACTCGATTCGAATTTGGGTCGAGTTTCGAGTCGAGTCGAGCCGAAACGATTCAAATCGAGCCATACCCTGTGTGGAGTTTCAAATACCCTCTTCAAGTGTCCTACATAGACAATATAATTATTATCAATTATACTACTACTACTGCTACTACTGATGATTATTATTACTATTCCTATTATTATTAATATTAATATTATTATTATTACCGACCTCGGTAGTCGTGAAGACTAGGAGGCAAGGACATCGTTCAGGAGGTTCCGGATTTATATTTCGGAGGAGCATCAGACCCGTTGCCAGACGGGGTTAAGGAGGTGAACCCTCCCTCAAGGTTAATTGACCCCTGCTACTGTGAGTGGTGATAACCTGTGTTTGAGAATTTAATTAAAACATGAATTTGCTATAGAAACTAATTTTGCTTTCAGGATTAGGCCCTACTTTACGTCATATATCCAAAATTAAGCAAATCCTTGAGTTGCTTTTAACGTCTCTTTCAGCGGCGATGCTATATGAGATACTGATTAACGTGGAATCCGAACCACATGAGCTCCCGCCGGGAATCGAACCTGCGTCTCCCATGTCAAAGGCGCGTACGCTAACCGCTTAGCCACGAAGGAGCTCCGAAGCAAACTTGTATGCCGTTTTAATTACTATACTGAATAGTAGAAAGAACATATAAAGAAATAAGGATCACACGCAAATTCAATGTCCACCCTCCATAGAGCTGACGTTATCTTCAAGAGCGAGGTGACAGGTACAAAATGGAATTGAATTAGCTAAATTTAATTACAGCAAACTGGCATCTTGGCTCATGCTGTTAGAAAGAGATGAGGGAAGTTAGCTGCCAGGTCAGGGCTGTTTTACTATAGGTACAATCCTGATATCTCTTGTAGATGAAAACAGTGTACCGTCATTTTCCTATGTCAAATGAATAGTGTCAGGAGAAAGTATTGCAACGCTCAGAAAAAAGATAACAAACTCATATTTTACTCGTCCGTCCTTTCTCTTATATTTTTCAACAATTCGCTTAAAAGAAAAAAATATAGGGCATGACTTCAACGGTCAGTTGTAACAACAAAATACATTAATGTGGATAGTGCAATTTTCCAACAATTTTATAATAGACTGTTATGTTTGAAACACAAATAAAAATATCGTATAATACACCTTGCTGTTTTGTCTTTTGTCAGTTCACCTAGAAAATCAAATCTAAGCGTGCGATAGCAAGTAAAACTGTTGAAAGTTATATTAAAGTAATGTACAATAGGAATATTGGTGAAAGCTACAAGCATATTATTTGAAGTAAGGGGATTCAAGAGGTCCCAATCCTTCCACGGACCCCCGCGCGGAGTCAGGAAGTTTTCGAAGTCTGTTTTTGTTGAATATTAACTTATTACATAATGTAACGTTTGTCATGTCGTCAAGTCTAGGAGACTTAGTAGTGGCTAAAATTTCGCTCAAGTTGTTTTTCCTCAGATGCAAGTAGATGTGGGATGGTACCTTTACAGCAGGCCAAATGGTTGTTTCTAATTTATTCTATTCTATTGAGTGTAAGGAATGTAATATCTCTCTAGACTTCAGATAGTATATTTAGGGCGCAGAGTCTATCACGCAAATAGAAATAGGGAAATAATTGACAAAAGTGAAAGTGGATTATGCTGCTAATTATTTTAGAAATTATTGTAAATAAAGCATAAATTCAATCATATATGTACTACATATTTAAATAAAGATGAAAACGACATCTTTTTAAATTAGACCTAATGCGAAATGTCTAATTCAATGTCTACCCTCCTCACGTATTAAGTCTATGTCATATACAAAATATTAGGTTAATAAAATATCAGAACTCGACACACTCCACGTAGGTATAATAAACTTACAATTTCTGTTTTAAAAATGACAAATTTCCAATTTAAAAAATGTTGACAAAATTATTGATACACAAGCATATATCCTATAGCATAGTGGAATAGATCAAGGATACGAACACATGAAAAGTGTTGTTACTATCAACATTTTCTATTGTCTGATGAAGCCATGAATTCAGAGTTCTTAAAATAGAAAATAAATAAATAAAATTTTTCTAGCTTTACATATCATAATTATGAACTTTGGACTAGAAGGAACGACTGAATGAAGAAAGTGAATTATTATGAAGAATGCTGGGATGAGAGTGTAGGAGCGCCTTGAGTAAACCCATGGATACCATGTTGTTCGCCAAAAGTTCACATGCTCTGGGCTCGAACCAGGCTCCTTTCGCATCAGAGGTGAATACTCTACCACAGAGCCACCTTATTCCATCCCTCAGAAATCGATATGAATCATTATATGATATGTATATAATATGATAAGTACAGAAGAGGTGTTTACACCACTTACGCAAAACTAATCGTGGGTACGCTATTGATAATAAAGCATGCAAGCAAATGAAAATATTTTTAAGAGTAACAAGAAAATTAATCGTTCTGAGGGGAATTTTCAAGCCACTTGTCCCGCCAAACGGCAGAATACTACGTATTTCTTTTTTCGTTTGCCTTGACCTCATATACAGTCATTTATTTATATTTCTGTTTGAATCATTTTACGGAAGTGGTAGAAGGTAATTTTCTCTCAATGAAGGTCGGGAACGATCGAGTCGAGGTAAGGTCAATGGTCTTTGGGGATGTTGGTTTATTACACATGTCCACCGCCCGCTCCTAAACGAACTCGTACAATTGAAGATGCCCACAATACCGACTATTCAAAGAGAAAGAAAAATGAAAAAGTGGCTACCTGACTTGCCATAAACATGTCGGGAGTGCTTAGGATACTTCTGACTGTGCAGAAAAGGCGCCCAGATGAATTTGATATATCAACTCTGTGGGTGAACACTCGTTTGTCCTCTTGGTTAAGAAAGGGAATATTTGTTTCTCTCTTTTTCACCTACACGCTATGAAACGATTTTTTTAGTTTTTCTCTACATAATGTCATTACTATCGATGATACAAATAATAATAATAATATTAGAACATGTATAAACATATCTGAATACTAAAAAATATATTATTTGTTTACTGGTTAACTGCCGGATTCGGTCGTCGAAAAGTCTAAGAGGCAAGGAAGGGCATCGTTCACGAGGTTCTGGACTTGAGTTCCGGAGGAGAAACTATTTGGGCTCGAGCTAAAAATTATTATAAGGTGCCAGCCAAACATGTTCAAACCTGATCGTCCTATACTCGCCGCGACCTTATCCTGATAGCCGAGATACGCAACTTCAATTCGGGCGACTCCGCGCATGTTACATAGTTCTTCACATTACACATGTTAAACACTACTTAGGAGATCAATTCAAAGAGCTAATTGAGTTCAAGTATATAAAAATGTTAATACAGAAACAATATTTAAAATAAAAGGTACTAGATTTATTAGTAACGGGTTATGAAAATGACGTCACGACTCAGAATCGGAAAGAGAGGGAAAGAAAAGAGTGAAAACCCGGTAGCTAAGATGCGAGTCTCTTGCAAGTGTTGCAAGATTATAAACTTGAAAAATCTTATATCAAAAACAGAATACCAGTAAAATTAGTTAATTGATCAATGTTAGAAATCGTCCACAATGGACAGGAAATGGCATAATATTTTTATATGATATATACATTAAATAGGGTTGCTACCCCGTTAGAAACTTCTATGCCTGCTGGTAAATGAAACAAAAGAGAGAACGGGACTCACATGTAACTTCTGCAATTTTTATGTAGAGAGTAACACTGCTCTGTCAAATATCGTCTTCGCGCGTGTGTTAGTGTGGGTACGTGGGTGTAGTGAAACTGAAAACATGAATGAATCCGAATTATCTTCTCAGTATTATCGCAAACACGAGGAAGGGAAACCTCTTTAAAGTCAAGCAAACTAAATTGTCAACAATGTGTACTCTCGACTAAGAGAAAAATATGCAGACAAAACTGTTGAAGAAATTGTTGATATGATTGTTGCCGGTTCGCAGCTGGTTTACTAATTGCTAACGTAGAGTTGCTGTGCTTTGAGAACAAAATCGTATTTTTAATTTATTATGTGGGAGGGTGGCTGCTTGTGTGTTTCTGTTGATGATTGACCTTTTCCAGATAGATATATGAGAGTAACTTCATTTCTTATCCTTTCTTACCTTAATCAATTGAAATGAATAATCAAAATAGTTTTCATGCTCTCGAATTTTAATTGTGAGAATTGCAAATACATGACGTGCGAATTTCCAATACATTTATTACTATTGTCGTATCTTCATGAGCATTAAAAACAAATAAACCAAGAAACATATTTCGTAGCGGCAGGAAAAGAACGAAAAATCACCGCTCCGCGCATATCAGCTGAGACCCAGAGCAGCGCCAGTTGAAACCCTGGCGAATGAGAGCCCAACCAAACCACACATACAAAGGCTTCCCAGCGCCAACATGTACTAATGCGCTTGTGATTCGGCTCTCAAGTTAACATTGCGTTTAGTTATAGGTTTAGAGTTGTCAATGACTCGAGCGGCTCGGCTCACTATCTAGAGCGAGAAGTGAGCCAAACCAACAGCTCACCCAACCGAGTCGGCTCGAGCCCTCAGAATGATCTCAAAAGTTCGCTTTCAAAAGCTTTTAATGTTCTTTCTTATATTAACGTACACAACTCTACAGGCAAAATAATTGTTTTATGATTTTAGTCTTTAAAATCCTCAAATAGTCCCTTGATTTGTTAACATTTCCATTGGAGAAAATATATACCAATGACAATTAAGCCACATTGAGGTTCTCTTAGGCTCACAGCGTAAGCGTGAACATTCATAAATGATCATAAATGTAATTCACCAGAAATTGGGTAATTTTGAATAATATGCACACATTAAAAACAAAATGATAAAATATTTCATTGATAGCAAAACATAATTTGACAGAAACATGAACTATCATGTCTAGAGTTCAATCAGTTGGTTAAGTTACTTTTAAAATTTAACGCGTTACTTTGTCATCAACTTTTCCTTATATACAGTATATGACGCAAATTACACAAGTTGATAGTTGTTACTAACACCATTCACACTCAAGTAATGCTGCCTCTTCGCTGCCAAATGGCGAATATACTTGCCTTCTATATGTGCGGTCCCGGGTCTATTCTCGGCGAGTTTACTTGCCTCAATTTTAACAAGCAGTAGGACCAAATTTATTATTATTTTAGTCGATTTTCTGTATGTATAGAAAGCTTTTAAAGTTAAGGAGACGATTTAGGGTACTAGGGTCATACCCAAAGGAGCGACAAGGGACCCATCGAACCACCCACCTGAACCAATGAAAACTACTAAACACTGGTTCAATCCGTTTATTTTTCAAGATAGTTATACAAGAAATTTATCGAGTTGGAAATTTATACAAGAAATTTACACATGACTGTACGAGAACTTTGTTCGTAATAGTCTTCTTTACAGTCAAACCAAGGATTTCTTTAAAAGAGAATCCAGATACAAGAAACCCACTGAGCCGGATATACAGTAATTTCCTAAAGCCGATATCTGACCTCTAGCGAACAAAATTCGATCCATTTGATCGTGTTGTATGATCTGTGCCGACTCTAATGGCGCTATTGGTTAAAATGGATCGGCTCCCGGTTTGTTCACCACAGAGCTGAGATCAGAATGACCGCTCACATGTCACGCCTACCGAGCCGATGCTTCACCTCAAGCGAGCCGGCTTGAGCCGATGGCTCACCTGAGCCGACCAAGCCGAGCTGGTTGCTCACTCAAACCGAGCCGGCTCGAGTCGATGGCTCATTCAACCGAGCCGGCTCGAGCTCAGTTGAACTGGATCGAGCCAGTTGATATCACTACTCGGGTTGGGCTTCTGTTTGGGCTAAAAAAAATCGAGCGTGCAAGAATGGTAAAAATTACAGTCAGAGTGGCCCAAAAGTAGGTATACAAATCAGCATCGATCAAGTATGACATTTTAATTTATTAAGATAATGCATTTATTTACTTCGGTCTGTTCAAAGCTTCAGGTATAAGTGAAAAGACATTAAGAACAAACGAAGAAACTAAGTTAATACCGTGTCGAAAATAAGAACATGATATAAAATGCCATGAGTCGATCAATACTAGACTGTATACCTACTTTTGGGCTATCCTGTATTGTCATTGTGCTCACGACATTTGAGGCTGTCTCATTATAAAAATCTGTTGTTGTCTCGTTATCGAGACGAGACGAGATGCGAGCAGTGTCCCCTCTCATGAGCAACACTAAAAATTTTCCACATTACTGCTTACATTTCTCATGGCTTTCGCTTTCCAGTCTAATCAGGCCATGGTTTCAAAACGAGTTAAAACGAGCTAAACGAGCGAGCCATTTATCAAACTCGACTCGTGCCCATTCCTAGGTGTGGGCGACCTCAATGAATAACTTTGTCTTATCTCCGTTACGTCGTCCCACGTAACTCTCTCTCGTGGCTTGGTGTAAGTTAAAAGAAAAAACAAAATAGCCCTCGTAGTGGGTTAAAGTCGACCTTGATTAAAACCTCTAACTGTTTATATTTATCTTTCTATTGCCCCAAAACAATGCGTGATCACACAAATATTCATGTTCAAATGTAACTATGGTTACGACTTTTACCGTAATAATAAATAATGGCCTCAGACACGTTCATATTCGGTATCACCCAGGGCCGGCTCTACCATATGTGCAACAGGTGCATTTGCACAGGGTGGCAAAATCTGTCATAAATATATTATTTAAAATAAATATTTCTTGTTGGAAACAGATCTCATGATGATGTTAGTTAAATTTACTAAGCCGACCTTCTATTTGAATACTACATTCATAAACCATGTTTAGGTCGCATTAGTTTAACGTCACATGGACAGTGCTAAAGCAAATGGTCAAACAAATTCCAGCATGAATTGCTTGATTGTTGTCAAATACAAGAACTCAATTCTCGAACAGTAGCAAACACCTGTTCCATTTAGTTAGTTACAAGTTTGGTATGAAAATTAGCCTTAGCTTTCTTACAAACAAGTTCGTTGTCATTGAAGTTGGAAACAAGTTTTTTTGTTTGTTTTTTTACAGATGTAGAAGAAAAATCAAGAATTAAAAGTAAAAACTACTAGTTGCACTGAAATCACAAACTGATATATTGAGATTGAAGCTCGATATTGAATTCTATAAAAAGGATTGCCATCTTTCCTCTGCAGACGTGTTTGCTTTATCTTTTACTACCATAATAGATTATTATTTGAAGAAAAAACAGACACAACGAGATTGTATTCAAGGGCGCCCATGTTGTGGTTTCCAAGCGGAGGCAAGTATAAGCGACGTTTCAAATATAGTTTCAAATTTTGCTGTAACTAATGTAAAAATTCTATTAGGTTTTCAATATTCCCAAGTACAATTTCCTCTTAGAAAAAACGGGACACCTTTTATTTCTGGATAGATTGCTCCCCAAAATATATTGTTTAGCCTCTCCGTTCTCTCTCTCTCTTTTTTTTTTTTAATCTCTCGCAAAAAAAAGGGCAAATTTACACTTTTTCGTTTTAAAACCTATTGAAAAGGTTGTGGAATTAATGAGATAATAAGTAACTATCAGCAGTTAACAAAAGATGAAATATTTGAAAACATTACTAAAAATATATGAGCGCTCAAATCTATCCCCGACAGGATTTATAATTATTCTCAGCATCGGATTCCAACTCCTCTTATTTGCATTTTGTTACTTTTAAACAATATTTCACTTACATCTAGGTTTCTTTTTACTTTCACTTTTATTGTTCTATACCTTTGTAACCCTTTTGTAGTGTGTTACATCTTAGTCAAATCACGGAAACACTGTACTGTACTGATGATAGCGCCTCAATCTTCCACTGCCCGAAATAGAGAGTAAAAGCAGGTTACGTTTGTTCTTTCTCCATAAGACTTTCAGCCCCTTGCAGTATCGTCTACGGAGTGGGGAGGCTTAGGAGGCAAAACAGTGCAGCCACCACATCCAATATTGCAAACGTCGTAATGACGTTGCTCAGTAATTAGACATATTCCAATATAATCACATAGCTTAGAAAATAATAACATAAATTAGGAAATTTTAGCGATTCGAAAGGTTTTTTTTGTACCTAATGTACGTAAATACGGGACATTTTGGCGTCCGGGGGAAGTTTTCGGGACACCGGGAATGGTAGTGAAAAAACGGGACAATCCCGTTTTTACGGGACGGTTGGTCACCCTACTCTTAGGGGGTGAGCGCCCCACCTTGCCCCCCTGATGGGTGCCCTTGATTGTATTTGTAGTGTTTAGGCGTTTCTGAGTATGAATGCCTTTTCCCACCCCTTCCTTGTTCATAATGAGGTAACATACTTGTTCTTTCTGCAGAAGGGGGTGTCGGCAAATTGCCAAGTTCGACCCTAATACACCCTATTTGTTTTGAAATAACTAAGTTGAAACAATACAGTTTTTAAGTTACAATTAATTCATCATAATAGCTCTAAATCAGCAAATTGTCTGCAAGCTAGCGACAAGAATTGGCGTCAGGCAGATAAGCAGCACCTTTTAGCATCACTCTTTACTTTTAGGAATTAGCCTAACGCACAAATTGAGACTTTTCCTTTTTTATAATTAGGACTTTAAGACAAATATTTCAAATTCACTACTAAAACTCTTCAGAGCTTAACTTTGTACAAAAATATTACTAATGAAACTATATATATACTTACTTCTTACTATAACTTTCATTGGCTTTACTTTGGTTTTCCTTGCTCTTCCGCGGGTTCCTTTCCTTCTTGCAGAATCTCAGGTATTTTCTTCATAGTTTCTTCCCAATAGACTTTGGTCAATTCTGATCTAGAAATAGATTCACCAAGTCCTGGGACGATTTGTAATCGTTCTTTGGTGAAGTGACCTAACCCAAGATCACTATACTCCTTGGAATTATTTGTCCTTTAGCGACCAAATAATTGTCTATACCAAATTCTAATGAAGCTTGTTTCACATCTCTCTTCTTCATTCGTAGCAATTTTGATGTCCCATAATGCAAATGAATTAATATTATTATACACAAGAATATGTGAAATCGCATATTAAAGAAATAGTGATATTAGGTAAATTCTCGAAGGTACTTTCTAACTTTGCTGGTTGTTTGCTACAGAACAGAAAACTGATTGTCTTACATTTTCAATAAATAAGTTACAACATTGCCTCCGTTATACACCAAGGTGAAGCAAGAAAAATGACTTTTTTTTTTTTTTTTTTTGTCTTAAAGTAGCTTACACATTATACAAAAAGATATTCTTTCCGCTTCTGTTTGTACTTGTATGCTGCCTTCTATCTAACAGACCTATCGTAGTTGGCTATTTGCTCACAACCTCAATTAAGTTTCCTTCGCTTTGATTGGCACATAAGTTTTTTCTACGTCAAACTTTCGTCATTTACTCATATGTTGTTTGATAGCAGAAAATGCCACGTAGAAATTGTTCATTCTACTAAACCCTTCTTTCAAGAGTTTTATTTGCAGGATGTTCGTTATCTACACAAGTTTCTTGACGAGGGAAGAAATAAGAATTTCTGAGGCGATAAGCAGAAAACCAGTTTAATTCACTTTCTTTGAAACTAGCTAATGAGCAGTTACGTAATGAACAAGCACCTGCTGTAATCACCGTGAACTTGTTAATAGTTTTCAATGTAGTTCTATTGGCACATGTCTCGGGAAGTCATACCAATATCAGCAGACAAAAATATAAGCGTTTTCTTTCAATTTGTGAAACTGCGATAGATTTCACAAAATGTGGGAAAACAATATTAAAATCGAAAATGATAGGGGGCACGGTGGCTCAGTGATAGAGCGTTCACCTCCGGTCCTTGGGGTCCCTGGTTCGATAACAGCTCGTGTGGACCTTGTGGTGGACAAACACCGTGCAAGTGGGTTTTCTCGGAGTTCTCCCGTTTCCCCCACTTTCTTCATTCCACCATTTCATTCATCTCTCATCATCACTAGTGTTGCCACGAGACGAGAAAGGACCATTTTAGACGAGACACGAGACGAGACAGACTACTTGTCCCGTCTCGAAAACGAGACGAGACGGGACGTCTCTTGAAATGTCTCGGCTCGTCTCGTGTCTCGAAAATGAAAACGCTGGCGCGAATGGCCAAGATTGAAATTTCCAGTGGTTATATAGATTGCAAAAGGAAAATCCCCTTTGTGAGAAAACATGCTGAAAAGCCTTCATAGAAAAGTGTCCTCTGTCTATTGAATGAAACAATCGTGATACATGAGCTTCCAGAAATATCATCCTTAATGTCTTGTCCCAAATTCCCCTTGCTGTAAACTGAGGAATTCACTATTTTTTTCCATTTCTGGCTGGAATGATGAAAACAAAACAAAGACTGGGAAGATTTTTACAAGCTCAAGAAACCGAACTAGCACCACCATCCATTCAATTTGAAAACTGGGCACACTCTTCACAATGGTCTTTATTCTTTTTGCTAAATGCACCGAAAACGGCAATTGAAGCCCATCATATTGCAACTAAAAAATTTTCTCCTCTCTCTCTCTATCTCGCGCGCGCGCACGCATGCGCACACACACACATACTTTTACCATTTTACCAATCGCTAGCTTAGGGGCATCTACAATATACAGCAGTCGTGTTGTAAAATTCAGCTCTTCGTTTGGAAGCCGGGCGAAGGACAAAAAAAGCCAAGATATTGTCGACGAACCCTTCAAATTGTTTGCATTCAGTAAATTTATGATACTAACTATAACACTAAAGGTGAAGAGGTTTTCGTTCCGCAGAAATGCAGGCTCTGACCAGAGTTAGAAATTGCCCTCTGCTTTCATGTTGAGAGGAGGGGAATACTTTCTTTTCCTAGTGAATAATATTAATTGGCACCTGAATTATCTTCAGAAACGATTTTCTACAGACACATAAAAGCTTTCGAACTTGGTAAGTGTAAAGAACATTTGGTATAATATTCATGGAACTCCGTTGAAAGCAGAAAATATCATGAGAACGGGCAAAATTCGAACACTTAAGAACATAATTAACAAAAAAGAAATAGGATACCAAACCATATTCTCACCAAATTTTTCAGACTGAAATCCTCTTATCCCGCACGATTTCGCCCCCTGACACTGATACGAAAAGACAAGTGCTGTTAAAATCCATACACATGATCCTTCCGGGACTCAACCCGGTGTCTTCGAGTCGATGGTATATCGCCGCAGACTGCTCGGCTTGGTATGAAGGTGTAGGTTGTACGATCACGACAATAGAAAATGTTTTAAAAAGTCGCCATCATTAATCGAAAATGGCCACCCAAAAATCATTTTTTTACACCACTAGTTAATCTGGGTGTACCGTCATGAGTATGTTACACAAACGGGGCGAACACCATATAGGGGCACATACCCCGCGGGTATGAGGACAGATTTGTAAAATGGGGGTGTAGAATGTCCCCCAATCATTCTTTCCTCCGATGTGTCGTTTAGCTTCCAGCACTATGGCATTTTAAATAGAGTTTATTGTGCAGTAACCTATAAAATTTGAATTAAATACTTTTATTAAAAAGTAACTAACTCTATGGCCTATGGATCCCGGAGGTTCAATGCCGCGTTCACAAAAGCTCTTCACTGACTTCTATCCTTAGCTAACTGCATCCAGTTTCTACTTTGTATTCCAATCTCTGCGAGATACATCTTAATGTTGTCCTCCCATCTCCGCCTAGGTCTTCCTAATGGTCGTTTTCCGATTGGTCTTTCAGTCAAGACTTTGAAAGCGTTTCTACTTTCTTCCATTCTAGCTCATGACCCGCCCACCTAAGCCTTCTAGACTTGACGACCCTAACAATGTTGAATAAACCGTATAAATTATGTAGTTCCTCGTTATGAAGTTTCCGCCATTCCCTATTCCCGTTCCTCTCTGGTCCAAATATTCGTCTCAAGAGTTTGTTCTCAAATACTTTCAGTCTATGTGCTTCCCTCAGAGTAAGCGAACATGTTTCGCAACCATACAGAACAACAGGCATGATTATCGTTTTGTATATTTTAAGCTTCAGATTCCTCGACAGAATTCGCGACGACAAGAGATTTTAAACCGAATAGTAACACGAATTCCCTGCTTTTAGTCGACATTTAATTTCTTCGTGAATGTAATTTTTCTCTGTTAATACTGATCCTACTTTTATTATTCAATAAAATTATTTTGTTCCAAGCTTTTTTTTTTTTTTTAAATAATAATTGCAACAAATTTAAACATGCTAAATTGGAAAGTAGTTTTCGGATTGGTCTGGGTTAACACTGCAAAACCTAAAGGCTGGAATATATGAAATCAAAGTATATACCTAGCTATATCTTTCTGGAATATACGAAATCAAAAGTTCTTCGTCTTCAATGTACCTATGAGCAATTTACTGTATATTCGTGTATTGAAACTCGTGGAATAATCAGTTTCAGAATGTAAAAAAAAAAAAAAAAAAAAAAAAAAAGTCAGAGCCGAGGAGAATCAGACAACTAACAGCAGAGAAATATTATCTTGTAAACTATTTGTCTTTGCCTTGTGAGCTTTTTTGAATTTATTTTTAAGACGTTTAGGCAACTTTGGATCACGCTGATTATGGATGATGATGATGGGAAAATTAGTAGAATGAAGAAAGTGGTAGAATACGAGGCAACTCCTAGAAAACAGGCACACTCATTTTTTCACCACATAGCTCACATGGCACTAACCGAGATCGAACCGACTACCACACGCATCAGAGGTGAATGCTTCACGGTGTATTTTTTTTTAGCTACCGTGAATTTCTTGTCTTGTGTGTTATGGGCAGAGTTGGCGTGGGTTAATGAAAACTTGACCCACGACCCACTGACCCACCACCCACCGTGAACCACTGACCCACCACCCACCGTGACCCATGACCTACTGACCCACCACCCACAGCGACCCACGACCCACTCTGACCCACCACTCATCATGGCCCACTGTGACCCACTGTGACCCACCACCCACCATGAACCAACCTTATCCACTGTGACCTACTGTGACTCACCAAAATCCATCGTCATCAACTCTGAACACGATCCACGGCCTCTTCTGTACTGACTAAAGAGTTTACACTTGTAATAAAACAAGACTGTGAAATTGTTACTAATCGGAGTTTGAATTTCTAGTCAATCGCTCAAGCACCACTCTGTTACAATAACGCTGGATCTGACCTTTATGATATAATATGGTAAAGTGTTTGTCAATGAGGACATTGAAACAGTCCAAGGTGAAGGGGGGGGGAATTAGTGTGTGCCTAAAATATATTTGTACTAAGAGAGTATTCTTGCAACTGTTAATTTCTGAACGCATTCCAAAAGAAACTTCTTTTCGCAGGAAAATATCCCTGTACAATATGGAAAAGGTTATGCTTTCTCAGTTCACAGTATTTTTCTCACAAAAGACTTGAAAAATCAGTTGTTCATAGGGTATAAAGGTGCTCGGGTACCCTATGTGAGAGCATCTCCATAAAGTGTGCTTATAATTGTAATTTGTGTAATCACTAAAACACCACGTTAAATTTAAGTTACAAATATGCATAATTGCAATTATTATGAATATTTATTCAAAGTAGTTTACCTAAAGTAAAGAAGAGATTTACTAAAAATTAGGTAAAAAGTTGAATAACACAAATAAGCCATTAGTAATACAAGTATACATTTTCTATAACTCGTAACTTTCCACCTTAAAACAAATCTGAAATAGGGTTTATTTCCTGTTGGTAACTTTTTCGTGGTAAATCATCCGCAGCGGAATGATGTCCATCCTTCAGCCAAGAAATAACTAGCTCGTCTACTTTGAACTTGTCTAGTGGTGGGCCATTAACATTGATGAACAACAAGTTAGACAATGCTTGAGCACTTAGTCTATTTCTAATATCAGACATCTGTAAATTCATAAGGGGAAATCCTCGTTCGCACTCTGTCGTGGAAATTGATAATACTTCTACCCGATTTCTGCAACTCCTCTTCGACAATCTGCTTGTTAGACTTAAGTCTGATAACGTTTTTTCTTGGTCAGTTTTGAAATAGTCAGCAAGAAGTATCATTTCTCTATCACCGTACATCTTTTCCATATCGACCATGTCAGTTGGCAATGTCGACTCATGGAGAACAGAAACTTCATCTACCACACCTTCGATAGGGAATCTTGTGAATAAATTATCAATTAAAGCCTAATAAACTGATGATTTCTGATTTGTTTACAAATTTAAATTTTGCAATTACACATGAAGGTTTGATGCCATTACCAAATTCTCTCTCCCCTTCTAGAAAGCGACAGGGAACGAGGTTCCTGGAAAGTGTTCAGAGGTGAATGGGAATTTCCCTCCTTCTTCTCCTTCAATTACCACACTGATGTTTGCCATCTGCCAAATTACGATAAATTTCAATTAAATATCATAGTATAATTATTTCCTTGTTGAATTATCGATACTTTTCAGTGGAAAAAAAGGGTGAAATTTCAAAGTTCCAAATCAAGGTAAGTAGACCAACGTAAAGGGGGAAAAAGTGTAAAATTTTTCATATAATTATGCGTACGGTCCAAACTTAAAATTTCCGTGTAATTAAGCTTACAGTACAAATTTTATGCCTATTTTTCTCACTTTATGGGTTGATTGCTCTGTCTTGTAAGCGATCAATATAATAAACATAAGCTTCATCAATTATTATAGTAGAAAGCAATGGATATATGAAGTCAAGCACTGTATTTTTTTGTTTCTGATTTTTTCTTAAATAACATCGATCGTTTTCGATCATTTCTACAAACCAACTCACTACCAATTTTCCATATATAGAAAGTGCCCCCCCCCCCCCATAAAGGATAATTTAAAAAAATGGTAGGACACATTCTGTTTATTTTCAATAAAGAGTTAATACACTGAATTTCAGCTCCATAAGTTTAACGGCTCGCGAGATACTAATTTTTTCCCCGCAAAAATTCGGATCCTCACAACCTCCTTAGTATATTATGCATTATAATGAGGCACACGTAGTTACATTCATTTTTTTATATAATAATTTATATATTATAGTCATTCAAAAATGTATTTTTTCCAGTATTTAGCTCCTCTAAAAACTCACAGATCTCGAAAGCCAAGTAGTAGTATAAGTCCTATTGCTATTGTTACAATTAAAAATATCAATATCCAAAAGTGCCTGAAGTTCTTTTTTCACTTGGTTAGATATACTCACCTCAGGTAAATAGACAGAAACAAATGGAAAAGGAAGGAAAATAAAGGTCTTGAAAGTAAAACGGTGACAAATTTACCAGTCTTCAGAAGATACTGTCTCCAATGCAGTGAGCAGAGTGGGTCGGTAGATCATACTGAGACGGTGGGTCGCAGTGGGTCATGGTGGGTGGTAGGTCGCAGTGGGTCACGGTGGGTGGTGGCTCACAGTAGGTCATGGTGGGTGGTGGGTCGCAGTAGGTCACGGTGGTTGGTGGGTCACAGTGGATCACATGCTGTTGACTCACGACCCACTGACCCACCATCCCACTCAATCTTTGGTTCTGGGTAATAACTTTGTTGTATCTTGATAAGTATGGTACAATCTGCTACATTTTACTTTCGTTCGTATGATATGGCACAGTATTTTAGGAGACAAAACGAGACAAAATAGACAGAACCCTTCGAGACGAGACACGAGACGAGGCGAACATATCTTTTTGAGACGAGACACGAGACGAGACATGCTTTGCACGAGACGAGACAGGACATCCTGAAGTCTCGTCTCGTGTCGTAGCAACACTAATCATCACCGTCTCCTTTAGCCTAACCGGCATACCGTGGGACGTAAAACTTAGAGATTTCATTTCATTTTTTCGAAAATGGTAGATATATCACTTCCGGTTTCTGATACTTGAATACTTGTATATATTCAATATATACAGGATTTGTACAGCGGGGGACACTTCTAAATGGTACACCTTAGCCGTAAATCTCCATATGGCTGTACCATTTAGAAGTGTCCCCCGCTGTACAGGCACGGAAGGCCAGGGATAGATTCCTGATGGGAGTTCATGTAGATCATATCCTACGTTAAGTTGTAGGTCTACGTCTCATTTAGCTAAACTCTACTCAAATCATATCCAATATAAGAGCTCATTCGTGACTAAGCGGTTAGCGTACGAACCTTTGGTGCGGGAGACCTGGATTCTATTCCCAGCGGGAGCTCATGTGCTTCGGTTTTCACGTTAATCAGTAGGTCCCGTCTCATATAGCCTCACTGCTGAAAGGGACGTTAAACTCAAAATTAACTAAGATCCAATATACGTGTATTATATGTTTGTGTATCTACGAGTGTTTCTATAGTTAATTGTTTCTGCTCGATACCTGGCACTTTATAGGATATCCCATACTTACGCATACTACAGTTTGGGAGTCTAGGAATAAAATGAAAAGGGAAAGGAACTCCTTAGAGTTTTGTCTTCATGACCACTGATTTAATTGTCTGTGAACGTTGTTTTATTTTTTTAACCTTTTATATTTGTTACATAATTTTAAATGTAATAATTTTTAAAAGGATTGGTAAATATATCACTCCCTTTTTGTCTAAAAGATGAAAAAACTATTCAGGACAGCAGTATAATTTATATGGTGGTTCAATGGTAGAGCGCTCTCCTTTGGCGAGGGACCCAGGGTATGTGAGTTTGTAGTGGACAGCACAATGTCTGTCGCTTTTCTCAAAGTTCTCCTGTTTCCTACCACATTCTTATCCCATAGAGTCTGTCATCATCATTCATTTTTTTTAAATCATCTGTCTCCTTTACACTAAAAGACATAACCGTGGGGTATAAAACGAAAAATTTACACTTCAAAGAAATGTCATTTATCTGTAGTAGTAATACAGAAATAATAATAATTATTACTAGGTCTACTATTATTATTATTATTATTATTATTATTATTATTATTATTATTATTATTATTATTATTATTATTATTATTATTAAGAAATAAGATTTTATTAGGATGAACTATTTTTGAATCTATTTATAAGTGTTAGAATAATTTCCGCTATCATCATCATCATCATAGGTATTCTGCCATTATTGGCAGGTCACTTGCTGCAACTGAGAAGCTTCCATGCTTCACGGCCTTCTTCTCACCTCTTCGTCTTCACGTTTTAGATAATTGTTTATTTAAATAGACATGTTGCATGAAAACATTTTTTCTAGTAGTATTATATATTTTTCTAAAGAAGGTATATTTCTTAATATAACTGCTTGTTTCTACGTACAAAACATGAGTATTGATTTGCATCAAATGAAGATCTTATATACCAATATGCATTATGCAACACAACATCTTGCATATTTTGATTGTTGTGTAGGTTAATTTGTTGGTGTAGTCTTATTGAAAGAATTTATGCTTACGTGTTCTTTCTCATTAGTCACTTTCAAGTGGATTACTTACTATGAATATGTGCGTTTTATGTAATTTGATTACAAAAATACACAGATTTATAGATTGCATAACACATTGGTGTAATTTGTCTAATTTATTCATAATATAGAAATAAATTACTCAAAGGAAGGAATATGATCTTATGCAATTTTATAATAAAAATACTTACTGTCAGTTTATAGCTCATCCTGTATAAAATTAAATTAATGCTCTGTTTAGTAAAAGAAAGTTCCAGAACTTATTCAGAAGTCTGAAAAGTTGTATACCGACCAATAATTAACTGAAGTCGCTTAGGTTTTTTTAAAAAGTTATCCTTTCTGAAAAGCATATCACATTTATTTGCAAGTAAATATATAAAATACGTATAAACAAAAATAATAGCTCTCCAAATGTGACAAGGTTCTTATCTAAGTATGACTTCATACTCACCTCATACACGATGTAACAACCTTTGATTTAGAGATTTTACTGTAACAACTACGTAAAATAACACAACTCAGTTTGTCCCATTCCAACATAAATATATCATCATAAACAGGTATAACACTATATTGTAGACAAATATCTACACACGCAGTCAATAAATTACTAAGAAACAAACATAAAAAAACATAAACCAAATATAAAATCTTTCTAACACTTTTATCTGCTACTGCCCCTCATTCAGTCGTCTTGGAGAAAAAAATCTCAACTCCCTATCAAAATATCGAGTATATCGAAATGAGATTATATCCCGATCCGAAATTATTTAATCTTCAAAGAAAAGTTCATCGAAACAATTACTTCAATAGTATCTTTCACTCTTCAATCAAACTAATTGTCTTCATCGGAAAATAAAATGTTTCATATTCACTAGAACCTTCATATTCTTCCGATTTACAACAAGTTCTGCTTCCACTGGAATCAGATTGATCATTTCATAGAAGATGAATCTGCTTCAGACTAACTTGCACTTCCACTTTCTTCTGGTTTACTATCAGAACCACCACTGGAATCAGACGAATCTTCCCCATCAGAAGACGATGCTGCTTGGGATTCACTTCCAGCTCCACTTTCTTCTGGTTTGCTGTCTGAACTTCCACCGGAATTGGAGGAATCATCCCCACCGGAAGACTGTGCTGCTGTAGGATCACTTGCACCTCCACTTTCTTCTGGTTTACTATCAGAACCACCACTGGAATCAGACGAATCTTCCCCATCAGAAGACGATGCTGCTTGAGATTCACTTTCAGCTCCACTTTCTTCTGGTTTGCTGTCTGAACTTCCACCGGAATTGGAGGAATCATCCCCACCGGAAGACTGTGCTGCTGCAGGATCACTTGCACCTCCACTTTCTTCTGGTTTACTATCAGAACCACCACTGGAATCAGACGAATCATCCCCATCGGAAGACGATGCTGCTTGAGGTTCACTTGCACCTCCACTTTCCTCTGGTTTACTATCGGAACCACCACTGGAATCAGAATAACCATCTCCACCGGAAGACTGTGTTTCTTGAGGTTCACTTGTACCTCCACTTTCTTCTGGTTTACTATCAGAGCTACCACTGGAATCAGATGTACCATCCCCACCGGAAGACGATGCTGCTTGAGGTTCACTTGCACCTCCACTTTCTTCTGGTTTGCTGTCTGAATCTCCACCGGAAGTAGAGGAGTCATCCCCACCGGAAGTCGATGCTGCTTCGGGTTCACTTGCACCTCCACCTTGTTCTGGATTGCTGTCTGAACCATCACCGGAAGACGACGCTGCTTCAGGTTCACTTGCTCCCTCAGGACTTGCTTGTGAATATTGTTCTGAAGTTTGAGGTTGAGCACCATTGTCACTAGCACCACCAGCCGGTCTGTCCACAACGTCCGCACTGGGCATAATTACACTCTCACCTAGTACTGGATACCGCTTCATTAGCTCTCCTGATGGATAGCGATCGCTAAAAACATTTCCTATCTGCCGTTTTGTTATTTTATGGAAAGGTTTACTTAGAGTTATGCTGAGAAGACATAGTACTACTGCATACACCTTAGGACCCATTTTGGCTGAATGAAGTTTGCTTTCGCTCTTCTGTATTTATAAGGATGGAACTCAAGTAGACGTCATTTATGATCTATCGTCATCGTGTTAATTTAAAATATCTGCACGTGTATTCATAAATGCTGATTAAAATAATGCATTCGTGACACGTGTAAGGGAAAGAAGCCCATTCATTCATTAAGATTCAGCGGTAGTAATTATATCGATAACATTGCTCATATAGGAACAAATTTTCGCACTAATTTTCCTCTTTACTTGTTTTACTGATACAGACTGCACCCATTCTGTTCTGTCATGAAGATACTATTTGAAAGGGTTTTTTGAGGACGTGTGTGACGTTTTCCTTGTAAATAGTTATTCACATCTAGATGATATGTGCGTAATGTAATCTTGCTTGTAAATGTGGATGATTCAAAAATAAATTACGACTCTGTGACACGTGCACATATCCTGCACATTCACATTTGGAGAGAAATGTCATTAGATATTGTTCTTCTGTATAGCTGAATGCCTATTACGTGTTCTTTGTGGACGCGTGGATCTTGTGTGTGTTAGTGTATACTTACAATATTATAATCAACTGGGGATCTACTTGAATCAAAATTACAGGATACTTAACTCAGGTTGCTGTACTACTACTACTACTACTACTACTACTACTTCTACTACTACTACTACTACTACTACTACTACTACTACTACTAATAATAATAATAATAATAATAATAATAATAATAATAATAATAATAATAATAATAATAACACTAGCCTGCGATGGAAAAACTGTTTAGAAATTAGTAAGTGATTCTTACAGATTTCGGGGTGCTGATTTCAATGGAATAATCGAAAACGCTCTATCACGTAAGATTTTTTCACAAACCCACATCTTGCTATACGATTTAGCTCTTTCTCTGAACGCTGTGTAGAGAGCTTATTAAATATGTTCTCCCCAAACGGTAGGAAGACAGAAAAAGACAATGTAGTTTCAAATTTACAAGTAAACGTTTAGGAAGCAAATATAATATACTTCCTACTAATTCAATTTACGAGAGGGCACGGTGGCTCAGTGGTAGAGCGATTACCTGTAGTGCGTGGAGTCCTTAGTTCGATCCCTGTCTGAGTAAGTTTGTGGTGAATAACATCGTGTCCGTGGATTTTCTCGGGGTACTCTCTTTTCCTCCCACTTTTTCATTCCACCAATTCTTCCATTATCATTTACTTGCCTTAATAATCGTTTCACTAACGAGGAAACGGTCTTAAGTGCAAACAACCGATTTGGCTGGGGTCCGGATATGTGTTACGGGAGACCAAATTAGGAGACACGTATTTTGGCGTTTGGGCCCATACACAGAAATTTCAGAAATACGGGACCCCAAAGTGGTCCTACATGCTATAACTAGGAAGCGAATGACGTTACTTGTACAAAACTGATTTGGCTGGGGTCCGGAAGTGTGATAAGGGAGACCAAGGTAAGAGACACGTAATTTGGCGTTTGGGCCCATATTTATAAATTTCCGAAATACGGGGCGCCAAAGTGGCCCTACATGCTATAACTAGGAAGCGAATGACGTTACTTGTACACAACCGATTTGGCTTGGGTCCGGATGTGTGTTACGGGAGACCAAGGTAGGAGAAACGTAATTTGGCGTTTGGGCCCATACGCAGAAATTTCCGAAATATGGGGCCGCAAAATGACCCTACATGCCATAACTAGGAAGCGAATGACGTTACTGGTACAGAATGTTGGCCTGGGTTGGAATATGTTATAATATATCCAAAGGTATTAGACTTGTGTTTGTTGGTAAGTCCCACAAAAAGGAATGTCGAATGTACAGCGTCCGATATTGGTAGATTTTCAATAAGGCCATGAAGTTGGCGTATGTGGCACCCATGCAATTCTGAACAGATGTTTAGCTGGAACGAGCCGTCGAGGGGGATCTGCTGACCACGTGTCTTCTACTTTGGTCTCCCGTAACACATATCCGGACCCCAGCCACATCGGTTGTGTACAAGTAACGTCATTCGCTTCCTAGTTATAGCATGTAGGGCCACTTTGGGGCCCCGTATTTTAGAAATTTCTGCGTATGGGCCCAAACGCCAAAATACGTGTCTCCTACTTTGGTTTCCTGTAACACATATCCGGACCCCAGCCAAATCGGTTGTGTATAAGTAACGTCATTCGCTTCCTAGTTATAGCATGTAGGGCCACTTTGGGGCCCCGTATTTCTGAAATTTCTGCGTATGGGCCCAAACGCCAAAACACGTGTCTCCTACTTTGGTCTCCCGTAACACATATCCGGACCCCAGACAAATCGGTTGTTTACACTTAAGACCGTTTCCTCGTAAGCCTAAAGGGCTTATCATGGGACGTGAAACTGAAAGATTTTACTTTACTTTTTCAATTAAATTTACTTTTGTTAAGCAAACTTCAGACACCACTCTATAATAAATTGAATAGTCTAATGGGAAAGAATGTCATTTCTTATTATAGGATTATAATAAGTGTTAGTTTGTGTCAGTTAGTTTGTTTATACCTACTCTACAGATGAATTGACTTAGCTTTGAATGTAAACGGTGTTTGGTGTGCGTTATAAACTATCTATAGTGTTTGTGAAGTGGTTTAAATGGTTCCTAGGGTTTGGTTGTAATTCATCAAATTCGTTTTTATACATTTTTGGAGAATATGTAGTGAAGAAATATCAACAGAACATAAACTTTTTTTTTTGTAAAAGTAGGTGACCAAGATAAATCCTGGACTCCCCACAAAGTGTGTTATCCACGTATAAAAGATCTTCGAAAGTGGTGGAAGGGCACAAAACAGTCTCTTCATTTTGATGTGCCTATGATCAATAGAAAAACCCTAAATTATACCGATGACTGTTATTTTTGTTCGTGCAACATACAAGGGATCAACAGAAAAATAAGAAGCACATTGTTTATCCAAACCTACCTTTGACAAGACGTCCCTTTTTGAATTACACAGAAATGCATTGATCTTAGTACAATGCTGTTCCCGCTACTTCATATTAAACTTAGGGTCATGAAACAGTTCATAGAAGCTCTGTCAAAAAAGGGGGAATGTTTTCGATACTTGACTGAAGAGTTTCTAGGACTTTCAGAAGATAAATTAAAAGAGAGTGTATTTCTTGACCCAGACATAAGAAAACTAATTAATAATAAAGAGAAAATGAAATGAAATCTTTGAATTTTACGTCCCACGTTTATGATGAGTAATGAATGAAATGGTGGAATGAAGAAAGTGGGAGGAAACAGGAGAACCCAGAGGAAACCCACGCACACGGTGTCTGTCCACCACAAAGTTCACTTGGCGGGGCTGGGATCGAACCCGGGTCCCCAAGCACCAGGGCTGAACGCACTACCACTGAACCACCGCGGCCCCTGAATAATAAAGAATTCGATGATATGATTATATTTTAATTACATTTTAATAATTACATTTTAAACACCTTTTAGTGACCTTCATTTTGCAGGCTAGTGTAATGGGATTCTCGGTGCTCTCTTGGTTAAGTGCGTTAATTTTAGCGTATAAGATGTGTACTTAGCTTAAGGTGGAATCCAAACCACCATAATACGTTCAAATTTCAAGGTTATCCAAACTTGAACCGAGACCTTCATGCATCACAGGGATGAGCACTGACATGAAAATACAAACTTACAAAGTAGATAAAGCGCTTCCCCATTATTCGGATAGATACTTTTTATAACAGATAGATTATTTAAAAAATGAATTCCAAGACATGAATAGAATCGAAATTAAAAATTGTATCTTTAATGAATATAGCTTATTTCATGCAATGTTTTATTGAGAAAACAATATATAGTTAGTGTTGATCTCTTCGCTAAGGATATGCCATAATCCCCAATTTTTTTTCAAATGCAGTGATTATTTCAGTGAATGGTCCTGCCGGAATTTCCCGCCGGAGCTACGACCCCTCCTCTCTCCAAAGCATGTCTCCATTGGTGGTCAGTACTTTAGCAGGAAAACTTTCACCCTTACATATTTATATTCTGACCCCGTAAGGAAAATCTAAAATCACCCACTGCTCAAATGTATTCATTATTTGTAAAATAATAATAATAATAATAATAATAATAATAATAATAATAATAATAATAATAATAATAATAATAATAATAATAATATAATGTACATTATTTTTAACAATAACTAATAATTCGTATACCAGTCGTATCGTATTTGTGGTAAAAGTATCTAAAGTACTACCATTACTATAAACAACTGATTAAAAAAATACCTATTTCTGAAAGTCAGATGGAAATTACCAATTGATGCCACTGCATCTTATATTGTGAACAGTGTTCTATAAAATTTATTTTTTTTTATTACAATATGAATTCAGAACAATTGAACCTTCACTTCTAGGAAACAAAAGTAACAATAATGATTGGTAATCCTCTTCATTAAGTACAGACAAAAATAATGTCAAATGGGAGAAAATATATGTATTTTTATTTTAAAAATGTCGGATACAAGTAGTTGTTTTGCAACTTCTAGTCATCAACCTGATTTACACAACTTGTTTTAAAATTTCAAGTTAGTGGACAGCGGTCGAAAGCAATGACAACAAATTGAATTAAAATGGTTGTCTAGATGTTGCACTTGTCTTTTCATTTGGCACGCTTCGTGAATCTCATGATCTGAGCCCCCGTATGCCTGTATTCTGGTATTCCATTTAAACGACACAATTCTTCATCTGTAATATATATAGATGGAATTTTGTTGTGTTCTCCAGACTACCTGCAACCAGTAGTGTACGTAAAAGGTGAAGGGTTCCGAGGCTTAACTCCACCCTTGAATAAATATTATGTAAAAGTAAACATCTGTCATAATTATATATGTATACAAAAATCCTGACACGATATAAACTTGGAAGCTTGAACCATCGTCTTAACGAGATTCTGTGTACATCACTACCCTCAACATATCACTTTCTTGGTTGGTTCATTTAGTTGAATTGGAGAATTTAGCACTCACTCAGCACAAAGGCTATATGAGACGTGGATCTACATTTTAACGTGGTACTCAAACCACAAGAACTCCACTGGAAATCGAACCCACAACTTTCTTCTGTATATCCAACACTGCATGTTGAGTTTACCTCAGACGAACCTATTATCTATATATTAGAGTGATAGGTTTATGTTTATGGTCAACAAACCTTTATATGTTTGTAGCCATCTTCATATTAAAGCACTATATTTATATGTCTTTTCGACAATGAGATTTCGAAAACCACTAGTGCTAGGAAAGTGCCATTTCGGCTGGTCGATTCCAAATTTTGTGAAGATTTGCCAGTTCTCATTCAATTTTCAAAAATTCGTCTTTATTTTTCTATTCCACATTTTAAGCGTAGTTTTGACTCTAGTAGTTTAATATTGCCACTAGAACGTTAAGGTTAATACCCTTGTGAAAGGCAACTAGTATAAGAGCAACGTATAGCGGGTTGATGGACAGACGTTTTGCTTTAATCTGATTGACAAAACCTATTGCAAGCGGGTAACTTCGAAGGCTTGTGGTTTCACAATGAAGTATACTCGGATATGGAATTATAAGAAAAAAATATTTTCATTTGGTATTATCTATTACTTATCCAAATTTGCCACAAACTCTCCCTCCCCCCCTCAAACATTCAATAGATTAAAATACTATATTTATATGTTTGTCTATAGCAATTCACTCCCTTTGAGAGTCTTCCTGTCCTTTACTTGTGTCCATAAAAGGCCTTGCACGGATATAGTGAGAAGTGGGAAGGAGATTCACGCTCATATTAGAACTGTGCCCTGTGTAAGTAGCGTAGGTTCAGCTAGTTCAATGTAACATGCATTAGTATGCGTCTATCTGTTTTTATGTTTCACTATAACTTCCGTACATTTTACCCAATTATATAGATTAAAAAATGGGGCTTAGGAGAGCAGCTTACTGATTAAAATTACTCATTCTGATCCGTGAAATGTGTTAAGAATAAAAGGGTAAAAATGGATGTCTATCCCCAAACTGAAGTTGAAGTTTTGGACATGACAATTTTCTATGATAATTTTCGTATATGGCTCTCCAACATCTCCATCTCCATTGAACTTGTTCTATGAAGCCCAGAACATACAACACCAGACAACTAATTATAACAAATAATCAAGTTTATATCTCTCATTGTCCGTATAGAACAAATGAAGAATTGCGCGAAAGTGTGGAGGAAGCTTTTCGAACATTAACGCCTCAGATTTTTTGCAACATGTCAATCAGGACAAAGAGATGCGTACATCTGTGTGTACATTACGAGGAGCACATATAGATTCACTTGGTACATAGTTCGAATACGTAAGTACTAAATAATTAAACTAATCTTATACTGACATTGTTCTCTGTGATAATCAAATCTAGAGGTGTGAGGATATCTCGAACACCCTGTATATATATTTAATATCGTATAATAAAAGAAAGTTCGCCGATAACTTTCGTAAAAAAATTTCAATTTTCATGCAACGCAGTATATATTTTGTTTGAGGCTTCTTACTCAACCGCAATACTTAAAGTTAAAATGGATCCAAAAATGCGGGAGTAAATTTCCACCCACATTATTAAATATGTTCTAGGATTTTGTAAATATGGTGTGTCTTAGAGAATATGTCTATTGCAATGAAGTGAATTTACCCCGTCTTAAAACATATCTTTAATAATATTATTCCTGTAAAATTAAATAAATACAAATCACACCGTATGATATGCAGTCCCGAAGGCTTCTTAATTGATTCTTTTACAAAGCTGAAATCGGAGTGATTTTTTTAAAAACCATGTTTTGCTATGTTTTCTAGAAATTGCTCGGGCTTTATTAAACATTGCGTGCGCTTACTTTGAGATTTCCCAATAGGCTAGGCCTATTCCTTGGAACTGAACTCGGCGATAAAGAGTGAATTTAACCCAACTTTAAGAAATTATTCCAGAACACCATACGTTAAAAAAAAAATCGCAAAATGTGACGTGCCCTTCTTTGAGCATTAAGAACAAACTCCATTGGTAGGACTAAAATCTGTCAAGAGTAAAATAGTGAAGTCATTGGATTAAAAATAACTTTTCCGTTCGTTTCTACAGTGCACGGCACCAGAGATAGAGTGCGTCAGTTGGTCGTGGATCAAGATTTATGAGTGAGTCAGTGGGTCATGGGTCAACAAGACGTGACCTACTGTGACCCACCACCTACCGTGGCCAAACTAACCCACTGACCCACCGACCCACTCTGCTATTAGCATTGTAGACAGTATTTCTGAACATTGATGAATTTGTCTACATTTTACTTTCAAGGCATCCATTTTTCTTCTTTCTCATTTGTTTCTGTTTACTTATCTGACATGAGTATATCCGATTGAAAAAAGTAACTTCAGGCACTTTTGGATATTGATATTTGTAATTGAAATAATACCAATAGGCTTACTACTTATCTTTTAAGACACAGTTGAATTTTACCGTGTTTCATTCTTTCTTTTCCTCCCTTTACGTTGGGTACCTTACCTTGATTGAGATTTTCAAATTCCATCCTATTTTCCACTGAAAAGTATTTGTAATTCAACAAGGAAATAATTATATATGATACTTAAATTGAAATCTATCGTGTGACAAACACTTTACCATTTTATATCGTAAATGTCAGATGCACCGGTATTGTTACAGAGCAGTGCTTGAGCGATTAACCGGGGAAATTCAAACTCCGATTAATGATAATTTCACAGCCTTGTTTCATTACAAGTGTAAACTCTTTAGTCAGTGGACAAGAGAGAGTGAATCTTGGGTCAGAGTTGATGCCCATGGGTTTTGGAGCGTCAGCGTGGGTCATGGTGGGTGGTGGGTCGGATTGGGTCAAGGTCGGTCATGAGTCAAGTGGTCATTAACCCACATTATATCTGCATGGCGCCATACCGGCTTCTAATATTTTCAATGGGTACTCAATCTTCGTGCTTATAAGGTAAATCACCATGTCTTCTATTCTAATTCTTTAGGGTCCGTAATGGATCAGTGGTAGAGCTTTGACTTCTCTGTTTGGGGTCCTCGGTTCGATCTCAGCTCGCGCTAAGTGAACTTTGTGGTGGACAAACACCGTGTGCGTGGATTTCCTTGTGGTTCTCCCGTTTCCTCCCACTATCTTCATTCCACCATTTCATTCATTTCTTTTCATCACCTCTTTTAGCCTAGCCGGCATATCCGTGGGACGTACAACTGAAAGCTTTCATTTCATTTCAGATTGTTTAAACAAATCCAATAAACCAGTGGTTTCCAAACTGGAGACTTCCTTTGAGAGGCGTGAAAGACTATAAAGGGGGCATAATAAAATTTAAACAAAATGAACCGTGAAATAAACAAGTTTTAAATTTCAAAGGTGCCATTATATAAGGGAAAGATTGGTAATATCGTGATATAAGTAATGTTATAATAACATCTAGAATGATATAACCGTACGTTTAGTTGGAAGATTTACACATTCTTACGTTTACACGATCTCCTAGGCTAGTGGTTCTCAATTTTTTCGACTAGCCCTCCCCCTCCCCCGTTATCTTCACCCAGTCCGTGCATAATGATGTTTAAAAAAAAAAAAAAATCTAATACATTATGGAATTTCAAATTCCCTTTAATTATTTTATCGCCCATTTGTGTTGGAAACAAGAACAGGTAAATCTTCCAACTTCAAACACGGTTATCTTGCTGTAGCTGCTAATACAAAATTACTTATATCACGATTTACCAACTTCATCGTGATATCGCGATATCACAATATTATCAGGTATTTCCTAAACTTTGTATTGAATAAAACTCAAATTCAACATTGACATTTAGTTTCTTCTATTCCCAATGTGATCAGCAATAAGCCTATTGGTAAAAGGAGAGAGAAAAATCCAATGATGCTGGGCACCCATTAAAAGTGCCCAATTGGTGCTTGAACCCTGGAGCACTCACGAAGTCTTGGATGCCTATGCACGACACTACTAGTTATTAATTATTGTCTGCGATCCAGTCACATATTACTCTCATTGGCAGCTGACTTTATTTCTTCATTTCTCCAACTTCTATATGATTATTTTCACCGATGTTTCGTATTTGTACATTTTCAACAAGTTGAGATTTTTGTGTTTTCCAGGATCTTGGAGCGAAAGAATAACCGTGGATTAATATTTGTGCACTAGCTAAAATATTATGAGCTGAAATCTGCTTATCATAGATACTCTACACAAGACATTCATGCAAAGGGAAGGCGGAATTATAAGAGTTTCAATCTCCTTTCTGAACTGGATGGCATCAAATTATTTTGATAAGATTAAACGAAAACAAAAATGTTAGTGCTTAACTGCTACACAGAGTCCAACAGGCGTATAAGCGTCAGATTCGGAAGATTTCGTCCTCCCAAATTAACTCTAGTAATAGTATTTGTATGAGATATTTTAGGCCTACGTCCAACGAATATACTAGAATCTAAAACTAGTGGGGATTGAACACAGGAATAAATCCCAGATTCATTGCGTCAAAGGCGAGCGTGCAACTTTCTGTATGAGGAAAAACTGTTTACAAAAATGCAAAAAAAAAAAATGACGACATTCTTTCAATTGCTCATGTGCAAAACCTGCTTGAAAAAATTAATCACGTGATATTTGTTTTGTGTCTTCTATCAGCGTACCTAATAGCACTTCTCTAGAACTGTTTGACAAGTTCCCAATTACACATCCGGCTAGAAATCAAATGACGTAACCAACAGCCATACCGGATTCTTTCAGATACGCCGTGAGTCCATCTTAGAAGAATTATTTCGCTATCTTTATTCTTTTCTTGTGTTCAAGGTTACAATTGTATGAGCATCTGCGAGGGTTAAGTTAGAACCTAGTGTTATAGAGGACTTATGATTAAGTCTTACAAATCCCTTTTGTTGTATTAAAAAGTTGCATTTCTCGGTACAGAACAGTTCATATTATTTTAGGCACTTTTTAAAGGCACTTATTTTAGGAAACGGGTCGGATCACGGGTCGGGTCGGGTCAACCCGATCCGTTTGAGAGCACTATAGTCACGAAACTGGGTGAACGCCAAAATGCACTCCCATTGGGAATTAAACCCGGACTACGTGTACCGAAATCTTACACGTTAACCACTAGCTAGATCAAGCGGGGGATTTGTATATGCATCTTAATGAATGTTTGGCACTTTTGAGGTTTGGTTATTTCTTTTTATAACTGATACCAATGTCCGACGTGGGAGAATTTTTTTTTTCTTGCTTTAGTTTTATGTGACGAAATTTTTATTCAAGGTCAGTGTTCTCACCTGCTTGGACGGCAGGGGGTCTTCTCGGAAGGCAGTAGCAAGAGTCTCTTGGCGGAGACAAAAGGAAATCGTTTAACTACAATGATAAGGGTTGAGGAAGGAGGAGAACACCTGTGATTGTTTCCAACCCTTCAACTTTCATTCCAAAATAGGTTCTTATGATTCCGGGACACAAGCCACTTTGATTTTTCTTTCTCGGTAATTAAAACGTATTTTACAGCATATATAGTTGCACGTAAGAAGATACATAATATGAATTTTGTAATTTAAAATTTAAAAATACAGTATGACATTTAATTATAAAGTACTAATTTTATTTCATCACTTTCAGCCCAACAAATGAAATTCAAACAATTCGCTCCCTGGGTCTTGGTCATCAATACTGCGTCTTATTCTTTGTCTTGCACAGTCAAGTTTTGGTCCTGCATTTCGTAGTCGTGGTGGTATTTCATGCTATACAAGAGCCAAGAATGCTCGCCTCATCGGTACAAATGAAGACCAAGTGTGATTTTGATTATGGTCTTTCATACTATACGGAAAACAAGAAACTATGCTTATCGCTACTTGGTGATCACCAAAACAAGGCCAAGAGCAAGATTACTATGCAATTCGTCTTGCATATCCAATCTTTATCTTGTTCTTGTATCGATGTCCTTGGGCTTGGTGAAATAAAATGAAATATTCAGTTTAAGATCCCTCAATTCTGCACCGAGGCTAAGGGATACGGTGACCATGAGAAATGAATGAAATGGTGGAATGAAGAAAGTGGGAGGAAACAGGAGAACCCCGAGAAAACCCACTACACGGCGTTTCTCCACCACAAAGCCTACTTAGCACAAGCTGGGATCGAACCATGGACACCATGCACCAGAGATGAATTCTCTACCACTGAGACACCGCAGCCCTGCTTGGGCTTGGTCGTCCATATCCAATCTTTCTTTTGGCCTTGCTTAAACAACTTCTGGGGCCGCGGTGGCTAAGTGGTAGAGCGTTCACCTCTGGTGCTTGGGGTCTCGGGTTCAAACCCTGCTCCCGCCAAGTGAACTTTGTGGTGGACAAACACCGTGTGCGTGGGTTTTCTCGGGGTTCTCCCGTTTCCTCCCACTTTCTTCATTCCACCATTTCATTCATCTCTCATCATCACCGTCTCCTTCAGCCTAACCGGCATAACCGTGGGACGTAAAACTCAAAAATTTCATTTTTTAAAAAAAAAAACAACTTCTAGTTTTGTTCTAAATCCAGACTCTATATTGGCGTAGATATTAATATTACAGTCGATTGGTAAAATCAATCTTCCACATTTACAAATTAAAGTACACACAAGTACAAAAATAAGCATTTACCATAAAAACACTAGCTGCAAGTGTTCAAAATAGATTTATGGCTTTTATAAAATCAATTGAAAATTGCTATTTTTAATTAGGCAGCTAGTGAAAAACAGCAGCTTTCGACTCCAGCCGAGTTTAAGCTCAACCTAAACTCAGTTGACCAAAATGAACTGACCCGACCCGACCCGACAACCCGACCCGAGCTGACCCGATTGACCAGACCCGACAACCCGACCCGAGTTGACCTGACCCGACCCGTTTGAGAGCACTAATTGCAGATCTTCTGGTGTTATCACTGTAAACCGCTGCAAACCCAGCCCAAAAACGGCCCGGCCCGGCCCGGCCCGGCCCGGATTGATCTGTATTCTGTGCCCGGCTCGAGCCGGGCTCTAAACGGGCCCGAGAACAACCAAGTCTGATAACCCAAGTCAATCCTTCAATATCCAATGGAAAATGAGAAATGTGTCGTCATAATATTGCAATGTCTATTTGTCCTTCTGGAATGGGAAAATCGTGTGAAAGGTTACCCAAGGTTTGTTTTCTATATCCCTATTCTGTCTGTCTATGTGTTATCTGTGCTTGCTCTGTCCAGCCATGTTTATTATATCTAGGTATAATAATACAGCTCATGGACGCAAAAGTCTTATACTACACTCATTAACGCATTACGACCCAGACAACACGTACGTGTACGGCACATGTGCCCTATCCATGCATAAGCCGTACATGTGCACATGTGCATTTGTGTGGATGATGAACACATACATAACCCGTGCATATGCCGTACACGTGAATTTGCGTGGATGAAGCACACATACATAACTCGTGTATGGGCACATGTGCATTTGCGTGGGTTATGCACACGTACATAACCAGTGACTAAGTCGTGCATATGCACATGTACATTTGCACGGATAAAACATATATTTATATAACCCGTGCATAAAACGTTACGGGCACATGTGCATTTGCGTGGATGAAGCACACGTACAAAACCTGTGCTTAAGCCGTTATGTGCACATGTGCATCTGCATGGATGAAGCACACATTTATTTAACCCGTGCTTAAGCCGTTATGTGCACATGTGTATTTGCATGGGTGAAGCACACATTTATATAACCCGTGTTTAAGCCGTTATGTACACATGTGCATTTGCATGGATGCAGCGCACGTACATAACCCATGCTTGAGCGGTGCATATACATATGTGCATTTGCGTACATGAAGCAATTTAAATTACCGGTGCTTAAACCGTTGGGTGCACATGTGTATTTGCACGGCTACTGCACGTGTGTATGAGACGTCCATAATACCGTGCAAGTGTATACTTTTACTTTCATTCTTTTACTCTCATTCTAATCAACAATATAAAGTAACCTCCATTTTTGGTAGGTGTTTTTTCTTCAGGCGGTGTTATAGAGACGTTTCGACGAATGACAGCTGAATAATTGTAAAAACTTCATAACGTCCTCTGAGCTAGGATACAAGATCAACAGGTGGCAGCATTGTACCGTTGTAACTACTGTCAGACAGTTCATAGGTTTACAAAATTATTTTCGTGACCGATTACAGCAGAATATGTTGCGTTATTTGTTACTTGGCAAACATTGAGTTGAGTTGATTTTAGTTTAGCGTCCCTTTCAGCAGCGAGGCTATATGAGACGTGGACCTACTGATTAACGTGGAATCCGAACCACATGAGCTCCCGCCGGGAATCGAACCCGGGTCTCCCACGCCTTACTTGGCAAACATGTCAAAGATACTACTTAAAGCTTTTCTCATTGCAAATAATAAACTCCAAAAGTAAAATTCTCACTGACAATTATTAGTTACTTGTGAAATACTTTGAAAGTGATGGCTTTAGTGTTATAGATGGTGTTAGTGCGTAAGGGACCAAAATATAAACTCTTTTTTCCGTTGCATCTCGAATATGCTTTTACATCACCTCTGCACTACCAGGAAATCGCATGTGTCCTACATGTAAGTCATCTGGATACTGCGTGTAAATCATCTCTGTCCTACATGTAAATCACCTGGGTACTGCGTGTCAATCACCTGTGTGCTACGTGTAAATCACCTCTGTCGTACATGTAAATCATCTGGGTACTGCGTGTAAATCACCTATGTCCTACATGTTAATCAGCGCTGTCCTACATGTAAATCACCTGTGTGCTACGTGTAAATCGAATATGTGCTACTTGTAAATCACCTGCGCAGTAGGTGTAAATCACTTGTGCAGGACGTGTACGTGTGCATTGCACATGTTCTGTGCACGTGAAGATGTTGAATAGGACTTGTGGCGTATATGTTCATCACATGTACAGGCGTGCATTTATACAGATAATGCACATGTTGCATCCGTGCAATTGTACATGTACTATACAGGTACTGTACGTGCATTGTGCTGTCTGGGGAGTAACAGAGAAGATATGTAAAACTGCTACACCATATGCAGGGGTGCCCAGAAGGGGGGGGTTATTGACTGCGTCATTGAAATATTTGGGGGGGTTAAAAATCTATATAAATATGTTTGAGGGGGTGTGAAAATTAATCGAAAAGAATTTTTTTCATGGAAGAACACCTATGGATAGACAATTGCGGGGGGTGCGTCATGGACATAAGGGGTGGGTGGGCACTACTGCCATATGTGATACTAATACTACAACTAATTGTGAGGTGATCTTATAATAATTTACTTGATAAATATACGAGTTAGTATATAGATTATAAGTAGATAGAAACACCTTCACGATCACAGTCACGATTCTTTGGTGACACGAGAAAACGCGAAATGTATCAGTTTTGTATGAAAATGTTGTGTACCTAAAATATATATTTTTTCACTATTTGTTAGGCCATACACCCTCCATTCCAAAAGAAACCGAACGTTTAAAAAAAAAAAAAGCAATGTACATTTTGGAACAAATCATTTTTATTAATCAATGTATTCCCCTTCTGCATCGATACACATATTTGCACGCTCCAACAAGTTGTCAAACGACTTCTCCATGTCCTTTATTGGAATGGTCTTTAGGACGGCGGTAGTCGCCTTCTCAACGGCATCAATCGATGCGTGCCACTTTCCTTTCATCGCCAAATGCAGTTTCGGGAACAGATAGAAATCGCACGGAGCGAGATCTGGTGAATAGGGCGGATGATGCAACCGAATAATGTGATTTTTGACCAAAAATTCAGTTACAAGTCGCGAACGATGTGATGGTGCATTATCGTCCAAAAGAGTCCAACTGCCGATTTCGCGATATTCGGACCGAATACGACGAATTCTTGCCAGCAAACGCTTCATGACGCCCAAGCAAAACTCTCCAGTGACTGTCTGGCCGGGCTGAACAAATTCTTTGTGGATAATTCCTTTTGAATCGTAAAAACAAATCAGCATCACCTTAACTTTTGACTTCACCAAGCGACTTTTTTTGGGTGTTCCTTCATCCGGCGCTCTCCATTCAGCACTTTGCCGCTTTGTTTTGGGCTCATATTCAAAACACCACGTCTCGTCACCAGCTACAATCGATTTCAAGAAGTTTCGATCCTGCCGAGCACTTTTAACGATGTCTTTGCCATGCGCAATTCGATCAACTTTTTGGTCTTCGGTGAGTTTGTGTGGTACAAACCGCGAATTAACCTTCTTAAGGCCCAAAACTTCGGTCAAAATGCGGTATGCGGTTGTTTGAGGAATGCCTAATTCCATTTCAATAACTTTCACCGACGATTTTTTGTTATGTTTGATGAATTCACGCACTTTTTCGATGTTTTCTTCCGATAATCCGGTTCTGGGACGGCCTGATCTTTCGTCATCATCCAGCGTCTCTCTACCCGATTTGAATCGCCTGAACCACTCGTAAACTTGCGTACGGGATAGACACTCATCACCATATGCAGTTTGTAGCATTTGGTGCGTTTCACTAAAAGTTTTACCCAGTTTAACACAAAACTCAATTGCAGCTCGTTGTTTGAAACTCATTTTCCGACCGATGTACACAACACACTGACAGTTGAAACGCAATAACTTTGTTGCTGTGCATCCAAATGTCATGACATTTATACCAGTTGTCAATGAGGGACTACGCCATCTACCGGTAAAATATTACAACAGATGGCACTAGTGGTACTATTTGTTTTCAAAAGTTCGGTTTCTTTTGGAATGGAGTGTGTATACCGCTCGCGATTAAACACGAAATTCTGTCGAATTAGCGAAATTTGGAACAAGTCTCGATACTCCGCGAAATTTACGCAAAAGTGACAATTTTTTGGCGCTTTTACGATTTATTCATTACCATTATTTGGCAATTACTAGCAACGTGATGAAAATTCCCATTATTGAGAAAATAGACCACCATGAATTTTTGAAATTTCACACGCAGTTACAAAATGAGCTCCAAACGATATCTACTGGCGAAGTGAATAGTCTGGAAGGAGTGTTGCAGGGTATGTTAAATGCAAGGGTAAAAGTGGATCTGAAAAGGTAGGAGGAGGGATGATGACACGCCGTCCCCAGTGTCTATCCCTGCCCATTGTAATTTTTTAGGAAGTGGCGGTACGTCATAGATATTTTGCGGAAGTGGAGGAAGGGCATCCTCCCACGTTCCCTCTCACTTTTATCCCTGATTAGATGAGCATTCAGAAATCACTAGAAAGTGTCTCCAACTAATGTACATATCAGTTTCGAATGTTGATGTGGAGAGGGCTCTCTCTTCTTACAATGACATACTAACAAAAGAACAAAATTAACACCAGAAAATATTGAAACAGTGTCTAGTGTTATTTGCATAAGTGAAGTATGAACACTAGTTTTTTTTTTTTCTATTAATGTTCTCTCTCTCTGTTTTTTTTTCTTTAAATGATACTTTTATTCAGTGAGGATGCTTAGTGTTATTTTTTAAAAACTCAAATATTATTTAATGTAGTTATGCATGAGCTTATGTCATGATCATTGATGAATGGAAATTAAGGTTAAATAAAATGTAACAATTTGTAATTGCCAGGGAAAATAAGTGTTCTTACATTGAATTTTTTTCACCGACTTTATCCCGCTTTACGCATATTTTTTATAACGAAATTATGAATTCTTATTTACCACAAAATCGTGTTTCTATAAATAGACTATCAAAATGTTACAACAATAAATGTATTTATATTATGTTCTCCGAGTATACAATGGAATTTAAAATAGTGTAGGGAAAGTAATCCCATAATTTCTTTAATAATGCTATAAAGACATTTGTGCTTAAAATATTACATTGTTTATGTAGCTTAATTGTGATGATTAAACTATCAGTAGTGCAGTTATTTATACGTAAATTATAAACTTTAATGGAATATGAATTAAAATTTTAAACTTTAGGATAGAATAATGAACACGAACTGTATATTAAAAATTATTTAGTTCAAGTTAACGCATTCACTCAGTTCTATTGGTTTCAAATAGCTGAACATCTATCAAAAGATCGAATGATCATTGTCATTATGAGTGAATTGGTATAATAATCTTTATAAATGATCGTATTATTGTTCCCATATCATTTACAGAAGAGGTTATAACAAATTGTTAGATCAAATATATGTTCAATATAGCACAATAGTAAATCTTAAGACTAACAGAAATAATCCTTTTTCTTAATTTACAATGAACCGAAATAGAGGATATTCAACGAATATTCAATAATAAACCTTTTCTGAAGTTACGCAACGATGTATGAAGTAATTGCAATAATACGGTGTATACGTCAGATATTAGTATATTTCTGTGTATTAGTTATACTATTATTTGCCTACAGAATTTACTTTTATGTAATATGGAAACACTTCGTAGTCCTGTGGAGCGTTTGTTAGTCAATCGAAAAGATTATAAACTTTCGAATTTCTCTTGAAACATTGTAGCTTCCTCATAATTGTATTACCTACTGTATATTTTGTTATATAGCCTGAACATTATATCAGCAAGATAAATCGATAATTGTAATTAATGGACTATTTTAAATTTCTTTAATCAATAAAACTAGTATTGAAAGAAAGTTAACGAAGAGTTCAGTATACAGTGGACCCCCGGTTTACGAAACCCTCAATTTGCGTATGAATAAGTTTTGTGAACAATTTTTCCCTCAGATTACGAACACTATTTCAGGATATGAATGCACACATACGCCTGTGTCGACAATTCCATGCACCTCTTGCGTGTTTCTAGTAATCAATATCTGTCAGATTTGTGTGTTCAAAACAACTACATGCTTTTGCTTACACTTTTTGTTTCTTTAGTTTCCATGCTGTTTCGTTCAATTTAATATTACTTGTTTGTCTTTAAAAAGGATCATGGCATTTCCATTCTATACTCTTCATCTTACAGAAAAGAAATTAAAATTATAAAAAATATATGCAGTACCATCTTTTTTTTTTTTTTTTCTCTATAGGTGGGTGTACTGAAAAGTGTGTTCGTCCAGCACTAGAAATGGAGGCAAGCAAAGAGGAGCAGAGAGGTATGGTTCGTTTTTTGGTGACTGAGGGTGTTGGAACGCGCAAAACTCATAGTCGCATGTCTGCTGTGTATGGCGAACACTGCATGTCACTGACAATTGTGTACAAGTGGCATAAAAATTCCGAGAACTCACATCACTCCAAGACGATTTGCGCCCAGGACAGGCCTATCGAGCCATTACCCCTGACGTGATTGCGCGGATTGTCTTATCCGGGAAAACCGACAAAACACAGAGGAAGAAATCCGTGTTCTGGTCGGAATTAGCCATGGCTCCATGCATACAATTATCAAATAATCCTTGCAGTTCCGAAAAATTTGCGCGAAGTGGGTTCCGCATCAACTGACGGAAGGACAAACGCTTGACAGAATGGCTTCATGTTCGATGCATCTGCAGCGGTACCACGAAGAAGAGTATACCTTTCTGTCTCCTATCGCCACAGGGAACGAAAAGTAGTGCCACTATTTTGAGCCCGAGATCAAACAGCAAAGCCAAAAAATGGAAATACCCCAATTCTCCCTCGCCAATGAAATCCAAAGCTTTTGACATATTTTCCGGTAAATCATGACAACGTTCTTGTTCGACTGTAGGGGGCCCTCTGTTTGTTGATTTCTTAATGCGAAGCGCTATGAAGACTCTTTGCAGAAACTGAGATGCGCCATAAAGTAAAAGCGCCCTAGAATGCTGTCGGACAGAATCATCCTTTTGTATGATAAAGCCCGTCCCCATACTGCCAATCTCGTGAGGAACTCTCTTCACAGTTTTGGCTGGGAAACACTTCAACATCCTCCGTACAGCCCAGATCTTTCCCCTTGATTTTCACTTTTTGACGATCTAAAGAAAGATATTAATGGACGTCGGTTTGTTGGACAAGGAAGTGCAAAAGTTGGTGACGTTGTGGATCCGTCAGCGACCTAACTCCTTTTATAAGACTGGAATTAATCGTCTCATCTTCCAATGGGATAAATGTATTAACGCGTTTGGCAATTACATCGGCACTTTTGCGCGTATGCTCGGTTTCCATCTGACTGCCCCTCGTAATGGAGCGTTCATAGCACAAGGAAATCAAGCCATAAAGTTGTGAGAAAAATAGACATAAAATTTGTACTGTAAGCTTAATTACATGAAAATTTGAGGTTTCTACGGTACACTTAATTATATGGAAAAATTTTACTTTTTTTTACGTCGGCCTATTTTACCTTGATTTGAGACGGAAATTTTATTCTATTTTCCACTGAAAAGTACCTGTAATTCAACATATGATTAAATTGAAATTCATTGTAATATGGCCCATGACAAACACTTTACAATTTCATATCTTAAAGATCAAATCCACAGGTATTGTAACAGTGCAGTGCTTGAGCAATTGACCGTGGAAATTCACATTTCGATTAGTGATAATTTCACAGCCTTGTTTTATTACAAGTGTAAACACTTTAGTCAGTGGAGAGGAGGCCGTGGATCATGGGCTAGAGATGATGACAATGGGTTTGGTGGGTCAGTGTCATGATGGGCAGTGGATCACAAGTCACAATGAGTAACGGTGGGTCGTGGTTCAGTGGATCATAGGTCAAGTTTTCATTGATCCACACCATATCTGTTAAGAAGCACTGTCTTAAGTGCTTGCAAAAAAAGAAAAAAGTTACGTACATATACGGTATATCAAATATTATTGAATTCCGAAATCTTAAGGTGCATTAAGAAAATATTTTTTCTTCATAGTAATTTGTCGCAAAGCAAGCACAATCATTAATCGAAAATCTACTGTGGAGTTCTATTATCCTTGAAACAATAAATATCATTCCTTCTCCCGCGAGAACAAATATCTCCCTGGAGTACCAGCAACGAATGACAGAGGATGGATGATTCTCTGCCTTTTTCCTTTCCTTCTCCCTGGCGCAAGGAAGTAGGAATCACGAAAATATGTAATTGTATTGTAAGGCATGCGTTTAGAGAGATTTCTGACCACTATACGCTAGAAAGAGCAAAGCAGAACACACAAACAGAGGATAACTAAGTATTATGACTTGCGCTGTGTTGTAATACCTCTCATGGACATAAATCAGGGCTGCAGACTCTATATTAACTTCGAGTTTTGTTCGGTCTTCCCTCATTCGTATGCAAGAATATCTGTATATCTATGATTTTTTTTAAACTTTTTCTTATTAATTGGGAAGGTACGTGACTGACATTATAGAGCCACCCCTTGCCCCTAAATAAAGAAAAAGTGATTTTTCGATCTCTGTCCGTCCTGATGTACACTTGAGAAGATGCCATTCGATGTACCACGATCTAATTTTAAACGTAAAGTTTTTATACAATTCTCCAGAGGAGTTCGAATTGTCTTCCTACTCCTAAAAAGAAGGGTATTTTACTGAAAGGCGGAAATAAAAATAAAAAGTTATTTTTTCAAAAACAGTACTAACGATTTTATTTATTTTCAACAAATCAAAGTTTCATTAACAAACCTATATTACTGTATCAGTCGTGTCCCTGGGAAAAATCCAGATGAGGTAGTTTACTCTTGGGATATTTTTCCTGTGCGATTTTCTCAAAAACGATTCAGGCAATTTGGTTCATAATTCATAAATAAATAGTCCAGTAACAAACCTTCAATATGTATGATTTTCTTTTGTTAAAAGTTTCACAAGTAATAGTTTATCTTGGGGGTATTTCCGTGATTCCGGCAGTTCTGTTAGGGTTTCATAATTATTCCATTAAAAAGCCTACAATATGTAAGTCTGTTTTAATTGAAATTTTACAAGCGATAATTCAATCTCTGGTATGTTTTTTTTTTTTTTTCTCAGAAACGACTCACATAATTTTGTTCATATTTCATTAATACATGTTCCATTAAGGAATCTATAATATGGTATCAATATTATTTCTTTTAAAAATTATAAAGGTTTTTTTACGCTTGAGGGTGAGTCTTTTTCGGATAATTTGATCAAAAACGGTCGAGTTGATTTGTTATTATTATTATTATTATTATTATTATTATTAATAATAATAATAATAATAATAATAATAATAAATACTTAATTTGCAATTCTATAATAGGCATAAATCATTTTGCATGAAAAAAGTCCACAATTGCTCATTACAGACAATTTTCTCAAGAACGTCAAGAGCTGTGGTCTCACCATTGAGCCACCGTGTCCTCTTTTGGTATGCTACTGCTGCTTTGATTGCAATAGGGAAAAAAAATCTAAGTTTTACGTCCCACGATGATACCGGCTACGGGCTAAATGAGACGGTGACGATTAGAAATGAATGGATCGGTGGAATGGAATGGACGATTAGGAGGTGGGATCGAACCAAGAGGCCATGCATCAGAGGTGAACGCTCTACCACTGAGCTACCGTAGCCCCTTGATTGCAATAGTCCTATGACGTGTGATTTCTTCTTTGGGGAAAATTTTAAAAAAGAAAATCTAATAGTGCACAATAGTTTTCATTTCTCTGAGGAAAAAAAAGTTCATAGCGATTTCTTTGAGTGGGGCGTTGTTGTGCAAGATTTTTTTCTTAAAAACGTGAACAATAATCTTCCTCATCGTGTCTTCGTTGACATCAAGATTCTCCGAAAAAAAAAAATCACTTTCAACAAATGTTTGCCGAACTTATACAATGCTGACTTTATCGTCAGTTCGACTGGTTGATGGTCAGTCCTCCCTGAAGTCGTCTGTCACATCTTTCTGATCCTCATAAAATTGACTACGTTCGATGAAAACATGTCTGGAGTTTCAGCATACAGCATTTCAGAAGATTCTGAGGCTGTTTAATCCAGTAATATGCAAAAGTTCATTACCACTCTTTGTTATGCTCTAAAATCCATGTTGTCAATACTGAACATTGCTCTACTTAAGATCCTACACGAAACAGATATAGTAATTATACAAGTCGTCTCAAACTACGAAGTCTCCGAATTCGTCAGTTAATTTGTAGTAAGCTTCTAAGCCAAGCTAAAGTATGACATGGTAAACAGACAATTTATACAAGTAGTCAACGTACAAAATAAGAATAAGTTATATAATGCATGGCCGAAAATTACAAGTACTCAACTTTACAGATTTCAATTATCTATTTACTAATTACAACGTTTAAAAAAGGTATGGCATGTCTTATAGAACACCTATGCTTATCCATTCATCTGCCAACAGGTATCAGAGTTAACCCCCATAGTCTGAAAGTTCTCCATAATTTCACCATGTAAAATAAAGAGAGAATTGTCTCGGTTTTCTAAAACTTTGTCACCATATGTGTTTGAAATGATTTTTGAGAAAACATACAGGTAATAACAGTATTTAGTGTTTTCTACTTACTTTCTGGCCTATACCTTCCCCATTAAAATTTCCTTGTGCATCTGTATTGACAAAGAGTCAAGGACTTACACTGAAGGTTACAGAAAAGTGAACTTATAAAATAATTAACGACTGTCTTGTACAGCGTAACCTCGGTTTAAGAATTGTTTGCGGATTTTCTTCTTTCCCTTAAACAAGGATTTTCGCTAAATAGGAGTTTGGTTGTTTGGAATAAAAGAAGCGTGCATCATAATAATGGTTTTCATAGTTTTGATGGTTAAGATGTATATCAGGAATTGATACTCATTTTGTTTTTAAAACAGTATATCTGAATGATTTTAATTTGCACTTTTAAGGTTTGTTCATTTAAAAATATTGCAAAATTAACATTTAAATACACAAAGTAAACATCTTGCTTCAAATAAATTGTAACATGATAAACCACTCAATCTAACCTGCTGTTTTCAAAAATATATTAATTTTCACCCTCTCAAAACTAAAAAATATCGTTCTGAAATATGGGGCAAAATTAATCAAACGTATCTACGTAAAAACTAAATAAAACCTAAAAAATAAAAAGAATTGTTAGCATTTTTTTTTTTTTTTTTTTGAACAATAATATCGATTCTAGTATGAGTTGACAGTTATTAAAACAGTGACCTGGTTTTTGTCGATAGTTACCGAAATACCCATATACAAGTGGACTTATTGATTTTAGTAATATGGTGCCTCACAAGCAATGTATATAAATACTTTTATTTACTAATGATATTATGCCGGTTCTCCCCCTTCCCCTCCCCATCTTCTCTCTCTCTTTCTTTCGTTAAATGAGGGAAATTTACCAGTATAGTTTTCCTTAAATGCAGATATAAGATGAATTAGCATGAATATAGTGATATGGTTCGGAACTTAATTAATCTTCCATTAAATGCGGGAACGTGAAATTGGCGTTACACTGTATTTTCGAGATCTTGCTGTAACGTGTGCACGTTACAAGTGTTTTGATTTCCTCCTTCTTGATTATTATTACAATTAATCTAACCTTCTGACATTTTCTAGTTCATTTGCTTACTGCTTATCTGACGAATCAATTCCATTTCTATTTGGCATCATCTTCATATAAATGTACTTTAAAAAAAAAAAAAAAAAACTCAATTTGTGGAGTACAAATAAACTAAAGTCATAAGAGAATAAATGATTGCATTACTTTCAAATTTATGTACATCAGTTCAAAAAAATAATTACATCATTATCTTCAAAGCTTGTGTCTTAGATATTAGTTATTTACCTCGATCATATCTTAATGATAATTATTGTGATATCAGTGCCAGTGTCGTAACTCAAAGCGATATACCGAAACAATGCTACAATATTACATAACCAGTTTGCTCACACTTGGACTTTGAAAACAATTGTTTATAGAAAACATTAGTAGTTATAGAAAATATCCTGTTAGCAAATATATCAATATAGCAAAACTCGACTTGCATTGTATAACAGTAATAAAGTACGAAACGTACATAACAAACGTATAAGGAGCTTACTTTATTTTCTTAAACATTCCTGCATATGATAAACAAAATATATGTATGCACATTTATCATTTACAAAAGAGTATGCACAAAAGATAAAATTTTCAGTCTACGCTCATACTGTTAACTCAGGGTTTCAGTATTTGAACACTACAGAATCTATTTTTGATCTTTGCTATTGCACTTTAAATTAGAACGTAATTATAATAAAACCAAATTCTACAGCCGATTTCTATTGTACTTTCCAACATTTTAAATAAAATTAAACCAAGCAATCAGTTTGCTAGCAATAAAACTAAGCTACTTCACGGCCAAAGTTAAGATATTTTAGCACTAAAATTCAATCTAAATCTGGTCTACAAATATTAACTGATTTGCACTTTATAAACTCATCACAATAACCCGCTGCGAATTTCTCGCTTTAAAATGCAAATAAACTTATTTGAAGTAATATTGATGAAATTACCAAATATAAATCTTAACTCACTATTACAAATAATAATAATAATAATAAAGTACTACTAGTAACTGTGATATGAACGGTATTTAACCAGTGATAATGTGCACTAAAGCAGCTCATATTAGAAGCTCAGGGACAGAGCGCTTATCTTTGGTGCGTGGGGTCCCTGCTTCCTCCGCCAAGTAAGTCTGTGGTGAGCAACATCGTGATCGTGGGTTTTCTCGAGGTATTCCCATTTCCTCCCACTTTCTCATTCTACCAATTCTTCTATCATCATTCACTTGCTTAAATTATCGTCTCCCTAACAGGCACAACGTCGGACGTTAAACTCAAAGATTTCATTTTATTTTTTAGGAAGTTTCTAACCTTTACCATTCTAAACCAAGTAGAGTAGAGTAATTCTTAGGCCTCCACGGAAAATCAAACGCTTTCATGATTTTTTTTTTTTTTAAGTTACCCTCAAACATTATCTTAAGAGTTGAGATAACTTCTTGTCCTTGACTGATATCAACCCTAATCAATAGGCCACGTTGAGATGCATTAAAGAAAGATAATAATACCTATGAAAGATATATTTAAAACATCATTCCCCACGCTTATTTCAACCCCAAAGGATACATCTCAGTTGCATGCATCAAACAAAGCATACATTATGTTTGATGAAAGCACACATGTTGATTTCTCGGAAAGATGAAACTGTTTCATTTTTCTTTCTTACTTTTCTTCAAGATATAAATTCACCCCCTTGTCCCTCCCTGGTTATCCCTAAGCAATAAGATCCATCGGATTCGAAGAAGGCTCTTGTCACGACTGATGAAAATCTCATAATTTCCACGAAAGAGATCGTTAAAACTTTTAAATTATTTTTATTTTAAAGATGCGATGAATTCATCCTCTTCTTCTAATTTCAATCCCAACAGTAATGGTAAGTATTTAAGTATTAAACAACACATACTACGCTTCATAAAAAATCGAATATTTTTTACGATATTTATCGTCGAATATATTTTTGAAAATGAGTGAATAGGTAAATTCAGCTTCTCAGCCTTAACTGATTTCAACCCCGAGCAGTAAGGAATTTTGAAGAATATGAACACAATACTGCATTAAAATCGAAAATATTTGTACCAAACTTCTAAGAAAATTTGATAATTTCTATATACTTAAAGTAATGTATATCGCTTATATAACAACTAATTACCATCACAGGATGTCAACGCTTGAAAATTACATAAAAGAAAATAAAATTTTACACAAATCATACATAGATAAATTATTTACATAAAGGAGAAATGAAACATTTATATCCGATACTGTAACAGTCAAACATTCTTCTTACATTTTACTTTCGCAATACCTTACGCAAAATTTACAGCATTGGTGATTCTTGAAACAACATTTATAGATTCGGCTACGTAACATTTTCAAATAAACATAAAAATCCCACCTTTCTGCCAGCGTTTGAACTTCAAGTATATTTTTAAAAACATAAATATATTTAATAAATTATCAAATTTATACTTGAAAAAAATAATAATAATAATGCGTGCCTCATGGTATTTGCCTAATAACATACATCGAACTCAAGTTCTAAGTTTGAACACAAGCTTCTAATCAAAAACACGCCCATCTTTAAATTTCAAATACACACACTTCATGAAATTATCTTACCAACACATTAAAGCTCGCAAAATATACCCAAAAAGTATAAATTTCCTGTAATCTTGAGAATGAATTTGCAAAGTTGAAGTAAAATACAGAAGCAAAAGAAAGCTGTTACAAATTTTCTGAAGCTCACAACTTACTTTTCCAACTTTCACAAAAACAAATTTTCTTGCACGAAAGTAAACTAGCTACCTTAAATTTTCATCATGGCTGAAAATAAATTATAAATATGTCTTGTTTTACACTGGAAAGCAAACCCATTAAATAATTAATATATGTAAAAGAAAGATAATCTTTGTTTTTTTCCCAATCTACAGCATACATTTTTTTCGACAACTACTGCCTCATAAAAAACTGAAAACGAAATCAGTATAAGCACATGATGTGCCTCGAAAAAGAAAATCCAATTCTAGAATGTAATGTCAAAAGAGTTCTTTCCATCACTATATGCTGTTGTATTAAAATGCTGCAGGAAGTAACTTTCAGTGTAATAGTTGGCCTACATTAAGCCACTGACAGTGATAAAACAATTAGATTACTCATTGTGTTATTTACAAGAAGGGTTTACCTACTATTTTAACGAGTCCCATTGTATGGCGTATTTTGCTCTTAAGTATATTATGACCTACATCTCGTAACATGAATTCGGTTATTGGTGACTCAACCTGTACTAAAACGTAATAGCAATACTGTATTATATTCAAAAATTGCAGTAACTAGTCTCAGACACAATAATTATAGTGTTTCAAATATATATTTACGGGATAGATTATAGAGAAAGAACTTTTCAAATTTGAAGAAAATAAGACCCTCAAACTTTCAACTAATTATTGTTTAATCAAATTCATAAGTGATTAGTATTTCACCACAATTATTACTTAATTCAGTAAGTATCTGCAGAAATAGGATGATGATACAATATATTCATACACTAAAAATCCTCAGAAACTAGCATCAAACTCATTAGCACTTGAATTAGGAACAAATCGGAATTTCCTATTACGTGAGACAATGTAAAAATATAAATCATATGTTGTGAGTATGTATTCACGTTCATTGCACATATTTACGAATCAGTAACTAAACTATCATTATTTTAATATTGAATTTGGCTAGAATAAATCTATGATGGAAGTTTCGACGGAAATTATATTTTGCGTAGTATTAGTTATAATTCCAGTATGGGTTTTAATAGGTAAATCACTTTAATAAAATATTGATTATTGTAAATATATTATCACTTTATAGAGCCTACGACTATGTACACTTAACTACAATAAACTTTTCTTTAAAAATATATATGGTAAATCAATCATTATTTTAGTATATATACATTTGAAAATATAAAAGATACCTGAACAGTAACAAATTCCTCAAGCATTTTTTTTTATTTTCTTTTTAACCACTCACACCTACCTAAAAAATTTTAAGTATATTACAGCACCTAGTATACCTAATTCAAGAATTATAATTAAAATTAATATGATCTTATTAGTGATAACTTTGAAATACATTCGTCTTAAAATCCGACGAGTTTCACTGAGTCCCTCATCAGTGTCTGCAAGTCGTCGTTTTGTTCTGAGCAATGTTTCTCTCTGCTGAGTTAACTCATCAACAACTTGGATTCCAATCTGCTCTGTTTCGACAGCTGTACGCTGAGAGCGTGCTAAACTATCTGACGTTCGTTCCAAAATAGCTTTCCCTTGCAACACACGCTGGCGGTTTTCATCTTCTATAGACACGGAAACTGGTGTAGACGTAAATCTCTGGCTTCTTTGCGGCACTCCTAAATCTGACACTCGTTGTCGGTATTCTAATGATAAACATGTTATTTTATCCCGAAAATGATTCACCTCTGCCAGCATCTCATGTTTGTAAGCAAGAGGAGCAAGTCTTGCTTCTGATTCTAATTCAAGGAGTTGGCTGGATGCTTCCTCAAGTTGGCCCTCTATCCGTCCGACCAGATGTTTCCGTTCCTCCCCAAACGCATGAACAAGCTGCTCTTTAACGTCACGTTCCAATTCTTCACATAGCGTTTGTAAGCCATCTTGAAGATCTTCAAATTTCTTCGAAGACATCTTTAAAAACTTGCATACGGAGCCTTCACTTCACTTTAGCTTTACATCCAATAATCTATAAATTCAAACATAAGAAAATTAATTAATTGCGCTTACATGTACAAAGAAATTATTATATTTAAAATCATACAAAACAAGCAGGTAACGCACAATAATCCTGTACTATATGGTTGACAATATTTGTTTCAATAAGGATAATAATAACTTACGTTATAATCAATACTGCAGCAACAGATGATGTTAGCTAATAATAATTTCCAGAGGGTGCTTCACACTTCCTTTTACAACATTTGGTTAATTATACTGCGGAAAAATAGTTTCTCTACGTAGAAAAGTTCAGTGTTTTAATTCTATCAATAAGCTTAGGATGGACGACAGAAAACTTCAAGAAGTGTCTTATTTTCACTTTATTTTTTTATTATTATTTTTTTAACTGAGTGTGGAAAAAGGTTACACAAGCTTTTTTCTTCTTTTCAAACACAGAAATATAGAAACGATCTATCAATGCCAATGTCAGCAATAAAAATCTCTTTCACTTCAATTTCTAATTTCTAAATAATATTTGCACTTTCAAACTTTTGGTTCTGTCCCAGATCTTTCTTAATAGAGGTTAAAAACATAAGAAATGGACTCGCCAGAGAAAAGCATATGCAACGATTTATCTGTGGCTTACCATCAAATGGCACGGTTGGGCTGTAAGTGTATTCGGTAAATGAAGATTACCATATTATGTTGATGTCTTTATTATGCCAGAGTACTTCACATTTCCCATTTGTTACTTAACCAAAATACGTATGCTAAGTCTGATTTCAGAACAATAAACAATTTTGAAAAGCCAGTCTTTGGGTTTCATCTTTGGCTCCAAATAAAACTGTTAAGTCTATTACTGTTACCTTAACTGTTAAATTACTGTGTTGTGCTACTCTTAAATGTTTCGAAAGTCCTACCAGTAAAGCTGTAAGTTCTGTTTTTCTATTCCTGACGGGTTCTTTACCACACACTTGCAGCTATCTTTTAGCCATATTTCTCCTGAAATCTACAATTTATTTCGTAGGCTTCTGATTTTTCATTCGGACCTATATGATAGGTTTTAAATTCGGTTATATTTTTCCCTAAAAATATGTAAAAGCTTCAACAGAATGAGTAAACCATACTGTGGAAAAACTCCATCAATAACCGTTTGGCTTTTATTTTACGTCAAACAGAAATCTGTATTGAACATTAGCATTATCACAAAATACTGCGAAGTTATTACATGATCAAATGTAAAAATATGAAACTAAACAAAATAATAATTTTAACATCAATTGGTAACAAGTCACTTGCATATTTAGTGATGGATACTATAGGATGTAATATTTAAAGAGAGAAAGACATCTCTTATCTTACATCCTTATAATAAATTATAGCATATACTGTTTCAACGCTTTGCTCGCCTCTTCCTCGCAGCTGAAAAAGTGACACCGAAAAAGAGACGAGTGAAGCCTCCAAACAGTAAGTGCTATGAGTATAATTTATTATAAGGTCGTAAGGTAAGATGTTTTTACCTTTTTACATAAGTTATTTGCATAATAATAAACAGGAAGTGTTTCATACTCACCGCAATGATAATGAAAACTAAGGAACGTTTTCGAGGATCACGGTTCTCATCATCAGCCTCCTTTGAACTCAAGAAAAGTTCTTTTAAACTTAAAAATAACCTGATGGTGAGGGCAGTGATCCTGGAGAAATTTTTACTTTCCACAATCCCTTTCTGCATTTTGCAGCATTTTCTTTTGCTTACTATTGGTATTATTATTATTATTGCTCGCAATCTATACTGTTAAAGCTATTTGCACTTTGAATACTATTGTGTAGAATATGCGTAACACAGTTCAAACCTACTAACTTTTTATTTAGATCTTATTTTAGAGAATTACTGATCCTTTCCCTGCTAAGCTAATATCTCCAAAATTTGTGTTATTAGCTGGTAATTACATTTATTTTGTCGTCAAGTTGCACTTGTGAATAATTTCCATAATTGAACTTGGGACCGTGGCCGACCTTTAATCCTGAAGATTGCACAATATTACAATTTTGATTTCAAAATCTGACACAAAATAACGAAATATTCTGCACTGTCTGTACTGTTTATAAGTGATACAAGCTGATATTTTTCCAACTTAGGACGATCGACTTTCTACATAGAATACGGCGCCAATACATACATATTATATAAAATGAAAACTGTGATTGAACTTATAAAAACAAAAGGATTGTCAAAAGCTGGCAATCTTTCGCAAGCATCGTCAAAAACTTTTTGGGTAACTACAGAGTCGAAAACTGTGAAGTTTTTCTAAGAGAACTCCTACAAACTTGTAAGGAAATGGGATGCTGTATGTCTCTCAAAATCCACTTCTTACACTCTCACTTGGAATTCTTTCCTAGTACTCAGAGCTGTCAGTGATGAGCAAGGGGAAAGTTTTCATCAAAAGTTGGTAACCATGGAAATGACAGAAGGAACTCCAGGATGCTGGCGGATTATTGCTGTAATATAAAAAGGGATCTTTCCAATGCAATACACCGCAAAAGTTCAACAAAGAGTACATTTTAGGTGAGTATACAAAATATATAATACGCTATATTGCAATGCAACAGGGCCTTTACGTTGTGGATTGAGGTGTGTTTCTCAAAAACTGAGCCCGATAGAAAGAAACTGAAAACAAATTTAAAATCAGTGGAGAAGATTAAATAAAAAACAGATTTTAATTCTCTTGTAAGAAACACCAACACCAAGTTCGAATTTGTTCCCGAGTGTTACATGACTGGCATGATTTCGGCAACCACTTATGTTGGCTTTGATAGCCATCAAGAGCTTCGGCTTTACAAATACTTTTACATGTATTAAGTTCCTTTTTAACAGGAAAAAAAAAAGAAATAACTTTTTAAATTGTTTTGGTGATCACTACACACATTAACTTACAATCCAGCAGTGTTGTAAGTTAGTGATCACAACAACATAGTTTCAAAAGATATTTCAGTGTTTAGTGTTCTGCGTTAAAAAGGAGGCTCAGTTATATTTGTAAAGTCGAAGCTTTTTGTTTTTATATAATTTTAGTGTAAACAAGATACAATATCCACAATATCTTATGTGAAGAAGGCATTTGGAAACTTCTCACCGTAAACATCGATTCAAAACTGAAGAAATGAGTGAAAACATAAGTACGACATTGTACGAATACGAAACGTGGACTCTACAAGAAAAACGGAGGATCTGAGCTTTAGAAATATGGTGTTATAGAATAATGTTGAAAATTGAGTAGTGGACACAGCATCAAAGAGTTTCGAAAATGGTAGGAGAAAAAAAAATACACTGAAAACTACTTCGAAAAGAAATAGGTATAAAAGACTCATGTATGCCTATGGAGGAAATAGAAGGAAAAGTATCCGGAGGAGGCCGAGGGGACGCGGCACTAGTCCTAAACGACATAAGACCTAAACGGCACCGGACCTAAAAATCTCTTCTGGCGCTACCATCGCGTCCATGCCAAGCATACTGTCGATCTGTTAATCAAAGTTTTAGATATACTGTTTCATATTACAGAACCAGATTCTTGCTTAGTTCTTACAAATAATTTGTATAAATACATATTCTACTGTTCTGAATAAAAATAAATAAATAAATAAAGCCTATTGTTCTTTCTTGCTGTTTGCATGACAGCATTTGTGTGATAACAAAATATTAACTACCTATCAAATGTGATTCCCAGATCTTTCATAATGTCTGTTTTTTCTTCTATTCCCAGACCACTGATCTCGTATTAGTAACATAATGTTATGCTTTATTTATATACGTAATTAATTTTGCTTTCTTTGTGCTGATTTGAAGTAAATTATTTTTACACATGTATTTATCATATTCAACTCTTTCTGTAGCAAATAGTTGTCATACTCGTAACTAACTACTTTGTACTCGTTACCATTATTAACAATAGTTTTAGTATTACTAACGTAGTAGTAGTAGTAGTAGTAGTAGTAGTAGTAGTAGTAGTAGTAGTAGTAGTAGTAGTAGTAGTAGTAGTAGTAGTAGTAGTAGTAGTAGTAGTAGTAGTAGTAGTAGTAGTAGTAGTAGTAGTAGTAGTAGTAGTAGTAGTAGTAGTAGTAGTAGTAGTAGTAGTAGTAGTAGTAGTAGTAGTAGTAGTAGTAGTAGTAGTAGTAGTAGTAGTAGTAGTAGTAGTAGTAGTAGTAGTAGTAGTAGTAGTAGTAGTAGTAGTAGTAGTAGTAGTAGTAGTAGTAGTAGTAGTAGTAGTAGTAGTAGTCGTCGTCGTCGTCGTCGTCGTCGTCGTCGTCGTCGTCGTCAATATTTTAGATATGCTACATTTTTTAGACCTGAGCCTTCATTGCACGTGAAGTAAACATCAAAAGTTATGTCACGGACGGCAAATGATGGCTTAACACACAAAACAAACTCTTGGCGACAAGTGGGGATTAGTCTGTGTTTAATAATTACAACAACTTAATGTTTAATAGAATGTGAAAGAAACACTTTTTAAAAAAATAAACTACGTCAACATGTTAAAATAATTAAAAGAACATGATTAATCATCCACTTTGTACTCTCATTTGCTTAACTGGACGAACCCAGACCTAAAGGAAAAGAGTTTTCTGCCCAAACCTCATAAGCAGTGGAAAATTTTAATACTATAGAAATTGACCCTCCTCCTCTCTCAGAAATGTAATTTTCAAGGTGCTGAAACATATATCTTATTATTTTTAGTTAAAAGTTTAAATACCGAGTTTCACGTTCCAGCTTAAGCAAATCCTTCTTTACTTTATAAATATTTTCTGAATAACTAATGAGGAATTCGAACATTAAAGAAAGTGCACCCTTTGTTCTTTCCCTTTCATGTGTTGAATTTTCAGTTTTGTTTGTTTGTTTTACAGTGGGAAGAGTTTAAAGTTTATATCTTAAGTTTCATTTTACTAGCTTCAGAGATTTACGAGACACACTACTCTTTAAAAAAATCTTACCCCACCCTTTCAAAAATTCTTTCTTATATCCTGCTTTCGAAAAAAAAAAAAAAAAAGTTTTTAAAATTAAAATTTAACAACTCTACTTGTAGTAGTATGCCCAGAAAGTCATTTATCTTAACTTTTACACAGTCAAACTCATGGAATTTCATGAACTGTTTCCGATTTCTTATGACTAACTTATTCCCACATTTCCCACAAGCTGTAGTTTTAAATTCCTCACTGTCAAGACCCATATTTTCAGTTTGTTACCTTTTCGAAACCTAATAATAATAATAATATTTTTATGTACATGTGTAATATGTATATATTCATTGTCTTATTGAAGCTTTTGTAATTTGGAAATATACCTTTGGTTCATTTTTAATATGAAAAAATCCTGCTTTCCTAGAAAAGTTTGCAGGCTACACCCCTAAATGACTATGTATTGGTTTCTTCAAAAGTAATGTGTCGCACATTACATTAGCAATTTAGCTATTTGTTGATTTTTTCTTGCTTATACATATCAACTCTATCAAAACACATTGTGAAATATAGTAACTGTATTGCATACCAAATGTCCTTCGTTCAGTTTTAAATTTGCTGCGTTCTTAATGTATGCAGTCGGTATTTAATGTTCAGTTGTGAAATATCTAGTGGGCTTTTGTCCTGATTAAATAAACTTTTTGGGCTTTTGTCCTACCTTTGGAAAGTTAAAGTTTGCTTTTGTTCTACTCTTAATAAAATACACCCCACAGAGTATATATTGCAATTCTGCATGCTTGTTTGATTTCAGAAAAGTCTGACAAAATATGCTTTTTAAGCATTTTATTTAATTCTTTTTTTAGGAATTTGTCATTGGATACTCGTATCTCCATTTGAAAGAAACGAACTTCTTAACCAATTATATATAATTAATTCTTAGAACGAAATGTTACATAATGTAATTCATGTATAAATGAAGAACAGATAATGATAATAATTTTAGTACAGTACAAATATAGCTGTTACCGTTGGAATTAGCTACGTTCGTAACATTATTGCCAAATAGTTACTGCATCGTTGCAATTTCGTATGGTGGTGGCGAAGTTCATAACTAAAGCAGTTGAATAAAAAAGGCACAAGATCTAAACGGCACAAGACCTAAAAATAATTTCGCAGTCGTAAGTGGCACAAGGCCTAAAATTTAGGTCTAGTGCCTATATTTTTAGATCTTATGCCGTTTAGGACTTACGAATATTACCCGAGGCCGAAACTGTAATACAAGGATTAAATATTATTGTGTAGAAGAAAGAAAAAACTACAAAGAAATGCTAGCTCAGGATAGGAAAGAATGGAGAGCTGCGTAAAGTAAAGAGACTGTTGACCCATGAAGAAATAAGTTTACTTTTTGTAATAATTTATATTTCCTAACTCATGTTTTGTAAATGCTCCGATGAAAACAGTAAAAATGTTGCTGAAATTATTAGCAACGAAAACTGTAAATAGAATACAACTTATGTGAGTACATACATATGTTAGGTTGTCTCAAAAATATTGAACTTTTGGAGATCTAAATAGAGAATACATTTATTATGATTTGAAACTAAATTATACAAGAACATATACACTATTTTGTTCAATGACGACGTGTCATTTTTCTGGCAATCCAAAATCCCATTGCTGTAGAATTTCTGTGGTTTCAGGTAAAATAAATAAAGTTTTTCACAGGCCTCTTTTAAAACTAACTTAACACCATTCAGAGAGTTCTGCAGAGACTGAAAGAAATTATAGTCTGACGGTGTCAGTACATGCATTGAAACCTCCCAGCTAAGTTTTCTTAATTTCTGAAATGTCGTTAAAGATGTATGCGGTCTGGCGTTGTCAGAGTAGTATACAACACCCTTCGTCGATCATATCTTCCCACTCCCAATTTTTTGTAATTGTTAGGTGTATTTGCGCTAGTTGTTGACACCACAGATCCGAGCCTATCGTTCTGCCCAGCAGCAGCACCTCGTGATGAATGATACCATTTGAATCGCACCAAACGTACAGCATAACTTTCCTGGGGATCAGTATGGGCTTTTCCACAGACTGAAGCTTCTCCTCGCTTCATTCACGATCTTATTTCCCACAAAATTTTATCGTACTTTATCTACTTTTCGCCGCTCGTGGTCAATTGCTTCGGAAATGACTCGAGTTCGTTACGTTTCAATATACAGATAGGAATTCGGTCGAGATGTTTTTACTCAAATCATGTGGCACCCAAACGTCGAGCTTCTTTTTATAGCCACCTTTCACTAACTGTATGGTGACGGTTTGTCATGACTGCTTACACGCAAGTTTTTCTCGACTTTTCCCAGAATATCAACATCTGTAATTCATCGCCCAGTGCGAGGAGCACTTTAGATGTGGCAATTTCCAGAACAAATGCAACTCAACAATCTTTTGGCTGTTATTTTTTGATAATGTATCTTGCCCATAAGCAACTCAAATTTCTTCACGGCCCTGCGCAGCATTTGCGCCTTCATCGAAATAAAATTATTAAAAAAACAGTACAGTTTTGCGGAAAGTTCCGTCACATTCACAGCGCAATACCGTACATCTGATTAGAAGACTTCCACCACTTTCTGCATATCCACTAACTTCAACTGTCAGCTATCAGATGACGTTAGATCTGACCCGCTGCGACTCATATATCCTGAAATTTGGGACATTAACGTCATTTCATGCGCAAAAGGTTCAATAATACCAAAGGTTACTTGGTATAATACTTACGAAGCTGGTTAATGAGTGCTTTGAATTCGTCGCAAGTATTTTTGTTTTTATAAGTTAAATACAATCACAGTTTTCATTCTATAATTTATATCTTGGAAATTTTAGACATATTCTACAAGGAAAAAGCTATGTGCTCAAAAAAAAAAAAATCAATTTGTACCACTTACAATAGACAATACAGACTGTAAGATTATTAAGTTTTTCCATGTTTTGGTTAATTATTTTGTGTCAGATTTTGAAATCAAAATTGAAATGTACAATCTTCAGGGTTAAACGTTGACCATACTCCCAAGTTAATTATGGAAATTATTCACAAGTTCAATTTGACCGGTGAAATAAATTTCATTACCAGCTGACAACACAAATTTGGAGAAATCAATTTAACAGGAAATAATACGTAATTCTCTAAAATAAGATCTAAATACAAAAAATATTACGTTTGAGCTGTGTCGTGCATATTTTGCACAATATTCAAAAGTGCAAATAGTTTTGACAGTTATAGATTGCGGGCAGTAATACTAATAATAACAGAAAGCAAAAGAAAATGATATAAAATGCCCAAGATTATGGCCCTCACATCAGGTTATTTTTAAGTTTCAAAGAACCTTTTTGAGTTAAAAGGAAGCTGATGATGAGGACCGTGATCCTCGAAAACGTTCCTTAGTTTTAATTATTATTGCGGTGGATATGAAACATTTTCTGTTTATTATTATGCAAATAACTTATTTACAAAGGTAAAAACATCTTACCTTACGTCCTTATAATAAACTATACTCGTACGACACACTGTTTCGAGGCTTCACTCGTCTCTTTTTCGGTGTCACTAAGAAACTATGGTTTAACTTTACATTACACACTTCAGTTTTCGACTCCCTGCGCATTGAAAATTCAGAAGCATTTTGCTGCGACATATTGCGCTCTATCATTACAATTAAGGCATGCTCGGTGCAATTGTGCGAAAAACATACAGGGTAAATCAATGTCTAGTGGTCCATGCATATTCCTCGACAAATTTTAAAAAATCTTATATTTGATGTGCAGTTACCTTAGTTTCTTGATAGTTCAAAACAACCATAATTATAAGTTTAGTGAATTTAGGCTTCGAATGACAGCCATATTTGTTTTCGAAGAATCGCCATTTGGTGGTGGTGTAAGGGATTGCCGAATCTGAAGTATCTCATCCCCTAGTTGTTCTATCGATGTGGAACAAAAACCAAAATGGTCAGCAAATTGTAAGCTACGAGATTATGAAAAGTATGTTATTGACGTTAAATGTTCCTAGTTGAGCTGACAATTTTTGCAAGAAGGCAAATGATCAGGAAGGAGAGCTTTCCTGAATGAAGAAGTCTTCCCTTTTATATATATATATATATATATATATATATATATATAGAAATTATGAAAAATTCAGAAAAGTGAAAAAAGTACATACTTCATAGGTATATATATCTCTTCGTGAAGGACCTGATAAAAATATACAATTCCTCCCCGTATTAGGTCTGCATGATATTATTATATACCAAAAATTAGCAAATTTCAGATTTGACTAAGTATCTTTATTATTAACACAAAATTATACCTACAAATAAGCATAGGCAGAAGTACAGATAATCGAGAGTTTACTGTATGGACATCATACATCAATAGACAGTGGATGAATAACTCAGAGAAGGGTTAAGCAAAACATACAAGAACAAGTTTTATCCTGTTAAGAACCAAACAGAACAAATGTACATGAACACACAGTCAGCAGGCTACGTGTACTAACATGCAGATGGGAATTCACCACTGGTGCCTGGTCAGATGCGTACAGCGCAGATATGTGTATTATTACTGCAGTTCGTTAGTGATAAAATGGAATGTAATGTAGGTAAATTAATTAGTGAAGAATGTCGTGTGTGTATGGGCCAGTATCAAGATGCATGACGGTACTTGGTGTCTTCAATGAAGAGAAGAGGAATCTTCTGATAATGCGAACAAGCAGTGGCATTGTAAACGTACGTAACTACCATGAGTGAAGTTTTCTCGAGAGTATTATCATCTGTTTGGTAATTCGTGTTGCGACCCGCTAAAAACGCATAAAAAAGCTACAACTGAAGGGCTCTTAGAAATTTCGAGTGCAAACTTAGTAAAGGAATATATATATATAGTAGAAATGATTCCTGGAAAATCATTATGTGCTACATGCTACACAAGAAATCTTTGTTCTACAAGGAAAAAGCCAAAACAAAAACAATGATGATGAATCAGGTAATGAACTTGATTTTGTCCCTCCATCAGATAATATTGACGTTTCGAATGCAACGTGTTCAAAAGTAGGTGTATCACCTGTTTCGAAAATAAGAAAGTTAAGTGTTGGACAGAGACAAAGAGCAATTAGCAAACAGTTAAAACAATTGACTACACATTTCCTAACAAGGCTTGAAGCTACCTTTAACAGTATAATTGCTGAAGAATCACGGACAGAAAGTATGCATTCAGTGTCGCTGGCCGAAGAATATGAAGTTCTGATCGAAAAAATGAAACAGAAATGCATTGTTGCTGCGAAAGAACTAGTGAAAATAATAAGCTTACTACCCGAATCATGGCCAAGACAAGTGGTGAGTACTCAATTTAATTTTTTCAAATGTTTAGTTAAATTGGCTAGTGAACTAATGAAAACGCAAGGAATGATGCCAGATATGTGTAACAGACGAAGTGGTAAAACTATTGATGAAAGCACTGTAAAGAAGGTTGTAGATTCCTATACAAGTTAAGAAAACAGTAGGGGCCTTCCTGGCCAAAACACTAAGTATTTGTGCGAATTAATGGTGTTAAAGTTCACAAATAGAAACAGTTACTACTTGGAGGCTTGTAGAACGAATTGTTTTTACACTTTAAGGACAAACCCTGATTGTAAAATTAAGCGATCAAAATTCTGTGAACTTAAATCTAAGTGGCGTGTGTTTGATGGCCATCAGGAACACATTGTGTATATGTGTGCGTATATCACCAGAATGTGAAATTAAAGATAGACGGTGCTAAGTTAAATGTGAACTATACAGATCTGCTTGAAATGTTGACATGCGATCTCAACAATTCACAACGTATGATGGATAACCATGCAGTGCCCAGATCCTGAAAATCTACTTCAACTACTGTTTCACGAAAAGTTCCCAGATGGCATTCCTGACATTATTATTTACAAACTATGGGTAACAACAAATCCTGCTGAGATGATCACCCTAGTGAACAATCTAGTTTTCTTACAGACAAAAAAAAAAAAAAAAAAAAAAAAAGTCTTTCACATTATGAATGCATTGTTTTATCTGATTTTTCAGAAAATTTCTTATTCGTCATTCAAGACGGCATTCAGTTTTCACTGGATGAACAAACAGGCAAAGCTTCATCCATCTGTTTACTGTTATAAATAAGTGATGGAGGTGATGTAAAAACTAGAAGTTTGTGTATTATAAGATTATTTAGAGCATACATCCACAGCAGTATACATCTTCCAATGTCATCTGATTGAAGATGTTAAGGCACATGTCCCGTCAGTGATACATGCAAGTTACTATCAGAATAGGAAAAACATAATCAATTTGCGTAATCATAAGGATATTTTGGTCTTGAAGCTAAGAGGCACTTTTTTGCGTCCTGTCATGGGAAAAATGCTTGTGATGGAACAGGAGAGACAACAAAGCGCATAGTAACCAAAAGGAGTTTACAGGTGATAAGCAGTGATCATAGTTTGTATTGTGTGAAAAACATTCCTGGTATACAGTACATTATATAAGCAGTGAGGAGGTGGTCAACTATGAATCTGAACTGCACAACAGATTTGCTACTTGTTTACCTGTCCCTAAAACACGGTCAAATCATAAAGAGTATCTCTCAGTGACGCAAAAGTTAGATACTTTCGCACTTCAATTTCTATTGACTTTCAGGAAGTAAATGTGAGAAAAGTATCCTTGCAATGATTCCAAACAGGTGACACAGTTGCGTGTATTTACGACGAAAACTGGTATATTCAAATCGTTGAAAGATGTCAACATCGAACATGATGACGTGAAAGTTCATTTTTACGAACCACCAGGACCACAAATTTCATTCAAACTTTCAAGAAACAAGACATGGGTGCCTTCCAAGAACATTTTAAGGAAGCTTACACCTACTGAACTTACAACAACGAATGGTCGGTGTCACACTATCACTCCTCACTTGTGTAATGCAATATCAAACATTATGCAGAACATACTGTTTAAATGGTACGTAAAGCAGCATTGTTCTTGTAGGTTTTGCTTAACCCCTCAGTAAGTTATTCATCCACTGTCTATTGATACATGATGTCCAGTAAACTCTCGATTATCTGTACTTCTGCCTATGATTATTTGTAGGTATAATTTTTTGTTAATAATAAAGGTATTAAAGTGCTGCCAAAATGTCTTGAGCCGTGGGAAAAATGCTAACTAAAGCTCACATCCTCAACATCCACACGTTGAGCCAATAATGGTTCAGCTGTTGTTAAGCGAGAGAGCTTTAGCGAAAGGGAGTGGAATTCCTTCTGCCGATAGCAGCGCTAGGAACGGAAGACTAGGTATGAAGTCAATGTGGTATATCTATAGTCAAATCTGAAACTTGCTAATTTTTGGTATATAATAATAATACGGGGAGGAATTGTATATTTTTATCAGATCCTTCACCAGATATATATATACCTCTGAAGTAAGCACTTTTTTCACTTTTCTGAATAGGAGGGACACATCTAAGGGTTGAACTGGTGAATGAGTACTTCTATACCAGACCTCTTTATCCAGGAAAGCTCCCTTTCCTGATCATTTGCCTTCTTGCCAGTGGCGGAGCCAAGGGAGGGCCTGGAGAGGCCAGGCCCCTTTACTCAAATTCTTGGCTTCCCTAGTGCCCCCCTCCCCCCCCCCACACACACAGAGTGATACTGCTATAGGTCGACAAACGGTGAGTTGGTAGTGGCCACAAGTGAAACGACTATCGAAACATCTCTCGACAACAGTTACCAACTGCAGAATACAGTATGTTGCAACAGTCTGTGTTCCGAGTAAAATGCTCCAGGCTCGTTTTTGTTTGAAATACACAATATCTAATTCATCGAAATCTGTAAGGTGCATGCACTGACCTCACCATCTGAACGTTCCTTTTAACCTCTGTCCCTTATCTGGTTATCTTCTTTGTTTTCGACAAAGAACAAAAAAAAAAAAAAAAAAAAAAATCAGTCGGCATTCTCATTAGCTTCGATTTTGAAAGTCATACAACAGCACGAGATGCTTACTACTGCAGAGCATGTTTTACACTGCAGTAAAACATTACACTTGTGTTGGACGATGAAGTCTTCGTACATTAAGTAATTAATTTCCATTGATTATGGCAAGATAGAACAAATGCATAGCATCCATTAAATAATTTGGTATTATTATTATCAAATAATATCGAGCCGTCTTGTTTAATATACAATAAAAGAAGAGAGCAGAAGTTTTTATTATTTCTGTCATTCTCTCTGTTGTTCGTATCCCAATCATTCGAGAAAATTAAGATACTGAATACTACTAACACCGACTGAATACTACTGATACTGGTTCTCCTTCTCGATTACCTTCTGGTCTTGTCTCTAGTACGTCTAGTTTCCTAACGCTCTTGACCGTTGGTAACTCAGTAGAAACATTCTGCTGCGATGTTAACAGGTGATCTGCAAGGAAAACGGAGTCAGCGCTTAGTGGACCTATACTACTAACTAAACCATGGGGAAGTGAGGCTAACAAAAATCAGTGATTCTTTATAAATAAATCATTCAGAAGTATTTTCTTTTAAACGATTTTAAGTAGCTTAATTCCGAAACTGCTACTACTAGAGAAATTCCGAAGTTTATCACAGAGCCAGTGCTACAATCTCCTGATTACTAACCATCAAGTAAGATACCGAGATGATACAACTTGATCGCGGCAGTAATGCTATTTTGTGTAAACGTGGTAGTTACTCCCGTGACCAGGTTGTATCATCCCGTTACATGATGTTAAGTAATCAGAAATATACCAGGAGTTCGTGGGACTGATTCACAGATATTCCATTCAGTAAGTTCAGTCAGTGAATACCCATTTTTATCACATATTTATATTTGTTCCTCGTCAAAATATGTATTTCTGAGAAAATTAAGCATTAAGCATCTATGAGAAAATTACATTGTAGGAATTATGAAGAACAGTAATATGAATTTTATCGGTGATATGAATTTTCAACAGGATATACTAATTAATGCCTCTCCAAATATAGTCTCAAAACTAACAATATTAATTTATTATCGACTACAGGATAGTAGTGTTATTTCAACATTTTAATTTTATTTTAAGACTTTGAAACATCCCAAACTCAAAGGATAGAAATGAGGGAAATTAGTCAACAGGGTTATAAAAATTTCCCTAGTGACACCGAGAAAGATTCTTGGTAATCTCCTCAGTCGAAATATTTATCCACGAGGGATCGATCACGCCATCTTCCGAATCTTAAGCTGATGTCCTACCGCTGAGCTTTGGCCATTTGGTGTGGATGTGAAGTGTTTGTGTATTTGAATTCACGTTAAATTCTAAAAACTAGTGAAGTTAAACAAATGAAAGAAAGGAAAAGGCCACTTCTTTTGCTGTAAGCAGTCTCGATCGAAATGTCTGTTCTAACACTGTTTCATATTAGGAAAAAAAAACACATTTTTTCTTTGCTTCAAAGAGTGTTCACTTCATCATTTGAATAAAGTAATGGGACATTCATGACTCAGTTTTAGAGCTCCAAAGTAACCAAAAATAATTTAACTAAGGCCAGATCAAAACAAGGTGCTGCAACCGGGGCAGTTGCCCCTGGCGCCAGCAAACTAATCTGTGTGTTTATTGGTGTAGATGTAGATGAAGGGAATGCTATCGCAAAATTTGCCCTTGGCACCAAATGTCTAGTTTCGTCACTGATTAGGCTACCATACTTTTAGAGTGTGAAATCGTGGCATTTTTCTGAAATATTAAGAATACATGATAATTATTGGTAGTTTACTTTAAAGTGAATCCTAAGCTTCAAGAGCAAGGCTTAAAATTTAAAGTGGGCTAGGACGGCAAGTCAGTCAGTGTCCTGTTAGAGTTCAGTTCCTGTTTCTGTGCGACGTTTGTCTCTTAAGAACTTTTGTCCTTGTCCATAACTTTTTACTTTATTATTATTATTATTAACACAGTTTATCTACCAAACAACTATTTATATTATTATGCGGTATTAAAGCAAATCTGGAACTTGTGATATTTATTTACTTCCATCATTCCCTCCGGCAAATTAGTGTGATCTGTACGAGAGGAAATGTTTTCGGACTTCTAAAATTTGAGATACTTGCTGCCATATTATAACTTTGAGCTTCGCCTTATCCCAGGTAGATGCAGACATGTCGGAAGGTTTGATTCTTGTAGATTCACTAGTTCAAAAGCTGTCAAAGATGAGGTCTGGAGAATATGACAAACATCATTCAAATATTTATCAAGAATATTTGGAGATATGCAAAGAAAATAGTCTTGAAATTCCAGAGCCGGAAACAGATAGACTATAGGGGTTCCTCGTGGAAACGAACAAGACATTCCCATCAAAATATCAAAAATTCATTTTGGATAAATCTCTTCCTTCATTGGAGGCAGAAAATGAATTGTTTAAAGATAATACACTAAGAGACATTTTTCTGCCTACTACCGATAAGGCACTCACTGAGACGGAAAAACACTTTGAATCATGTAGCAAAATCATAAGATCAATCACCATGCTATATCCAAATACCGGTAACTTTCTAAAAAGTGTATTTCTCTGCTTCCACTGAAATCAACCAGCCACACATATTTTAAACGCAGTGATTAAATAACTACTTACTTATTTTAGGAATCAATTGTACTAATGTATCATAGTTGTTTGAGGAAGTAAATTCTTACATTTTCACAGTAAAAGAGTATAATCATCATGAAAAACAAACACATGTGTACGTGTGTGTGTGAGTAAAATTTTTCATCCATTGGAGGTGGCATCCTCAAAATTTTCTTGGGCCCTTCATTGGCTTCTTGCCCCCGCCCCTCCCCTGAAAAATTCTAGCTACGCTACTGCTTTTTGCAAAAAGAGTCTACTCAATTCGGAACTTTTAATGTCAATGACCTACTTTTCACCCTGCTACACTTCATGGACGATAATGGCTAATACATAGTCTTGCAGTTTACAATTTGCTGACCATTTTAGTTCTTGTTTCACATCGATAGAACACCACCACCAAATGGCGCATCTTAGAAAACAAATATGACTGCCACTCGAAACCTCAAGTCCCTAAAATTAAAACCATGTTTGTTTTGAACTTATAACATGATAAGGTAACTGCACATGAAAAAAACATTTTTTAAATATTGTCAAGCAACGACTTAGTTTTCCTGGACCACTTGACAAGGATTTACCCCACACCAACCTGTGATAGGTTGTCACTACAAGAGAGTATTATATCTAATCGTCATGACAGGGCACGTCCATTAGGAGCAAGCGCGTTACTGAAATTGGGTGTGCGCATTAGGAAGATTTGTTTGTTTCGTTTAATCCTAATCAGGGTTGAAAACAAAGTTGTGTTTTTTAAGTTTTTTGGTGTTTTTGGGAGTTAACACTTTATTTATTTATTTATTTATTTATTTTTCGGAGGAGAGAGTTTAATTGATACTCTAATTGGCTTTACCTGCATGCTAGAAGATTCTAAAAACTGTATTTTCATTTAGAACCAAAGAAAATATAGATTTTGAATTAATTTATGGATTAATATCCTTTTTCAGTACTTTCTATATGTATTTGATATAAAATTTCTACCATGTGTTGTTATAAACAATGTACTAAACTATAGTTCTGACTTTTTAAAATATAAGATTACACGTTATTATAAAATAGAAATTAATACATCTTAAAGATGTATTAATTAAGTATCAGGAATTACATTCCGTATTGGTGAGTTTCTGTTTCCTGAGTGGAGAAAATTCAAAATATGAGAGAAATTAACGTTCATGTGAGCATTAAGAGATGTCGTTAGTCCGTTTACTTCGTAAAATTTTCATTCTTTTATAACGTGATCTAATTTTCAACAATTTATTCAAAATACAGTATTTTATTTGGAAGTGTTATTATTATTATTATTATTATTTTATTTATTTATTTCTTTTTTTTAAGATACGGGAGAGAAAGAAATAGCCATGTCAGTATTATACTTTATCTTACCTTAGAATACCCATAATGGTAGCTTCACTAATAAGAGATCTTAGGTTTGATCACAAGATCACGCAATCAGAAGTTAAAGTTTTCTTCAGAATCAACAAACAAATAATTGAATAATACCTATAAATAAGGCTCGGGGTGAACGTTTCCAACAGTGTAAACTGAGCGGGGCAATAAAGATTAGCGGATTCGAACCTGGTATTCAGCCATGCTGATACGTTTTCCCTCAGGTAACCAGGCAAATACTGGGTTGGTACTGTTAAATATAGGTCCTAAATGATTTTCTCCCACTTTTTTTTAACGTGGGGTCATGTATTGAGGCTAAAAGAGACAATGATGACGAGATGGATGATATTGGTGGAATTACGAAAGTGGGGATAAAACACAAGAAGTCCGAGAAAACCCACGTACACGCTGTTTGTCCACCAAAAAATTTACTTGGTAGCAGTTGGGATCGAACCAGGCACATCAAGCACCAAAGGTGAGCACTCTACCATAGACACTTCATTGTTGGTATTATTGGAACTAGTTGGCTCCAGTTTTGAAGTTAGAGTCCTACTGAGCATCGAAACTATATGAGACGTAGACAAACAATTTAGAATGTGGTCCAAAAGACACGACCTCTCCCACGGGAAATCTGAAACATTGTTGGGTAAATAAATAGTACTTGCCTTGCTCTTCCAGGTACAGACCAAAGATCTAATACCAAAATAACAAGTGCTTACCATAGCATTTGCGTACCCATATCTTTATTTTTTTCCTTTTTTTTTAAAAAAAAGTAAGTTTAGTTTGCTAACAAAAGGATGATTTTTACTTTTAAAAAATTCTAATTATTCATTGGTTTAAACCAGTCAACCCAGACTCTAATACGACTATTTGTTCACATGGTTGAAAGTAGTATCATTGTTCGTGCGGTAATGTAAACGGTCTGAAATACTTTTAATGCGCATACCCACAGTAACTATCGCGTCTGTATCTACGGCAGTACCCCCCTCAGTCAAAACAGCTTCCCCTGCCATGAATGTGAATAAATACAATTCAGGCTTATAGTGACGATATAGTATATATTTATAGGTTAGTGCATATTTTTTGGATGCATGATCGCTTTTACGCTATAACAGATTGTAGGTTGGTTACCAATGTGTAGACCTACGCAATTACATGGGTATATGAAAGAAAATAACACTATATAACGGAAGGAAAGTGCTGTAACGTTTATAAACTGGATGACAGCTCGTAAAACTACACGAGAATCAAGTTCTCAGACGACTCTTAGAGCATTTCGCAAAAAAATATTTAGTAACTGCTCTGGAGGATTGGCAGTAACGCAGGTTCAGAATCGGAAAACAGATTTGTAAAATTTATAGAATATCAATTGTGATTAAACAAGTGGAATAAATAATCAAAGTATACGCGGATCTTGACTATGACACTGGGATCGCGGTAGCTCAGTAGAGGAGCAATTATCTCTGGCGCATGGGGGCCTCGGTTCTATCTCAGCTCGCGCCAAGTGAATTTTGTGGTAGACAAACACCGTGTGCGTGGGTTTCTCAGGGTTCTTCAGATTTCTCCCATTTTCGTTCATTTCACCATTTCATTCATTTCTCATCATCGTAGTTCCCCTTTAGCCTAGACGGCATAACTATGGAATGTAAATCTTAAAGAGTTAATTTTTTGACTATGACAAGCGGTAACACCTAATATGAAGAGTGTGCATATAACTACCCAATACTCCATAAGGAAGTAACTGCTCTCGTATATGACGGCAGTGTGCTGTCTTGATAAGTAAGGATACGTGTCGAGTGACTAACTGCTTTTTAAATTGTACACAACAAATAGGCCTACGTACATTTCAGTTTGCACTGTATTCATACCCACATGCCCACCGCCGCTAACGTACCTGTTCCATACAGCCGAATCCACAAGTTCTCGGTAATTGTTCAGTAATGGGAGGCCAACTCGAATGAAGACACAAAACAACGTGCCCTGCGGTGCTCTAACTCGCCTTCACTTGCTGACGCTCGCTCGGCGTCGGAATTAATAACCTAAGCTAACCGAATGTGAATGGAATATCCCTCCACAAAAAAATGTTAAATTCAGGCCCCTCAAAGCTAAACAATAGCCAGATTCTCTAGCTTTACCCGGGTTAGATACAATTATTACTTTTTATGGCAACACAGCGCGAGCTAGTTTGTTGGTTGCTAATTTTTCCACTGTTTTTCATATCAACTATTTCCGAATGCTGCATTTATACGTAAGACGGTTAAGCCCTCCTAAAGTGAATGTACAGCTAGAAATGCAACGTAAATATTCATCCTCTCCAGCCTGAAGGGGTCAAGCATGTAAAAATGTTGCCCAATCTTGAAAGGTACTTAATGTTCATTTTCCATTCATGCCAAAGTAAACAAGACACTTCCAAAGTCACATTATTCACCCTTGATACGGAAGTAGCACTTAATTTATATTGGTCGTTGTTGTATATAAGCATCATGTCCTCGAATACCTTCAAATGTCAAAAGTATAGCCATTGAAAGTGAGAGCATTCATTGACTATAAAGTCAATGAACAATATTTATAATAATATTTAAGTTATCTACTACTCACTTTTGAAAATATTAAGTAATGTGTACCCTGCACATTTATTACAGGGCTTTTAGTTTAACCATTTTACGGCTTCCGTTCTTCACAGCTCTTAATTCCATACCATTGCAGTGATCAGCTCATATGATGGACAGTGTTGGCAGAAAACTAATCTTTTAAGAGCCTTGCATGCATACTGCTCAAAATAATTGTTGAAAAATTATAGTTCTTTCATTACTTTTCTTGTTATTCTCCAAAAAATTTAGACTGGGCAATGTGACATTACCTTATTTAGCACAGAGAAAATTCAAGGGGTCACCAATATTGTGTTGAAAAACTGGTGCTGCTTTACTTTTGACGCACCACGTTTTGGAAGATATAATTCTATATTTTGAATGAAAAGACATATTTTTCTTTCTTTCTTTCAGTTACCTCCCTTACGGGAGATTTATAAAGGAAGTCCCAGCCTTAAAGTCTTGTGGACTACGTCACTATATTTGTTTTAATGATAAATTGTTAAATAAGTAATTGTACTAAAATGGCACGAGCCAAGATGGCCGAATTTGCCTGTATTAAATAAAATTGTTTATCACACTATTAAAGTAACAATACAGAAGGATAAGCGGCGCATGAACATACTGACAATGAAATATAGTATATGAAAATTGTAACAAATAATAAAATTGTCCAAAGTAATGAATTGTAAATAGTTAAAATTGAATAAAAAATTAGAGCAAAGTTCTCCAATACTTAGTGTTCTCAGCGTTGTCTCTTATCTCCAAGACATATTTATAAGAACAAATTTCTGCAAGCGATAGAATTAAATACAAAGTAATATACCTGTATTTTATGCTTACAAGTGTAGGGTTACCGGTACTAGTGTAATATCCTTCCTAGTACTTTGGTACGGAAAAATAAGCTTATATATGAAAGACGACTATACTAGAAAGTATTTTACAACGACGGTGTATTTCTGCAGAGTGTACAGAAGTTGTATTTTCTGCTTACAAGTTGTGTGCTACTAGTATGAAACCATGACAAGTGCTATTAAAACTCGTATCATTGTGAAAATCCACTCGCTTTCATTACCCTCGCGGTCCATGTTCCGTTAAGGGGGTCCAAACCCAACCTAATATAACGTTATATTACGGTACGTAATCAAACGAAAATCAATGGAAAGAAGTGGAGAAATTGCAAATTTCGTGAGGAAGAATTTACTGGATCCCCTTAACGGGACATTCACCACCCTCGCTTATACCTATACCCAAATTCACTTAGAGGGGGGCGCGGTGGCTCAGTGGTAGAGCGTTCACCTCTGGTGCTTGGGGTCCCGGGTTCGATCCCAGCCCCCGCCAAGTGAACTTTGTGGTGGACAAACACCGTGCTCATGGGTTTTCTCGGGGTTCTCCCGTTTCCTCCCACTTTCTTCATTCCACCATTTCACTCATCTCTCATTATCACCGTCTCCTTTAGCCTAACCGGCATAACCGTGGGACGTAAAACTTAAAGATTTCATTTCATTTTTCCAAATTCACTTATGTGCCTGCTTCTTTCGGACGCACTCCTCTTGCTAGCAAGGACCCTCTAGCTTCGCCCTGCTCTGACTAGGTTAGATAGCATTCGTGCTTTCTAGTGGCCACCTAGCACAGGCTTTGTTTTTTGTACACGGACGCTGTATTTATACCGAAAAATGTAAAAGAAATGTAATTTTTCAACAAGTGCTTATGATGATCCCTTTGAATTTTAACTATGCCATGTGAGATATTTTGATGTCGTCCAGCGCAAATCATTTAGGAAACAATAAGGAAATCAGTGAAAGAATTCTAATTTTTGAAGAACTATTTCGAGTGGTGTCTCAAAAGTAAACGTGGACGCATTGTTTACTCCTTGATATAGAAGTAGCACTAAATTTATATTGGTAGGATATTTTAGCATCATGTCTTGGGATACCTTCAAATGTGAAAAATATAGCCATTGAAAGTGAGAACATTCATTGACTATAAAGTCTGAACAATTGCTGGTGTAGTTTTAGCGCAAGGTCTATCTACAGAAGGTTATCTGGTAACTTTTGTCCACCAGATGGCAGGCAAGTACTCTCGCGTCATCAACTATGCCAAACTCTCCCGCCTTTTCCTAGCAGACGAACATCACGAGCAAACTTTCCTTTAGTGAGAAACATCTGACGTGTCGTTTCGTAGTTTATTTTTATTTTTTTCTTTATTTATCAATGAACAAAAATTTATTTTAAGAGGAAGAAACATCCTGTGACTGAATTTGTGTTTAGAAAGTATGCCGAACTGCAATAGATTTATGTGAGTGGTCAGTGAGTGACTGTTTTATTTGAGTGGCAGAGTGAATGATATTATTTTAGGTGAGAGACTCAATTTATTTGTATTTATGCATGTAGTATATGCCATAAAAAATGACTGGAACATTCTGTAGTGTCGCAATTTGTAAAAGCAATGCGGTACAGGCAAAAAAGACTGGCGAAAAAATATATTTTTATTGTTTTCCTAGTGACAAGAGCATGAGAAAATTATGGGTTCAAAAATGGCACCGAAAAGACCTCTTCGATCCCATTAACAAGCGAATTTGTAGTAAACACTTTACACCTGATGATTTTGAGGACACACTGATGGCTAAATTGACGAACAGGTTACCCAAACGTTTAAAGAAGGACGCGGTTCCATCATTAAATTTATTGCCCAGCCAGAGTAATGTAGGGTTAGAATTCTTAAGCGAAAGAAGGGAACGATTTCAGAAGAAGCAAAATAAGGAAATTGTAGAGGAACTTCTTGTTTCACCCGTGCCAAGCGAAAGTAGCTGTTTTTCAAATAATGTCGAATCGTTGAACGACAATAAATATAGCAAATTGGAAAGTGATTACAACCAATTACTTGAAGAGGCCAAACTGCTCTAAGGAAAATTAAAAGATGAGGAGATGCAGGTGAAGAATTTGCAATTTCAATCTAAAATTTTACAGAACTTAAAACAAATTGACTAGAGAATATGTCAAATTTTAGGAGAGTATTTAACAAAAATCAAATAGATATCTCACTAAGAAAAAAACGAAAGCGCGATGGTCAAATTAGGAGATAGCTAAGGCATTTAATCTTAGATATTTTAGTATTAGAGCGTACATATATGTTAAAGACATTAAAATATCCTCTTCCGGGTATTTCTACTCTGCAAGGATGGGCTACGAATGTCAGCTTTAAAAATGGTTTGTTGATACAATGTAATTGTATAATGAATATTAGTGGTCAAACCAAAAGTGACCTAGATAGAATTGTAGTTCTCAGCTTCAACGTAGTCAAAGTTTCATCTATTTACGAGTATGACAGTAAAGATGATGAACTCATTGGTCCACACAATTACATGCAAGTTATAATGGCAAGAGGACTCTTCAGTAATTGGAAACAACCAGTGTATCTAAGCTTTGACGAAAAAATCATATCAAAAATACTCAACGAAGTTGCTACTGCTTTACACAACATAAAATATAACGTAGTTGCCTGTGTGTCGGACTGCGCGGGGGGAAATATGGGTCTGTGGAAAGAACTTGGAATCACTCCAGAAAACACACATAGTTTTCATCCAGTAACAGGTGAAAAAATATACTTCTTTGCAGATGCTCCTCATCTTCTGAAATTAATTCGAAATTGGTTCTTGAATACTGGCTTCGTTCTTCAAGATGGCACTGTGATCACGAGAAAAACTATAGAACACCTAATCAACAATGCTACTAGTGAAATAAGTTCTTGTCACGAACTTTTACCATTACATTTGAACTGTGAAAGAAATCAATGACAGAATGTTTTGCTAGCGGCTCAACTTTTATCTCACACAGTTGCAACTGCGTTAAAGCGATATCAACCTGGAAATAATCCTGAGTTAGTACGAAATGTCGCAGCGTTTATTGAATTAGTAAGCCACTGGTTTGATTTGATTAATTCAAAGAACCCAGTCTGTCAAATGCCTGCAGGTCAGCCATATGGAAAAAAATTTGGAAACTCAAAATGAATTACTACAAAATGTGACTGATATGATTAGAGGAATGAGATGCAGCGGGAAAGCATCTCTCTAGATATTTCAGAAAGAAGTTCTAGTGTCATCAAAATCTCTATGAAGATATGAAAAGGAAGTACGGTATATCATATCTTCTCACACACAGATTAAACTAAGATTGCTAGAGAACCTTTTCTCCCAATTAAGAACAAGAAGAGGGCTTCATGATCACCCGTCACTAGTTAATGCCCTTTACAGAATATGAATGATTTTATTGGGAAAAAATCCTGGATCCGTCCAGAAGAATCCAACACACAAAGGAGTGGAGACCAAAGCAAATACCTGTTTGTCCGTGTTCTCAGGCAAGCGAAGATTAAACGACGGGAAATAATTTGTAACCCTCTGATGCAAGGCAAAGAGGATGAAGAAAGTATCCAAAGCAGCTCCTCTCTATCTTTTACACAATACGTCTCCAACTGTAGCAACAATGTCGAAAGAGGATGGGTTAAAATATAGTGCGGAATATCAAGCCAAAAGACGCTCGAAAGAATTTCCAGAGCTGAGCGATTACAATACAAAACTCAAGATAATAGCTTTCATTCCTACAGTATACCATCGTGGGTGAGAAGTTTGTCTTCCGGTGGTTTAGTTGAACCTTCTTCTGTTTGGATGGAAAATGTAAAAAAAAAAAAAAAAAAAAAAAAAATGGACAAACTCTTCCAGCAAATCATGGAAATACGTTCAAATTGAGAAAGCAAGTTGCATTTTCAACATCAAACTTTATTTCCAACGAGGTCCGTGAAATTTCACGTGTGTTGATTAGACGCTTTTGTGGGCAACGCACTTCCATTCGCGTAAGATTTCTTAATCAATTATACAGAAAAGAAAACGTAGGTCCGTCATTGAAGAGAAAGTTTGGCAGTGACTGTGACAGAAAAAATGTTTTTAAAAAAGTCAAGAAGTTTGTTGCATAAATTGGAAAATTGTGGTGAGCAGACTGCACAATATTTTATGTTGTATATATTCAGTGTGAATCGTTTTTTTTTTTTTTTTTTCTGAAATAGTTATATTTTTCGGGAAAGATGCAGACGTAACTGTTGCGAATTAAATTTTAATAAACATTTTGTGATTAAAACACTTTTGCGGTAAACTGACTGCACGATATTTTACGTTCATTTAGTGTGTAGTGTTGGTGATTTTCTGAAACAGTAGCTGTTGCAAATGAAACTGACATTTTGTGGTTAGTGCTTCTTATATCGTCATCGATCGACTCATCTGGAATTGTTCTAGAAAGAATACTTCGGAAAGGGAAGCAACAAATAGGTAAGTGTTACTAAACACATGTTTATTAATATTTTGTCATTGTCACCCTGGTTAAAATTTCTTGCTCGTCCAGCAAAAATCCCAGCAAGATTTTTAATCTAGGTCCCAGAGTTGTTTGCTGATTTTAAAACTGAACTGTTTGCAATGACGAATGTACTTTCCTTTCAATAATAATAATAATAATAATTGTACTTGCTTTATGGAGGCTGCATAGTTAAGTGCTTGATAAATACACTTAAGAATAAGAATATTCTATTCTTATTCTTATTCTTATATGGAGGCTGCATAGTTAAGTGCTTGATAAATACACTTATTGCGTTAGATCCCTAATTACTCTATTAACCAAGGCGTAATGTGTCAAGAGTAAACAGCGAAAATGTTTCAAGTTCGATCCTATTGCATGCGGTGATAGCAGAAGGCGGAAACCCACGCACCCACGGAAACGTGTGGTGACGTTCTCCCCCCCTGCTTTCCTATTGGCTGAACGTTACCAGACAACCTTCTGTGGATAGACCTTGGTTTTAGCGCACCACATTTTGGAAGATATAGAAGTAAAATTGAATACTTTGCATGAAAGGACATAGGAAACGATTTTGTGCTGCCGGCAAAATTAAGTACCAAGCAATACAGCTGTAGTTTATTTTTATAAGTGTAGGGTTACTAGTGTAAAATCAGTACAAGTGCTTTACGACGGATGAAACAAGTGAGTGCATATGAAGGATGATTCTATTAAATGCTATTTTTGCACCGGAAGTGTATTTCTGCACAGTGTACTGCTATGAAACCATGACAGCTGCTATTGATAATCGTATCATTGTCAAAACCCACTTCTTTTCACTGCTATCGCTGACGCACCTACTTCCTTCCTTCCTGGCTTGATTCGATTGCATAGGATTCGTGATTTTTAGTGGCCACCTGGGACATGTTGGTTTGTGTTTTTGTACTGTAGCCTTATTTACACGCAAATCGTAAACAAATTAACATTTTTCAACAAATACTTCTGGTGGCCCCATTCATTCATTCATTCATTCATTCATTTCGTCTTTTTAGTCATACATATTGCACGATTACGTGCGTATGAATAAGACTCGTCAAGGGTACAAATATATAAAACACGTAGTAATGACAAATACATACCTATTGAAATAAACTACTATGCTACATCTACGATATAAAAGCATTACATAACAATATATTTCCAAAACTATCAATAGACAATTGAATTAAACTACTATGCTACCCAAAACTATCAATAGACAAATTCACTTACATATCTAAAAATTCGTTTACAGAATAAAAACAGTGCTGCAACAGATAGTTTTTCATTAACCTTCTGAACTCTCCTTTTTGTTCTGTCCTTCGAATATTCTGAGGTAGTTTATTGTACAATATAGAACCCATAAACATTGGATTCCTTTCATATAACTTAGTGAAGTGCTGTTTGCTGGGGATTTTATCCTTGCGCCTGGTATCATATTTATGTGTTGATGGTGTGTTAAATAAGTCAATGTTGTTTTTGACGAAGAGCAGCAGTCGAAACATGTAAAGAGAGGGTAACGGCAAAATTTTAAATTCCTTAAATATTGGCCTACATGGGTCGTTTATTTTGGCCCCTGCTATAATTCTTAAAAGCCTTTTTTGTATTACAAACAACATATTACTTTTTCGAGAATTTCCCCAGAAGATTATGCCATATGTAAGTAAAGACTGAAAGAGACCGAAATATAAGTTACGAATCGTGTCAAATTGTAAAACATGTTTAATTGATTTTACTGCATAGAGCATTTTATTGAGTTTTTGGGCCAGTAAAAATATGTGAGTTTCCCAGGAGAGGTTGTGATTTAGCCAGAGTCCCAAAAATTTGGTTGACTTTGAGTACATGATTTTATGATTATTTAGCATTATATCAATTTCTACGCACTGCTTATTTTGAATGTGATGGAAATTTAGAGCTGTAGATTTGTCTGTGTTTAATTTTAGTTTGTTTTGGGCAAACCAGTTTTCTAAACTACGAGTTGTCTCGTCAATTTTATCGCAGACAATATCATAGTTTGTACCTGTTATTGTTAGGCTTGTGTCATCTGCGTACATAGTTGTATTTGCTAATGATACGTCATGTAGCAAATCATTTACGTATAACAAAAATAATATGGGTCCTAGTATCGAACCCTGAGGGACGCCGGTAGAGATGCTTCTAAATTGAGATTTATAAGTTGCTGATTCAGCTGTGTCTGACGAAAAAGATATTTCAACAGCTTGAGTGCGATTTTGCAAATATGATTTAATCCATGAGTTAACGACTCCTCTTAGACCGTAACTGTTAAGTTTTTGGATAAGAATGTTATGAGGGACAGAATCAAAAGCTTTGGATAAATCTAGAAACAATCCTACGCACTTTTTGCCTTTGTCCAGGGCCTCCATAACCTCATTTATATAATTATAGATAGCAATTTCAGTTGATTTGCATTTTTGAAACCCGAACTGTGAAGGTGAAATTACATTATGCTTAGATAAGAATGGTATAATTTGGTTGAGAAAGGCTTTCTCTATAATTTTTGAAAAAGAAGACAACAAGGAAATTGGTCTGTAATTTTCGATTTTTGTATTGTCCCCCTTTTTATATAGCGGTTTAACTTTGGCATATTTTAATTTGTCAGGAAAGGTACCTGTCTGAAAGGACATATTTATGAGGTAGGACAATGGTTCCGAGATGTGAATGCTGCATTTTTTGATGATGGCAATTGGTATTTCATCCAGACCAGAAGACCACTTTGACTTCAATGACATTATTATGTTATGTACCTCTCTTGCTGAGGTGGGGCGTAAAAACATGGTACCGATAGTTGTGTTTATCTTGCAAATGTTTGGGTGCGATTTATCATTAGGACCGTGCTGGTTATGTAAACCTGTGTAATAATTATTGAAGGCGTTTACAATATGGTCTGGGCATGTAACTTTGCTCCCGTTAACATCCAACTCAGTAATTTCATTTTTCGATTTGATGCTATGTTTTAACTCTATATTTACTACCTTCCACATAGCTGCCTGTTTGTTTTTACAATTGTCTATATAATTTGAGTAATGTGATTTCTTGGCGAATTTAAGCAACTTTTTATAAACGGTTTTGTAGCGTTGATAATATTCCTGCATTTCTGGAGATAAATTTCCTTTTTTATACGCCATATTAAGAGACCTTAGTGTTTTGCTTGATGTTTTAATACCGGTGGTTACCCATGTTTTTTTATTACATGTCGATGTAGGGACAGAGTACATTTTTTTGGGACACGCTTCGTTGAAGTAATTTGCAAAGATATTGTGAAAGCTATCCCACGCTTGATTCATGTTATTAGCCGCATATACCTGCTCCCAAGTTTCGTTGAATAAACGACAGTTTAGATGTTGTATGCTCGAGTCATTAAAGTTTCTTTTCGTTAATAATCTAGTACCGCGTTTATGAACTGTACTGTTAGTAATCTCGTTACCTTTTAGCATTACTGTAAAAATTTGCGCCTCATGGTCTGAGAACCCACTGTTTAGTACTTGAACATTACAGGCAAGACGATCGGTATTGTGTAAAATTTGATCTATTGCACTGTTTTTGTTTTTAGATAACCTGGTTGGCACTCTGACTGCTGCAGTTAAGTTATATGCTTGCAACAGAATCTTGAGCTGGTCATTTATTTTGGGTTCTAAAAAGTCAATATTAATGTCACCTACTATGACAACTTGCTTACCCGTTTTAATATAAGATTCAAGGATAATTTCTAATCTTTTCAAGAAAATATTAATGTCGCTGTCTGGGGTTCTATATACACACAAAATAATTAACTTCATATACGGTATTTCTACTACACATGATTCAAAATCCTTTTCTATATTTAGATAATTAAATTTAGTTATGACCTTATTTTCTAAACCTGTTTTGACATAAATACAAGACCCCCCTCTATTCCTAACAGATCTACTGTAACTAGCGATTAGATTAAAACCGGGAAGGTTAGTTATATTCAGCTCATCTGAATTCAACCAGTGCTCAGTTAAACATATTAACTTTACATTTTCCTTAATGTCACTTATTAACACTTCCAACATATTTCTTTTATCAATCGTAAACCCTTGCACATTCTGATGGTATATTACTAACTCACCCGGCTTTTCATTCACCATAAAAAATCATCTTTAAAGGTATTTGGTTTTTTACACCTTGCTGATTTTCTAGTTTGCAAAGTCGATTCATTTCCACTTGAACATTTTATAATTCCATTCTCAACTTCTGACGCTTGTTGATTTTCCACAGCACGCGCGATCTTATCTGACACAATGACACCTTTGGGAGATATTTCACTATTGTCACTTGTTATTTCACCCTCGTTTTCTTTGTGAACTGTCTTTTTAGCCGGTAGCTCACTATGGTCACTTCCACGTGTGTTTCGGTTATCACTGTCATTACTGTTATTGTTACTAACCACCTGCATATTGTTGTTGTTCCGAGGAGTCGATTCCTTTACTTGAACCGCTTGAGAGGAATTTACACGAAACGGTAATGTTATAGGAGCTTTCATGGGCTCTATTGTTGATAGTAGATCGGTTAGGTCTTCGGCGAGGGAGTTCTTACCGGTACCATTAAGATGCTGACCGTGTCTCGTGTGATAGTGTCTTGGATATCTGCTAATATTGAGAATCTTCACATTTCTAAATCGTTTGCAAATATTCTGGATTTTACTGTTTGTTTCATGTACCTCTTTGTTCACTATGGAGGAATCTATTAGATCGTAGCGATGCGGTAACGTAGCGACTATCACATTTGTATGTGTAAGAGTTGGTAAAGTTGTTCTCAAGGTGCTCATTAAGTTCCTCCCCTCGTTTCTTGCTACATCATTTGACCCCCCAATTATGACAATAGCATCCTTATCAAGCATGGATTTCCCAGTTACTAGAGCTGGTTTTATTAGTTCACTGACACTGGCACCTGGTTTCACAAAACCAAAAACATTTTTGTTTTTATTTCTTTTGATTTTTTTCTATGCCAAGTGAGATATTTTCATGTCGGCCACTGCAGATCTTTTAAGTGACAAGAAGGAAATTAGTGGAAAAATATTTTTTTCCAACAATTATTTCGAGTAGTGCACCAAAAGTAAACCTGGTCGAAGTCCATATATTAAAAAGACATTACTTGCTACCCCTCCTTACTGTTCCGTTTTATGGTAATAACGGATGAAACAAATCGTTTATTTCAACCACTTCCGGTTTGAGTAAGAAGACAAGGGAGAAGATAGAATATATTCTTAGCACTGAATGGACTGTAAAAAAAACCCTCTTCTTGATAACATTTACTGCTTTTGCTCTATGGAAATCAGTATTAAAACCGGAAGTAATAGTAAATTTGAACTATTTTCGGATTCGGTAGTGCTGTGGATGATCATGATATGTTGTATTGAGATATTTGAATCGTTTACAAAAACAGTTTCTCGCTACCTGTTAAAATGTTTGTTCTATGTCGATGAACGTTGAAACCGGACGCAATTCTAAATTTAAACCACTTCCGGTTTGGGTAAAGTGTTGTGGATGGTCAAGTGAAGAAATTATTAATCGTGGAGTACCACAAGGATCAATTCTAGGACCACTTCTCTTTCTTCTTTATATAAATGATCTTTCTGAAAGTATTAATAGTTCATGTGTGACTATATGCAGATGTTACAAACATAATAGTTAGTGGGAAAGATGAATGCGAATTAGCTTCAAACTGCCAAACGGCAATGAACCAACTTTCAAGTTGGATGAATAAAATCCAACTTGACCTAATCATTAATGACATAATGATTACCTAATGACCTAATGACCTAATGATCCAATGACCTAATCATTAATGTAAATAAAGCATGTGCCTTAAATTTTAACAATGGTAAACGTAATCAAGCCAATGCAATAATAAAAATAAATAATAAAACAGTTAAATATGTAGAAACTGCTACCTTTCTCGGAGTTAAAATATCTAATAATTTCAACTGGGAACCACATATAGAACATGTAAGAAGTAAGCTAATCAAACAATGCTAGCAATTAGATGTGTAAGAGATAAGATTAATGTAAAAACAGCTAAGTGTATATATTACTCAAATTTTCATTCTACAATAAAATATGGCTTGATGTTCTGGGGAAATGCACCTAAAAGTATTGCTATCTTTAGGCTACAGAAGAAAGTAGTAAGAATACTTGCCGGAGTAAAATGGAACTCTTATTGCAGAAATATTTTTAAGGAACTTGGAATAATACTCTTCCCTCAATGTATTTGTTCGAAATAATAATGTATTTGAAAAAACATAGTAGTGAATTTATTGTTAACAAAGGCATTCACAGTTATAACACAAGAAGTAAAGACGACATTCACTTGCATGCACATAGGACAAATATATACAATAAATCAGTTACGCACAAAGGTACTCTATTATACAATCTACTTCCATCATGTATAAAAAATCAGGTCTCTGTCAATAGCTTTAGATCCAAACTTAAAAGGTACTTGATAGAACATTGCTTTTACTCGGTTGAAGAATATGTAGAAAATAATTCCTATACGTAAAATTAAATGTATAGTAAGTAAATTAGTGAAACCATAAGAATCTATATGTAATAATAGTATGTATGTTTATGTATACTGGTATATATATATAAATGACATGTCCAATTTCGTTGTATGACGATGAACGGATGCAATAAATTATGATTATGATTAAGTTTTGTTGTTTTGAGGCGTTGAATCCTTTACAAGAAACCTCTTTTTGCTGTCTGTTGCCCTTTTCTTTCTACGGCGATAAACGTTGAAACCTGGACCCAAAATGTTTTTGCTTGTTCCTCAGCATGTATATCATATGGATAGTACAACTTGAATTAGTTTTCAAATGCTAAATAGATTTGTTATTGACACAAAAATGTTTATTTCAGTGGAAAAAGCTGGTAAATTTCAAGAGCAAAAACATTTTTAAAGGGTATGCAAAAACCTGGTTTTGTTCGACCTGGTCGGACAAAACCGGATACATATAAAATAATTATTAAAAAAACGTTTTTTTACAAGAAAAATACGTAATTACTCCAAGAACTAGTACAGCAAAAGAATCAATACAACTGAAAAAAATATGTGAGCTTAAAAGTACCGAAAAGATAGAGGGATAGACTATATTAGACCCATAACATAGAAAAAATAACTTTAGGTCACGATTTTGTTAAATCTAAGAACAAAAATCACAAGTAAAAGTTTCATCTGTTAAAAAAAATAAGCAAACTGTCTCAGTGCGAACTCATTTGTTAGTTCTTTTTCGTTCTTTCTTTTTATATGTATTTAGGCTGAAGGTGTCAACGAACCGTAATGCTCTGGGTACGTGAACTGGTGGTAGTGCTAGAAAGAAGAAATTGTCTCTGCTCTTTTTTTTCGTGTGTTGTTAACTTTGAAGTATTTAGTAATAGGAAAGGACTGTTATGTTCAACATCATGTTATAAGTAATCTTTAAATGCCTGCAAAATATATTTACATACAATTAAGATAATAGTTTACTTTCAAATTCTGCATCTGCTTCGTATAGAAAAACGTGCTCTGCTATCAGGTTATGAGCCCAGCAAAAATGCAGGAAGTTCGATTGTGAAAATACTGAAAGTGTGAACTGTGGTAATTAAAAAAAATACCGGTACGAAGTTTTCTGCGTGTTTTGTGACTAGATTGCTGCACGGGACAACGTGTTTCGTGGTGATCAGTAAGAGTCAAATAATTACACAAAGGCGGACTGAGTGGATCGAATTTTCGAAAATGGCGGGACCGGAAATTAAAATTGAAAAGTTGGTTTGGCAATCCAACTGGTGTCAATGGAAGTGGCAGATGAAAATGCATTTTCAACAATATGAACTGATGTCAATAGTTGATGGTTCAAGGACATGTCCACGAGTATGTGCAGAACAAAAGGTAGATGAAGTGCGGGCGGTACAAGTATGGAAATGGTACAACATGAAAGCAGTGGCGTTAATTGCTAGTGCGTTGAATACACAGGTGGCGGATTTAGTGCTAATTTACACAAATGCCAAGGACATATGGGACAAACTTGTGAGTGTATATGAACAGTCAAACATTCAAAGGTTAAGTATGTTAATGACAGAGTTTTTTTTAAATTTAAAACGCGATCCGGAAATGGATATGGCTGCTCACTTATCGAAAGCGGAGAAATTGTTCGCGAACATAAACAGTGAATTACGACAAAAGGGGATCGCACGACATACCGATTGAACTCTTACATGAAAGAATACTTGATTCGGTTGGTTCTGAGTATCGGGAGTTTAATAATGTCTGGGAATCAATGAATGATAGTGAAAGGACTACGAAAAACAACGGAAAAGTTGTGCACCATAGAAAAACGTTTACAAGCCGTATCGTTATCAGGAAGTGCTGCATTTGTTGCTCAAAGATACGCGAAAGGAGAACGAAGTAAAAACCTTACCGGTCATGCTAGGGAGAATGTGAATGAAAACAAAACGCATAAGAAATGTTATTATTGTTCTTCGACAACCCATCTTCATAAACTCTGCAACAAGAAGAAGGCGGATAAGAAGAAACGAACTGAAAGTGCAACTTCCTCGGGGGCCTTTTCCAGAGGTGATCAGAGTGGAGCAGCGTTATCTGCGTCTAGTAGTGCAGTGCAAGAAGATACATGGGTTTTTGATTCAGGAGCAGCAAATCATATGAGTACGAATAAACATTATTTTACTTCGTATAAGAAGTTTGCTGTTCCAGTAAGTGTAACATTAGCAAACAAAGAAAAAAGTGTTGGCGTACGGAACAGGTCAAGTGAACATTGAACGGTTCGTGAACGGTAAATGGATTCCAGGTTATCTACAAGATGAGTGGTACGTACCGGAAATAGAAAAGAATATATTTTCTGTGCGCAGCACGTCAAAACATAATATTAATGCATCGATAGACAGTCACAAAGTTACATTATGTAGCAATAACGAAGTCACAGGTGAGTGGAAACAAACACGTATATCATGCATATTCGAGTGGTTATTCCGAGTGCACCGGCTGAAGTGAACATTGCAACAATCAAAGAAACGTTACAGTTGTGGCATGAGCGTCTTGGGCATGTAGATAAAAGACTTGTTAAAAACATTCTTCAGCAGGCAAACATAGAATTGAGTGATAAAGATACTCAAAGTTTCTGTGATGGTTGTGTGCTCGGAAAAGCACATAAGGAACCGTTGAGGGTAAGACATAACAGGCCACAAAGGGTGGGTGAATTAATAAAGGCAGATGTAAGTGGTCCAATGTCAATGGACAGTGTACAAGGGTTTAAGTAGTATGTGTGGTTTACGGATGATTGCAGTAAATATAGCAGAATATTTTTCATTAAACAAAACAATGAAGTGGTGAGATGCTTGAAAATATTTCTAAATGTAGTATCGACGGCTGGGCATACTGTTAAACTGTTTCGAAGTGACGGTGGCAAGGAATTCGACTATGAAGACGTAAAAGCTGTTCTAAGTGAGCGTGAAGTAACTCCAGTTTTGTCTGCACCGTATACGTCAGAGCAAAATGGGGTTGTAGAACGTGAAAATCGAACCGTTGCTGAGCTGGCGAGGTCAATGCTTTCCATAAGTGGTTCACCTAGGTTCTTATGGCCTCAAGCGTGTGAAACGGCAGTGTATGTTTTAAATCACACAGGAAAGTCACCAAGTGAGTTGTGGAACGGCACTAAAGTGATGGTTTTTATCTTAAAGTCTTTGATACCCAATACTACTTGCATATTCCAAAGAAGTTTCGCAAAAAGTTCGACAACAAAAATATTCATGGGTATATGGGGGATATCTAAATGAAAAGGATGGATACAAAGTATACATACCTTCAAAGAAACGTGTTGTGTTGCCACATGACGTGTACTTTAAGCCAGAAAGTACTTGCACTAATTTGTTAGAAGTGGTTCTAGATCAGGAGGAAGAATTGGTTGCAGAAGTTTGTACCCAAAAGGAAAAATCGATCCCGGAGAATAGTCCGATTTTGAAGGACGAGATACCGTGTACTGACTCCAACTCTGAAAGCGAGGCAGGAGACGCGGAAGATCAATCCACCAAACTACTAAGAAGAGAAGTAAAGAAACCAGCCTGGATGACTTCTGGTGAGTTCGTTATTGGTTCAGTGTATATGGCAACAAGTAAAATAGGGGACCAAATATCACATGAAGAAGCCGTGCAGTCAGCCAACAAGGAACAGTGGTCTCAGGATATGAAAGAAGAAATGGAGGCATTAAAGAAAAACCATATGTGGGACTTAGTGAAGCTTCCATATGGTGCAAAAGTGATAACAAACAGATGGGTATACAGAAGAAAACTGAATACTGACGGTTCTGTACAAAAGTACAAAGCGAGACTCGTGGCTAAAGGTTGCGCGCAAAAGGAAGGGATAGACTATGAAGAGACATTTAGCTCCGTAGCAAGGTATGATACAATAAGAACTTTATTTGCAGTCGCAGCAACGGAAAAACTATATATAAAATAGTTTGATGTGAAAACTGCATTTTTGAATGGGGTACTTCATGAAGAAGTTTACATGAAGCAATCGGAAGGATTCGACGATAAAAGTGGTAGAGTGTGCAAGTTGAAGGAGAGCCTGTGTCGCCTGAAGCAAGCACCGAGATGTTGGAACGAAAGACTCGTAAAATTTATGAAAGAACAAGGAATGAAAGTGAGTGCTGCTGATCCTTGTATGTTCGTTCGACAACGAAATGAGAAAACAAAGCTAATTGTTTTGGTGTATGTTGATGACGGATTAGTGATAGGAAGTGATTCTAATGAAATCGACCATTTCTTAAAACAGTTGACTAATACATTTGAAATTACTACTGATGAAAACCTAATAGCTTCTTGGGTATGCAGATCCAGTGTAGTGAAAAGGGGATTTTTATAAGTTAGCGAGTATATACCGAGAACATTCTGAAAAAGTTAACATGACTGAAGCAAATTCAGATGCAACAACATGCGATAGGAGTGGTGGTGGTAGTACAAAACCGATAAGAGAAGAAACTCCATATCGTGAAGCTGTAGGATGCTTATGTACTTGGCAAATGACAATACGACCTGACATTGTTCTCGCAGTTTTTCAAGCAGCTCTAGCCGTTGAACATCCAACAGAAGAGGATTGGATCAAGATTAAGAGAATCTTTAAGTACTTGAAAGGTACATTCGACTATGGCCTAATGTATTCATCACACATCACCAAGGGTTTATAAACCTTCAGTGATGCTGATTATGCAGGAGATATCAAGACGGTTTACTAGTGGCGTAGTTAGTGTTCGCAGGAAGTGCATTAACATGGTCAAGACGCCTTCAGAAAGCAATGGCTTTGTCAACGGAAGTTGAATTCATTGCAGCAAGTGAAAGTGCGAAGGAACTAATGTGGTAAAAGCGATTGTTCAGTGATCTGGGCGTGAAAATTGATGAGAAACCTGTATTACTAGTAGATAACGCTGGTGCTGTGAAATTGACAAAAAGAAAAAAAAAACAGAATTTCACAAAAGGTCAAAGCACGTTGAAGTAAGATACTACTTTGTACGGGAGTGGTATCAAAGTAAAAAAACAAGACGTAAAGCATATTGCGGGTCAAAATCAGGTAGCTGATATATTTACTAAATCATTAGAAAAGGTAAGGTTTCAAAGTTTGCGTTAAAATATGGGAGTTTGCTCCAGTGATATGGCAGGACAGTGTGCTTAGGAGGAAGTGATAAAAAAATAAGCAAACTGATTCAGTACGAACTTTGCCTATCATTTGTTACTTTTTCGTTCTTTCTTTTTATATATATTGAGGCTGAAGGTATCAACGAACCGTAGTGTACACTAGGTACGTGAACTAGCGGTAGTGCCAGAAAGGTGAAGTTGTCTCTGCTCTTTTTTGTGCATTTAACTCGGAAGTATTTAGTAATAGAAAAAGACTGTTATGTTCAACATCATGTTATAAGTAATCTTCAAATGCCTGCAAAATATATTTACATACAGTTCAGATATTAGTTTACTTTCAAATTCAGCATTTGCTTCGTATAGAAAAACGTGCTCTTCCATCATCATCATATTCTTCCACATTGCTACAAGCTTCGTGTGCCCATCCTTTACAGTTAAGACACTGTATCTAACTTTCTCAGACTTACACTGTACTACCCGGTTCTGTCCGACTATTGATGTCCCGGTTTTATCTTACTACTTCATTATCCAGAACTACAGGCCTAGCAACTCTCAAAGAACACAAAAATCCTGATTCAAGACATGAAATAACAGCAGGAAGAGTTACTAACTTACATAAGTCAATCTTCCAGTGATTAGGAACAGCAATATATTATCGATGGGAGATAAATGAAAACTTTTCTACACAAATTCTTCAACACATCGCCAACGACAAGGAGCCACTTACTCAGCTTCCTTTTAAACTAAGAATGACATGGCGTCTGTTTGCAACTAATTCCATGCATTGGCCGACAGATAGTGGCATTGATATATGTAGTGTACGCAAATTCCCGAATGATTTTTTGGTTTCATTTCTTTTTTGCATTTTTGTTACTGCAACTGAATTAGTATTTCATTTATTTCTTTTAAGTTTTCCCGTGTCTCGCTTCTTATTTCCCCATACTTTACCCTAGAGTTCAATTCTCTGGTAAACAATATCCCGTCTGTAACAGAGAGATGTCTCCCTCTATGTCTAGTATATGTGTAATCTTTGTATTAGTTATATTATTATTATTATTAGTGGTAGAAGATTTTAAAGCAGTCAATATAATCTGTGTGTTTAAAATCTTTTCGTTTTTGCTTCTAACAAAATTCTTTTTCTGTCCTCAAAGTGCAGATGTTCATATATGTTATCTTAGAAGGATGTAAAGATAAATTACAGCAAGATCCTTGGTTCGAACGAAAAATCTTTGTTGTTTAATACTTAAAACTTTTTTGTTTTACATTTTAACGTGAAATTATGTATGATTATTGTATATCTAGATGTATACTGCTTTTCCAAAGTTTGGGGACAACACATACAAATTCACGGAGCACATATACACGCATGCGCATCAACAGAATCTTCTCATTTATGGCCGCCCAGGCACCTTGTTGTAAACCAATCTTGGTGTTAGGAGCATGACGTGTTCCAATCGCTATTTTCTCCGCCCCACGGAGAAGAACATTTCTCAACTGACTTTGCTCTTAGTGTCGTGCGCACAAGTCAATCTACCTCTGCAACCTTAGCTCCAGCCAGGACGTGGCGCTCAGAAACTGCTGACAAGCTTAGGAAGTTGACGGTCGAAATTCGGTCACTCCCCTATTTGAAGTGTGTTTTGACAGACTCTAGGATCATTGCCTAGCTGGCCTAAACATACCGGTACGATCAAATAGTTGCACATGTGTACCTATCCTTCCACTAGGACTGACTCGTGCCCTCCCAATCTAGTGAAGTTTTGTTTTATCTTGTGAGTTTTTCTCTGTGCAATTATTTAGAGATTGGAACAAGTCACGTAAATTTTAAACACATTATAATATCATTAGGGCCAATAAACTGCAGGTTTACTGCAAGAAACTTTATTTTTGAGCTTTGTTTTCAAGTGATATTCCAAAGGGTTGGTAACTATCAAGTTTTCGTCGAGATAACGAATTCCACCTTTCTCTATTAGAAGTTGTCTTGGCCGAGGCCAACGCTACCTTGTAAAACTAGAATCTTCAGATTGGTTGTTAGCTGAGTTCCTGTTCCAGTATAACTTTGCCGCTCGAGTTATAATTGGTGATTTGCAGAAACTTTGTTGACCAATTAGGAGTATTTTGGTTAATCACTAAACTCTCTTGTGTGGATGGCGGTTTACTCAAACGCATACCGCCGGCTCGCCACATAAATTTGGTGTTAGCTTTGTGTGATATCTTGAACAACCCTAGGATATCTTGAACAACCTTAGGATATCTTGAACAACCTTAGGATATCTGGAATAATCGTGAGGGCGTAAACTTTGATATCTGCTTAAGTTGTTTTTAGTGAACTGTGTTATGTACGTGTGTGAAATTTATTTGTGCTGAAAGTTTATTGCATCGGTTTAACTTTCATTACATCCTCCTTGGCGGAAGCGAAAAAGCGAAAAACACGTTTTTCTTGTTTGACTGGTCTTCAATTAGCAAAACATCCTGCTCACTGTTCGTGACGTCACACCCACATTAATGCATCCAGTTAATTAAGTGATATTAATGTTTATTAGGTGCAGTGTATATTTGGGTTGGAAAATTAGGCATTTTAAAGCCCCATACAGGTGATTAACCCATCGTGAAATTAGATTTAAGGTTAGATTTTAGTAAGAGATTCCTTTGAGAAACTATTGTTGCTCAAACCGTACGAGTTTTCGCAAAATCCAAGAGGTTCATTTGTTTCATGTTGTTTCCACGGAGGCACGGATATTTGAATTTTTAAACATGGCAGAAGCCGACGTCAATGCATATGTTAAAGTGTCTCAGGCGGTTCAAGTTATTACAGAACCATTTACGGGAGATCGTTCTAAGACAATTTATTGATAGTTGTGAAATTGCTTTAGGGTTAGTTAACCCCCGTGATAAGCCTGTATTGTGGAAGTTTATTAAATTGAAAATTTTAGGAGAACCTAGAAATTGTATTTGAGTCAGATTAAATACAAATTCTTTGGAAGGACTTAAGGAAATTTTAGAAGAGATTTATGTTACACGTAGATCTATTGATTATTATGCTTGTTTATTGTCTTCTGCCAGGCAAAAATGAGAGTATTAGCTCATGGGCTAGAAAATTAGATGTAATTCGAGCTGATCTGAAAGCTGCTGCTTCGAAAATCTGTAGTGAAACGGAGAGCTTGTGCCCACGCACTCATTGATCATTTGACAAAAGCATCTTTTGTCCAGGGAATTGCGATCCTCGCATTCAAACAGTGATTCGTGGTAAAAGTACAGATGAAGATAAATTCGTGCAATTAGTTGATTTCGCTCTAGTTGAAGAGTCGCACATTTTGTCTCAGAGACGAAAGCCATTAGATTCTAGAAATGAAGATAGGGCAACTTCTTCAAATCGTAGTCATGACAAATCAGAAACGAAAGGAAGTCGAAATTTTCCCATAATAAGAGTTCTGAAAGTAAACCCAGATATTTCCATAACTCTTTTCGTTCTCGTAACATAATTTAAGAAAAAGATTCATTGTTTAGAAGATTGTGAACATTCAGTAGATTCTCATGAAGATGAGCATGATAAATATTGTAGGGAAAGTAGTAATACAATTGAGATTTCAATTCTTGTTGTGCTTTACGTTGTACGTACTCTTATCATTCTCGTGAAAAGCGTACCCATACATGTGCTAAGTAACGCATCCATGTTTGTACCAGACCGAAACGTAGTTCTCATCACCGCCAAGCGCGCAGTGCTTCTCCGCGTAGTTCTCGTCGCCGCCAAATGCGAAGCCGTTCTCCGCGTCGCATTCAGCGTCGACCAGCGCGAAGTCCTCCGCGTCGTCCTCAGTGTCATCGCCGAGCGTTTATTCATTCTCCGCGTCTCACTCAGCGTCTCATATCGCGTAGTCATTCCCCGCGTCGTACGCAGCATCTCCTAGCGCATAGTCCTCCGCGTCGCACAGTGTATATTTGTCCTCAGCGCCGTACACCGCGCAAACCTTCGCGACCTAAACCGAGAGCTGTTACGCCGCGTCGTCATCCGGTCATTGACACGCATGAATGTAATTTAATGTAATTTAATGAATGTAACACAGCACCAAGCCACAATCTTGTAGTCATAATAAATCTTTGTGTTGTTTATCGAAACATAGCTCTTCAAAAGGAAAAATAGAAAGGCATGTGGACCACAGTAAAAATAAAAGTGATAGGGTTAAGAAGATTTTCCTTTGTTCCTCTGAACAAACAAGTAGTAGTTGTACGAAGGTGTCACCACCTCAGCAATCTGATCGCGCTGATAGAAATTCTTTAAGTTCAATACGATTGGATGTTATGACCAATTATGCCAATGTTCTACGAAGAGTATAATTGTTGAAAAGAGTAAAAATCAAAGTGAGAATGATGGATTTGAATAAAAAATTATGAGATGTTATTAGATTCACGCTCAGATCTTTCGCTCATTAAGCATAGCCATTTACGTGAGTCAATGTTGAATAAGATTCATAGATGTGAATCCATTCCAGTGCATGGATTCAATAATTTCCATGCCCATACTTCAGGTACATTGGATCTTAGACTAGAAATACGCGAGAACAGTGACCCATACTTTTCGTGTAATGCGTAGTGACTTATTACCTCCAAATGTAGCCGGTATAATAGTTAGAGATTTTGTTCTGAAACATAATTATTGGATTTCATACGACGAACAAGCTGATTTGAAATTAGATATAGGCACTCGAGTTGAGTTTGGGTTTAACGTCCCGTTCACCAGCGAGGCTATATGAGATGTGGACCTACTGATTAACGTGGAATCCGAAGCACATGAGCTCCCGCCGGGAATCGAAACCGGGTCTCCCATGCCAAAGACGCGTACGCTAACCGCTTGGATGTAGGCACTCGAGTCAAAGTTCTTGCACGTTATGAAAAACTAATTGAAATCAAAACTGAAAATAATGGGATAGAAATTTTGTCTAAACGTACTTTGCAGAAGGTTTATGCTTGCCTGACGCAATAGTGAGAGTCGAATAACAAATATTAGAATATTTTGACTTTGACTGAAAATGAAGTAGGCGTACAAATTCCTCCAGTTTCTTCCAGATTTAAACCAATAAACTCCATGACGAATTGTCCTACAGTTAATGTATTGAACGAGTCTGACATTGTAAATCAAATAATAGGGTTAAAATCGCGTTTAGAAATACTCAGGAAAAACTTGCGATTAGATCATTTGAATGCTGAAGAGAAAGTTTTAATATTAGCGCATTGCGAGGAATATCATGAGTTATTTTATTTAGAGAGAGACAAGCTCTCGTATACAGATGTGATTGAACATAGCATCCCTATTCATCCAGAGAAACGAGGTACCGTTATCACTCAAAAAATGTACCGCACTCCTAAAGTACATAAAGCAGAAGTGCAAAGTCAAATCGATAAGATGTTAGATGAAGGTATAATTTCCCCAAGTAAGAGTCCTTGGAATTTTCCGATATTGATAGTGCCGAAAAAGATGGATGCATTAGGCAAACCGAAGATCCGTATATGTTTAGATTTTCGTACATTAAATCAGATCACAATAGGAAATAGCTTTCCTTTGCAGAATATTACAGATTTTAGATCAATGAGGGCAGTCTAAGTACTTTACGACCTTGGATTTAGCCAGTTCGTACCAACAAATTAGAATCAGACCTGAAGATCGTAGCAAGTTCGCCTTCAGTACCCCATATGGTCATTATGAGTATAACCGAATGAGTTTTTTATTATGCGTCTCCCCCGCAACTTTTCAGCGAATGATGAATAGTTCTATCCAGATTACAAGAATTGAAGTGCTTTTCTTATTTGGATGATAGTTGTATATATATATATATATATATATATATATATATATATATATAGTAGAGTTTTAAAGGAACATATGTCCCGATTGAAACTTATATTTGATAGGTTTCGAACTTACAGCATGATAAGTGTGAATTACTGAGAAAGGAGGTAACGTATTTAGGACACCAAATAACATATCAAGGTCTGAAACCAGACCTCCGCTTAATTGAGAAAGTGTTGCATTTTCCTAAAATGTTAAGCAATTACGTGGATTTTTAGGATAAAGTTCTTATTATCGTAGATTTATCGAAGGCTATAGTAATATAGTCAAACCCCTCATTTTTTGCTAAAGAAATACGATCCATTTAATTGGGGAACTAGGAAGAACTAGCTTTTCGAACTTTAAAGGTAAAATTGACACCACATTCTCTCCTTTAATATCCTGACATGAGTCGTTCCTTCATTATTACCTTCGACGCCTCAGAAGTCGCGATTGGAGCCATCTTGTCTCAGGGCCAAATTCGCCAAGACAAACCAATCGCATACGCTAGTCGTACCCTCAATAGTGGTGAAAGAAATTATTTCACCACTGAACGTGAATTATTTGCGATGGGTTGGCAGCCTAACTATTCTGTCCCTATGTGTACATCTTTGGGAAAGAAACAACCTTTTTGACTGATCATAAACCTTTGCTTTGGGTGTTTTGTGTGAAAGATCCTAGTAGTCGGCTTTTAAAATGGAAAATTAAATTAGAGGAATATAATTACAAAATTGTTTACAAAGCCGGTGTGCGTTACACCAATGCTGATGCATTGAGTCGTATTGCTTATTTAGATCCAGGACAACCTTTTCCCCTTGATGAAGAAACAAAAGATAGGATACTTAAAGCTTCACAACCTTCCTAACGGTGAACACCAAGGTATCCATCGAACGATAGCCAAGATTAAAGCATATTTAGAGTTGAATAATATCGACCCGAAATCGTGGAAAAGGCTAAACACCGACGTTGAAGAATATATCAAGAACTGTGAGTCGTGTCAAAAGACAAACTCACCAAGCCTAATGTCAAACTTCCCATGGTTGTCACAACCATTCCGGACGTAGTTTTTGAGAAAAGCACTTTAGTTATCGTAGGGCCTTTTCCTGACAGTTCTTCGAAACAGATATATTTTAACATGTCAAGACGAACTATCCAAATATTTAGTAACCATTCCCCTACAGCAACAACATGCCGAAACTGTAGCTTGTTACAAAATGCGTTTGTATTTTCAGTGTACCTCAAACCATCCTAACCGATCATGGTACAAATTTTATGAGCGATACCTTTAAGAAAACGTGGCGCATGGTCCAAATTAGTTCATGCATGTTCATAGATCTCTTGCTGAGTATCTGAGGCATTATGTGTCTGAAAACCAACTGGACTGGGATGTGGGGTTACCATACGCTGCTTTTGCTTACAATACAACTCCGCATTCAGTAACTAATTATACACCACACGAGTTGATATTTGGCCGGATACCTAACATCCCTGGTATATTACAGAAACAAACAACCGACAAATTACGCGTATGATGATTATCTCAAGACTCTAAAGAAGAAGCTTCAGAACAGTTACGAGTTAGCTAAAACAAAACTCAAACAAGCTAAGGTTATGAACAAATAACAATATGATAAAACCGCCTCTCAGAGAACAATTGTTTAAAGTAGGAAATCAAGTTTTGCTTAAAGATAAATCTTTTAGAAGAGGACGATCCAAGAAATTAGGATCTAGTTAAAGTGAGAGGTGTTAATTGTACCATTAAAAGAAAAAGAAAATTTCTTGTAGTTCATGCTAATAGGTTAAAATGATTTTATTAGTAGATAGTGTTGTTTCCATTTTTGTTCTCTGTCATCATAGACATCCTTTCCCCTTGTCTGCTTGATGACGATATTATTAAAAAATCTCTATTGGTTAGATGTACTGGTTATTCTCGTTGAGAACCTCTCACATGAAAACTCCACAAGATTAAGCAAATTCAATAAGAAATCAAATGATGGTGAGAAGCCAGAGGAATATTTAATGGTATTGATTAACTTCATAAACTTAATTTGGTTGGTTCAAATCTCAAAATTTTTCATTTTGGTATTTCAGATGTTATTTAAGATGTTAATTATTATCAATGACTATTATTTAAGATAATTAAGATTATTATTTAAGATAATTATTTCAGATGTTATTTAAGATGTTAATTATTGTCAATGACTATTTTGAAAATTATTGATAATACTGTGTTGTCTATTGAACGTAATGAACAAATTTTACAAAAGGGGTTTGAAAGGTAAAATCAATACTCGTAGTCAAACATTTATGGACTTCCAGGTTATAGTTTAATAAAGACATCCAGATCAATTATCTTTATTAATCATAAAATTCTTGGGTACGTAATTAGTTTACCATTGACTGATGGATTAAGGTTTAACATGTCTAAATTAATACCATTCCCTACTCTGCTTAAGATAACAAGTATTTGTTGATTATTTATTGATTATTCAATTGACATTAGATAAAAACTGTAAAGTTTATGGTCCAAATTCTTTAATCTCTTCTCAAGAAATATAGGTAACTAACAATGCAGGTAAAGATTTGCTTCCACTACTAAATGATAACATAGATTGTTGTATATTTTCAAACTTAAAGCTTAATATTAAGGATATAGAATTTACTTTGCCTTTAAATCATATCATACACAAGGTTACCAATTCGCAATACGCCAGCCATCGTGTTGAGAATGTTGAAAGGTTAATTAATGAACAAAAATGGCAAATGAAACAAAGTAATCATCTATTTTCGTATTCTATTTTGACTTATATAATCACGTTTACTGTTTTGATATTTTTTGTGTATATTGTAGTTTTAAGTTTAATTGTTGTAGACAGAGACAAACGGTGTATTTCTTATTGCATTAGAACTATATGTTTCAAACCAACAATCATTACAGGTATATATTCAATTAGTCCAACTTTTAGTGCTACCTATCGAGCTGCTTCTGATGAAATAACTTTTAATGAGGTATCCCAAGATAATGATCCACCAAATCTTAATAAGAGAGTTACTCGGTCTATGAAAAGCCGTTAAAATTCTTTTGATTGCAGTTATGACGAAAGATGTTTGCCTTAGTTATTTTTTTCCCTAGGAGGAAGAACTGAAGTGTACGCAAATTCGCAAATGATTTTTCTTTATTTTTCTTATTTTGCATCTTTGTTACTGCAAAAGAATTAGTATTTCATTTACTTGTTTTAAAACACGAATTCGTGTTGAGTGTTTTTGTTCTCTCTTAGCTGGAAAAAGACCCCTCGTCTTCCCGTGTCTCGCTTCTTAAACTCCCCGTACTTTACCTTAGAGTTCAACTCTCTGCTAAATAATAGCATCCCCTCTGTAAGAGGGAGATGTCTCCCTCTGTCTAGTATATGTGTAATATTTGTATTAGTTATATTATTATTATTATTATTATTATTATTATTATTATTATTATTATTATTATTATTATTATTATTATTATTAGTGGTACAAGACTTAAAGCAGTCTATATAATCTGTGTGTTTTAAATCTTTTCGTTTTTACTTCTAAAAAGACTCTTTTTCTGTCCTCAAACTGCAGATGTTCATATATGTTATCTTAGAAGTATGTAAAGATAAATTACAGCAAGAAGATCCTTGGTTCGAACATAAATAAAAATCTTTGTTGTTTAATACTTAAAACCTTTTTATGTTTTACATTTTAACGTGAAATTATGTATGATTATTGTATATCTCGATCTATACTGCTTTGCCAGAGTTTGGGGACAACATAAATTCACGGGGTACATATACACGCATGCGCACTAACAGAATCTTCTCATTTATGGCCGCCCAGGCACCTTGTAAACCAATCTTGGTGTTAGGAGCATGACGTGTCCCAATCGTTATTTTCTCCGCCCCACGGAGAAGAACTTTTCTCAGCTGACTTTGCTCTTAGTGTCGTGCGAACACCAATCAGCTTTCTTTTCAGGCTGCTGAGTTCCTCCCCAGGGAACTTCCACGTTACGAAACATTTTCAACCATTGACCTCACGGTCCTAGTGCAATGTTTGCACACGACACAAGTATGCACCCGACACGTAAATTGGTGCCGATTGCAAAGCCAATCGAGCCCATAAAAACTCGTTTTTGGCTCGATCGTCGGACTTGGTCCCTTCAAGGTCGTGCTATCTACGAGTCCGCAATGTCTTAGGTATGACTTAATCCAGAAACTTCCGAGAAATCCTAGTACTCCTTGCCGTCACTCTGCCCCTCACTCTCTCGGCTTCTCCGGAAGCCTCCCTATTCTCTTGGTTACCATCCATACCTTACCCCAGTGGCTAACTTGGCACTCTGTTTCTGAAAGCCTGACGACAGCCAGGAGTTTGCCCATAATTGCTGGTCGGCATAGGAAACTGACGGTCAAAGTTGCCTCTCTCGAACTTGGCAATCTACTTCTGCAAGTTTAGCTCCAGCCAGGACCTGTGCGCCCAGAAACTGCTGGCGAGCTTAGGAAGTTGTCGGTCGAAGTTCTGTCCTTTTCCTATTTGATGTGTGTTTTGACAGACTAGGTTCATTACCTAGCTGGCCTAAACATACCGGTACTATCAAATAGTTACACCTTTGCACCTATCCTTCCACTAGGACTGACTCGTGCCCTCCCAGTGTAGTGAAGTTTTGTTTCATCTTGTGGGTTTTTCTCTGTGCAATTATTTAGAGATTGGTACAAGTCACGTAAATTTTAAACACATTCTCTATAGACACTTAGTTACACCTAGCGCCCCAGCTCGTGGATTGTAATATCATTAGGACCAATAAACTGCAGGCTTACTGCAAGGAACTTGATTTTTGAGTTTCGTTTTCAAGTGATATTCCAAAGGGTTGGTAACTCAAGTTTTCGTCGGGATAACGAATTTCACCGTTCTCTATTAGAAGTTAAGTCTTGGTCGAGGCCAACGCTACCTTGTAAAACTGGAATCTTCAGATTGGTTGTTAGCTGAGTTCCTGTTCCAGTATAACTTTGCCGCTCGAGTTATAATTGGTGATTTGCAGAAACTTTGTTGACAAATTAGGAGTTTTTGGTTAATTAGTAAACTCTTTTGTGTGGATGCCGATCTGCGCAGACGCATACCGCCGCCCCGCCACATTTAGCCAGAAAATTCAAGTCCCGGTTTTATCCGAGTTTCACCTACTTCTAGTTTGAATAAAGGAGAATGGGGAACGTGTAGCTTGAGACACAGAATCGGTTGCAAAAAACAGCATGTTGATAGTATTTATCGTTTCGTCCTACGAAAATAAGTCTTGAAACCGGAAGAAATAGTAAATTTAACCACTTGTGGTATCGGTAGAGTGTTAGTCGTGATATGTTGTCTTAAGACGTTGAATCATTTGGAAAAAAGTACTTGTCGCTATGTTTTACCGTTTTCGTTTTTGGTGATAAATGTTGAAACCGGAAGTAATAATAAATTTGAACCACCTGAATCGTTAGTAGAATGTTGGCAATTAGGACCCGTCGTAAGCAAATTAAGGGTTTATAAATTGAGATTTTTCGATTTATTTTTGCGATATATTGACCTTTTCTGAATGATGAAAAACAAGTGGTTTATAAGGGGAGATTTTTTTATTTAGTTCTGCGATATTTTGAGCTGTTTCCGAGATATCGGTGCTTAAGGTTCCTAATGTTATTATTTTGGGGGGCGTTAGGGGATGTTAGGGATCTCGCGGTCAAAGGTCAAATTTGAAGAAAATATGGAATGAGTAAAGATAACTGGAGAATGAAATTTACACTCGGGTTAGAAATTACTTCTTGCATTAGTTAACATAAGTCGCATAGGTTGCTATATGAATTTCCAACCCAAAGTTCTTGATGGTCACAGTTTTTTTTTTCATCATGCAAAATTTGTTCATATCCTTTTAGAAAATAAACTACTATATTTGTTACGTCGAATACAGGAGGTCACAGATTTCTTTTGCATAATATATTCAGTGCTCTCCTACCAAATATGAAAACAAAATCTCAAAATGTTCCATTGTTTACGAGATGTATATACTGTTGAATATTTTACCTTTGACCTCGAGATCACCGCCTTTCTCACATAAACTATTTACTGCCCTTACACTGAAATTTCAAACAAAATTTTATTGTGTTGTATCTTTTGCGAGTTATACACAATTAAATATCTGATCTTTGACTTTGAGGTCACCGTTTCTTCTCATAAATTATTTACTACCCTTATAGTGAAACTGCAAACAGAATTCTAATATGTTGTACCGTTTATGAGCTACAGACGGTGTTCATAGCCTTTTATGCCGTCTCAGCTAATAGTGCACTGGTCTACTATGTGGGGCATTGAGATGTTATAAAGAACTAGAGTTGTCCTTTCTTATGTCGAAGTGTTGATTCGAGTGTGCTCTCGATTGCAGCGTTCGATACGAAATATCCTCTCCCAAGATGGCGTATTCCGCAACTAACCCTGCGAAAGTTGCCAATTAGTAACATTTTGGTTATTGTACCTTTTAGAAAGTAGTACACACGGAAAAGAAAGTATTTTACAGTTGACAAATTTTCTTTTGCAAATAACTCGGAAACAAATTAATTAATTTGGATCTTTTTATTGTTATCCTTAGAATAGTTATAATTTGATAACTTGCCAAAATCGGTACTCTAATAGATTAATTTATTGTTCAGTTATAAGAAAAAGAAATTTTGTCAACTGAAGAATATTTTCTTTCGTGACTGTACATATATGGTGGGCTAGTTATCTACACCTCTGCTATATATTGTATTGCTTGTCATGTCTTTCAGCGCTCTGCTCTTGTAGTATTTAACTAAGCTTAATTCTTCCAATGGTGCAGATGTAAGCGAAGTGGAAATTAAGAATATCTGTGGTAGGCAAACTTGGAACAAGTTCATAATATTAGCGTAGATTTTGAATAATACCAAATGCTACAACTCATTACGTTATCCTTTCTCTGCTTTACGACACTAAATTGCAAATTATTATTTTTAATGGTAAATCGTAGCTCCTGTGACTTTTAAGTAACAAATTGCACCAAAACAATATATATATATATATATATATATATATATATATATATATATATATATATATATATATATATATATATATATATATATATATACGAAATATAAATTTTCAATTTGGTAGAACCGTCTGCTAAAATGAACGTGAATCCATTTACAAATATATATATTTTTGTACAGAATATCTATAAATAACGTGCGACTTGTATGAGAGATAGGTCTATTGTTCCTTTTAACAGTAAGTGAGGATTATTTTATGCAATAATTGTCATCATTAATAATTTTAACGTACGTTGAGAAAAATCCGTTTTCCGGACAGCGGTTATATTGTGTAAATATTCGGAATCCTCTTGCTTGCTACAGTAATCAGTACGAAACATACGTTATTCGTATGCTACATAGGCACTGCCCTTAGATGCAGGATGTCGGACATCTAACAGTTTTCCGTATATCACATGCATATACTTATGTTACATTCCTCAGCTATATGTTATATACGTCCATTTGTATATGAGATCCTGACCGCCTATATTGTTTCATACGGAAAGTACGTATAGATGGAACAGTTATACGGAAAGTATTATAAAACATGCGTTTTCAGTTATACTTCTGCTGTACGTTGTCCAAAAACTACAGGAATTACGCATGTACCCTACCTTTTTAAGTACGCCACCTACAATTTTTTTCTCAGTGTAGGCAAAGTAAGGCTAAGTTTTGAACGACAACATTTATTGTAGTATTTCTCGTAACAAAAATCGTGTCATCGATATCCTACCGTGTAAAGTAGCAAATGCTATAGCATTTCATATGCTATGGCATATCCTATGGCATTTCTTCTCAATAGAGCCTGCTCTATTTCGTTGCATTTTCCCCAGCATTTCTGGTCCGATTGCAGCCCGTGGTGTATTAAAAGGAAGCGAAAGATTTTGAACCAAATATCCATACTCTTGTTTTGTGTTGGAAATTGAATTGTATTAAGGACAAACGAGTTGGAGTAGGAATGCTAGTTTTATGCTGATTGAAAAATATGAGAAACATCTTTGTACAAAGGACTTTTCGAAGGCTTCATTATCCATATGCAATAGGATCCTCAGGCCTAAGTTTTTCTCTACCATAGAAAGAACTGCAGTATTATCATCCCTCTGCAACAACGAATTCTTTGCCCACATATTTGGTGGTTTTTGTTTTTTAATATAACCGGCGAAAACTGTTGTTACAACCACTATAGCTTTAGCTACTTCATGCTTTAGTTTTGGAGCCATAATTGCGCTCTTCTCCAGTGATTTGTTTGCTACGTTACGACAAGATGCTTATCACAATGCTACCATGTAAAAGCACCATATACTTTTGATGCCATAGAATATTATACGAGATTTTTGTCAGCACATCTGCTGCGAGAAATGTTACGATAAATGCTTGCGTCTAAAACTATCCTAAGCCTACTCCCTCCACAACTAAACAGTTACCTTGCCAATGTGTCACAGAACGTTTGTAGGTTAAATAATTTTGGCAAAATTTCCAACAACTCATAAACACACAGTTCAGTAAATAAGCAAACTTAATAATAGCTTGACAATTCTCTAAGTAATAGTTTTTACAAGTCTTTTGACACTGTAAATACAATGCATATGCATATTTGCCCAGTGTTATTACAAGTATACAACAACATTATATTATTGACTGTAACAGGGTAAAAGAAGAAAAAAATGACTTACTTTTGACATATTATGAAATTCCAAACAATGATTTTTTTTCGTCGTACAATTTTTCCTAGGAGCACAGACAAGTTACAATAAGATAGACATAAATTACTGTGAAGCCTTATGTGAAAAACACCTCTATCCTCTTCCAATATGGCGGATCGATTCGATATATGCGAGTCGATACCATCGAAATTTGTTTTTCAATTTTTGAGACATTTTAATTTGATTTTTATTAATAATCAATTTTGCAAAAACGGCAATTTTCGGAATGATCAATCAATTTCCACAATCCTCTTAGTTTTTTTAATTATATTATACACTAGCTGAATATACCCATTCTTCCCATGGGGGCTGTATTTGGAAGTCGACACCTATAGGAATATCACCATTCATTTCCGCGACCGCGAAAACTATGGATTTGGCACTAATAGAGTAGGGTCGGATAGTATCAGACAGCGTATAGTATCGGACAGAACAGATTATTCTGAAATTAATGTAATTAGAGTCTGCTGGCAGGGAGCAAGTGAACACTTGTTACCGTGTCGAAGTTTTGCAGTCATTTGCTTTGAGGTGCATGAAGCAGGTAAATGGAAACGAGCGTGATTGCATTTCCTGAACACTCTCTGTGTGTATTCAAGAAATTGTCGGAAGTATGAGTGTAAAACAGGTAAGAGCAGAGTGAGTATTGTACCCATTACATAAAACGCACATTATATGGGAGTAAGTTCATATATTAACCTTTTGTTTAAAACTAATATGTGGTACACAATTCATGAATATATGCAAATGTGTGAATCGGATACTTTATTGGTAGGTAGCATCGGACAAATGGAAAGTCATTTAATTCATAGAAAATAAGCTGTTATTCATTCCCCAGATTGTGTTGTCGTTATAATATGAGAACCTCTTTTACAGGCACGAGAAATGTCAAGAGAAGTAAAAAAGAAACGGTATGAGGGGGAAATTGGAAGAAGCAAATATAGAATATGAAAGCTGATGTGGTTACATGTGTTGTACAATCATATCATAACCAAAGTATTTTCACGTCCAACATCGTCCTAGAACTTGATGAAGCGACGAAAAAGATCTGTTGCGCAAAGTGAAATATTTACATATAGTCCTTATAAACATCAACTAGAAGCAAGAGTTCGTCTTCCAGCTACAAAGGATCGAAACACGGAGAACGGCAGATCTAGGTCTATTTTAGCGAAACAAGTCAATGTAAATATGCAACGCACTAACCGAAATGGATCCCAGAAAGAACCACAGGAACCAACACCAGACGACGAAGATATACTGTACGTTGCATAATTTGTGGGAAGTCTTTTCAAGAAGATTGGATATAATGTTACAGTTGCAGTTGGTGGGCTCATGAAAACTGTACAAATCTAGAGCATTGTCCAGAGCTTTACGTATGCAACAACTGTGAACCAATGTCTTAGAAACGCATAGCTCTATATTTTACGAACTTAACTGTAGGTAAGTATAGTGTCCGATACTACACGACAAAAGTTTAGAAATACTTCAATTTTGCCTATTTTCGTTTTCGTTACTTGGCTGTGCAAATGAACGTTTTCCATACGGAAATTGCATGTATTGTTAGAATAAAGTTTGCACTTGATACTCAACTAGTTGTTTTCAGTTTCTACTCCCAAGTCTATGAAATATATTTTGAAACACTCTTAAGAGTCCGATACTACCCAACCCTACTCTATCGGTGATTTTGGGCTATTTTTAAATGTCTTGGTATCTCCCCTCCACCCCGCTGGCCCCCGGCCCGCATACAATGGTAGCTGAATTTGCAAGTCATCGCTAATTGAAGTGTTACAGTTGATCTCAGCGACCGCGAAAACTATGGATTTGACACTAATATCGATTATTTTGGATTACTTTTACATGGCTCGGTATCCCTGCCTCCAGTTGACCCTCGGCCCGCAACCGAATAGGGTGAATTTCTAAGTTAATGCGATTGGAGTTTCACCATTGATCTCAGCGACCACGAAAACTATGAATTCGACGCTAATGTCGTGCATTTTCTACTATATTTGCTTGTCCCGGTAAACGACCCCTTGAGACCCTCCCTGGTTCGAATTTTAAAAAAACGCTTCGCCTTGGTCTGGGGCCTGGATCAAGGTATCCGTGACCAACATTTGGTAATTTTCGGTCAACTTGTCTGGTCCCCAGGCCGGTCCCAGTAAACGCCCCCCTAAGACCCCCCCTGGTTCGAAATTTGAAAGAAAGCTTCGTCTTGATCTGGGGCCTGGACCAAGGTACCCCTAACCAAAATTTGGTAACTCTCGGTCCACTCGTCAGGTCTCCAGGCCGCAGACAGACAAACAAACGCACAAACAAACTCTTTATTTTATTTATATTAGAAGATAGTAGCGAAACTTGTCAGTTTTAGACTTCCAAATTATGCTATTCATAAATGTCGGAGAGAAAAATTGTAAGATATGTTGAGATGCTATTTTTTTTTTTTTTTTGCAATCGATTCAGCATCCTAAGGATAGGTCCCATCTCTATTCTAACCGGAAGTGATTCAAATAAGTCATTTCCGGTTTCAATGTTTATCGTCATACAGCGAAAACTACATGCGTCATACTGATAGCGAGATGCGGCTTTTTGCAAACGATTCAGCGTCTCAAGACAATAAATCACGACTACCCACAACATTCTACTAAAACCTCAAGTGGTTCAAATTTACTGTTACCTCCGGTTTCAACATTTGTCACCATAAACGAAAACGGTAAAAGATAGCAAGAAGATTTTTTTTCAAACGATTCAGCGTCTCAAGACGATATATCATGACTATCTACAACACTTTACCGATATCAGAAGTGGTTTAAATATACTATTCTTCCTTTTTCAATACATATTTTCGTAGAACAAAAATAGTAAATGCTATCAAGATGCGGTTTTCAGCAATCGATTCAATATCTCAAGAGTAGGTTACATCTTGCTCATCAATTCTCTATTCAAATCAAAAGCGTTTAAAATTACCCATTACCGGTTTCAACGTTTATCGTCATAGAACCAAAATGGCAACAGAAAGCAAGAAGAGGTTTCTTGCAAACGATTCAACGCCTCAAGACAACATACTATCAAACCGGAACTGGTTAAAATTTACAATTACTTTCGGTTTCAGCGTTTACCGACATAGAACAAAAATGGTAACAGATAAGGAGTAACTGTTTAGTTAACGATTCAGCGTCTCAAGACATCATGATTATCCACAACACTACCGAAACCAGAAGTGGTTCAAAATACTCTTACTTCCGGTTTTAATACAAATTTCCGTAGAGCGAAAATGGTAAATGCTGTATCAATCTGGCTTTTTGTAGTCGACTCAGTCACAAGAATAGGTTCTTTGTTCAAAGCAAAAGTGGTTGAAATAAACGATTTTTGGTTTCAACCCTTATTGCTTTATAACAAAAACAGAAACTGGTCGTGAGTAATGGCTTTTTGATCCATAGCGGATTAGTATCTTATTCAAAACCTAAGGATCGCCTAAATGGAAACGTCCTGTTTTCGAGGTAAGATTTATCACAACCACGTAGTAAAAGTGAAGGAAGGATTATATCACACAGTTAAAAAAAAAAAAAAAAAAAAAAACTCAATTCACCAATAAATGATGATCATAGATGCATCGCTATTGTGTGTATTGATAGTAGGAAAAGACGTTACAACGTTAAAAGTATTTTATTTCATTTTATTTAATAACAATGCTCCTGCTACATACAATTAATTTTAAACTGGAAAAATTACCAATAAAACATGAGGAACTATATTGGAAAGAATTCTATTAGAAGGCACATTAATTGTTTTATCCCAACGTTAGCCTAATCTGACTCAGGAAAACCTTAGCATGGCTGAACGCCGGATTAGAACTCGCAACTATCCGATTGCGAAACAACAATCGACGTTCATTATTCAAGAAGCATGAGCAAGATATATAGACACAACTTTCTTTGTGCAAACACATCTAAAAACTTTCTTTAAATGTTTTCCTAACAAGAACAATATCATAACAACTCCTTTATTCTTACATGTACTGTATACTGCCCTACATTGAAACTTAATATTAATTTTCTTGTTCTTGGTTGTCCTTTTTCTTCACTACTTTTTACCAAAGTTCTTCATCTGCTGTTAACATTATTCCCAGGAATTCTTCCTCATTAACTACAATAAGAGTTAAGATAATTCAGATTATTTCTCTGCTTATTTTATACGAAATAACATTTTATTTTATTTTTATCCAGATGAACGTGTACGATACATTGAGATGTATAGAATATATACCGTATATTTCTGACACCAAGATAAGAGAAGAAGTACAGACCAACCTGGGCGCACAAATACTTCATTTCGGTGTTATAGGCTGCCGAAAACATGAAAAAAGTGAACTTTAAAAGTCAAAGTAGCTCCAAAACTATGGGACCTACCGTAGTCAACTAGGTTATATATAGCAACTAGGGTAGAGTATTTTGTACTGTGCAGTCAACAAAAATAAATAAATAAATGAAAATAAAAACTTTTTATACAGGTTGTATTTGGTAGCAGACTGTATGTCATCATATCCATGATTTTCTCCGTCTCGTGTATGGGCACCCGAAGAAAATTTCCTAGGAGAGGACTCATTTCCCTGGTTGCTATATTACGTTTGGTTTTTTTTTTTATTATTTGTATTAAGAAAATCTTGAGAAATTTAGTACATTTTCGCGATCCAGAGGGGGCCATGGCCCCCTTTGCCCTCCCCCTCGGGCGCCCGTGGTCTCCTGTCATTCGTGACGGGTACAAATAGCTTCGATATTGACTTCCTCATTAGTCCTCAATCAATCAATCAAGTTTGTCATTTCCTCCCATGAGCTACTTGTCATCAACTGTTCCATTCATTAATTCGTGCCCTATCCTGCAGCACATAATTGTGAAAAGATAAACTAAAAATTACGTTTCATTTCATTTTAAACAAATAAGAGTATCCACATAAAGCAAGCATCCGATTAACCCAAGCTCCAATACTTTTTGAATTATACTTACATCCAATGCTGTATGCAGAATTTTATCAAGAGAAATTCAAGCACCTGCCTTATACCCTCATATCCTTTCAGTACAAGAAGTAATATTTGTATATACGGTAGATGTTTATTTTTTCATAGTATGTTTTTCAACTGTGACGGTTAAGAGGCCCCATCACGACGAAATAAAAATACCGCTAATTTTACAGTAATTATGTGATATCTTCAAATAGATAAAAGGTAATCGAAATGTGGAACAAGATCACCCTAGACAATATTATACATGAGATGCCGTTATCACGACTCACTTATCTGCTTTCGATTTTCAGCCATTTTGTAAATCGACATTTATTTACGCGTTTCTAAATAGCTGCAAATGGAAAGCTATTAGGTGACTCCTAATAACGGTACCTCATGCAAAATAGTATTGTCTAGGGCGCTCTTGTTCCACATTTCGATTATCTTTTATCTATTTGAAGATATTACATAATTATTGTAAAATTAGCGGTATATTAATTTCGCAGTGATTAGGCCTCTTAAAACCCGAACACTTTATGCGTATGCCACTGCTTAAATGTTTATCGTAAAATTTTGGGTTAGACCTAAACTTTTATATACAAGTCTACATTTCTAAACTAATTTATAATTTTATTTCCTGATATATAAATGTAGACTTTTTTCTTACACCAATAACTATTGTGTAGCTAATGTAGAACTTAGTGCTACAATTAGTGAGTAATTTTGATATAATAAAAAATAGTATAATATTAAGCTATTTATTAACATTTGCCCAGTAATCATGTTAAAATAATATATGTTATAGAATATTCTCTCTCTCTCTCTCTATTGGGAGAGTTAAGTGACTCTCCTCCTGGGACCAAAATAAGAAAATAATGTCTTGTGGTCATATTTAGACTTGCCTATATCATTTGCATATCTCCACGAGGATTTCCTTCTATTATATGAAAATGTGAAACTTTCAATGACCACAAGCCTGCTAATAATAATCTATATAAATAAAAATGAAAATAACTATGTTTATGACTTAATATCTCTTGAACCACTCGACCGATCTCGATCAAATTTCCAACATAGATGAGGTTCGGGCCTGGGGTGGTTTTTATCATTTCACTTTGACAGTACAACTTCGGGGAGGGGAGATACATAAAAATGATAGAAAATGACCGATATTACTGTGGAATCCATAGTTTTAAGGGGTCGCTATGATGAACAGTGTCACTTTCGATGCCGTTTAAATCCAAATTCAGCCCCGCAACTTGAGGGAGGGAGAACGTATATATATATATATATATATATATATATATATATATATATATATATATATATATATATATATATATATATATATATATATATATATAAATGAACGAAAATGACTGATATCAGAAAGCGCTTCAGTAACAGTAAAAAGTGACTGACTAATGGAACATATTCCTAATTTTTCTTATTTTAACCCAGCGAAGCGGGTAATTGACACTAGTATGGAGATAAGAGTTTAGTGTTCGATTTCTTCGTTCTCACAAAAATAGTACTCTCCTATTCTCAATTCTTCACTTATACTTTATATTGTTCAACTAACTACTATACATGTCTGCCTCTTTTCTAAGGCTCATTTCTTTTACAATTTAACAGTAAGGTGGCTTACTAAAGAAACTATTATTAATTATCATTCAAAATCGGAATTTCAAAACAACAAAGATAAGTATTTATGAAACGAAACTTGCCTGATTGTTTTCAGGATCAAGTGAATGACAAATTAACAAAACAAAATGTAAAACCAAAATGGAGATTCTAAAACATTTAATAGTAGAAAAAACATAAATAAGTATAAAGAGAGTATAGGATTTGCTTCAATTGAAATTAAATTCTAATATACTAGGTTCATTTATATTGTGAAATTGAGCTTATTCGAGGTTAAAACAACAGCAACATTTATATTGTAGTAAGGTAAACTTTCTCATGAGATCTAACTACAATATATACTTGGTGATATTGCATAGCAATGAATTTTTAATTTTGGTTTTGGATTTAATTTAAGTTTGGCGTACCTTTCAGCAGCAAGGCTATATGAGACGTGGACCTACAGTTTAATGTGGAATCCAAACCATTAGCTCTCGCCTCTAATTGAACTCGGGTCTCCTGCAGTTATCCACAAGGGGCTTGTGAATGTTTAAATCAAGTTGTCTGTTTACTTGGTAATACCACATCTCCCATTTAAAGTATCCAAAGTAAAACAAAATGTTTGTAAGTTTGAATCCCATTCCCTAGAAATCAAACAGATCGCTGATATATAATGTATGGACATTATACTATATGTTTGACATTTCCAACTATCATTATTAAACAACTAAGACCTATATAACATACGATGTGCACACCTTTTCCATCACCATCTTTATCGAATTGAACAATCATATCCATTAGTTCTTCATCTGTAATTTCCTCTTCAATTTCTGCGGCTATTCGCCTTAAATCGCTGAATGTTATGCCACTGGAGTCACCACTACAAAACAGTTTGTAAGCACGTTTGGCTTCATCCACAGGATTCGATCTCATAATCATATCTGTCACTAGAACATAAAAATTTTAAATACATGTATGAAAAAGGAAAATATACATCCAAGTATAGCCTGTTAAATACAGGGTGTTTCAAAACAACACCGACAACGTTTGGAAGGTGATTTCTGACACCAAGATAAGACAAAAAGTATAGACCAACCTGGGTGCACAAATGCTTCCTTTCGGAGTTATAAGTTGCCGAAAACATGAAAAAAATGGACTTTAAAGGACCATAGCTCCGAAACTATAGGATCTACCGTAGTCGGGTCAAGACTTCACTTACGAACTAGTATGTGTCCTATCCAAATATCCATGTTTCAGAATCCCGTGGTACTTCCGCAACAATTTCTATAGAGGTAGTTGGAGAGTACTTCAAATTATATGCCCGTAGCCAAACTTCCCTGATAAAAATTGCTTCGTGAGTACCTTAGGATTCTGAAAAATTGATTTTTGGATAGGGCACATATTAGTTCCTAAGTGAAGTCTTGATCCAACTACGGTAGATCCCATAGTTTCGCAGCTATGGACCTTTAAATTTCATTTTTTCATGTTTTCGGCAACCTATAACTCCGAAATTAAGCATTTGTGCATCCAAGTTGGTCTATACTTTTTGTCTTATCTTGGTGTCATGAATCAGCTCCGAAACGTTGTCGGTGTTGTTTTGAAACACCCTGTATAACGTTTCATGATATTTGCGACAAAATATATAGATAAAGGTAGTTTACATCAAAACATTACGAAATTTAGACCTGGATTTTCCTGATCGATTTGCAGCAATTTTCTACAAAATTGCTTCGAAAAAGTATTAGATGAAGTTATAGGTGAAAAGAACGAATAGTTCATAAAATGCAGAACATGAAAGTTGGTTTATTATTTACTCCACTAGAAATAGAAGAGACATTTCATAGGTTAGGTTTTGCTTCGTCTTTCCAGCTGGTTTAGTAGCTAGCGCGTGTACCCTTGGGACACGCGGTCCCGATTCGATTTCCGGTGGAGGAGCATAAAAATTTAATTTCACAATCATTCATTAATCATCCGTCTCCTTTAGTCTAAAGGGCATAAAGGTTGGACGTTAAACTAAAAGATTTTATTCCATTCTAGTAAAATAAATATTAATTCCTTGTAAAATTGTATCTTTTAAAAAGGACTTTTTAAATCGTAACAGACGCTTAATAAGTTTTTTTCACACTTTCATGTTTCTTCCAGAATTTACTGTTTTATATTTCTAAGAACATACATGGACCACTTGGATGCTAAAGTGACCTAAGTTCAAAATTGAAATTTTCAAAGAGAGAAATTTTCAACATCTTAAGAACCATAACTACGTAATTTATGGTCATACAATTTACAGTTTACAAAAATATTTTTTTAAAAAAAATAGATAGACTATAGAAGTGAATGTTGACGTAGTCCATTTTTCCCCCCTTTTTATGGACTTAGGCCACTTGATATCTAAGCGATCCATATAAGAGTTATATCTAAAATAATTAACAACAGTTTATCAAGAACAAAGTTTCGGTTTTATTGAAGAAAATTACGCTACATTCACGAATTTCACCCACCTTTCTAGAAGCATGAAAATATTTTGACGGTTGAACTCCGATTATTGCTCGCCGATACCGATGTACTGTTTTTTGTGCTTATGGTCATGTGGTAGAGATGGCCTTGTATTTGATCCTTCATAAAACCGAACAGATGATAGTCGGAAAGTGAAGAAGCATTTCCTCATTTTCGCAATTTTCTCCATGTGGAACTGAAGAGAGTGCGAATGATGTTTCTTTCCAGGGCCATTTCATCAATGGGAAGAGATTAGACCTTCGAGGGAGCACCATAACATGGAACAATCCCAGTGAACGCTCAGGAACCAGCCAAGGACCAGAAATTGCATCTGTGAAATCTTCATAAAGAAGAGTGCACGAACATTCTCAAATAAACGGCCTAAAATAGTAAAAGTCTAAAATCTGATTATTTTTTTCTCGTCTGTATACTTGAAAGTGTATCTTTATTTTTCGTGTGTGTGTGAATTAAATCACCTATTCCAATGGATATTGTGTTACGTTCTTCACCAGGAGGTCCTCTAAGGCATGTGACGAAATTTTCAGTAATATGTTTTCTTTCCAGCTGTCTGGAGTTGCAGAAATCCATCACGGCATGATAACAGCTGACATACGGGTTAGTTGTGTGAGTGGTATTATTGGTAAGAAAAACCTGAAGTAAAACCACATAGTGCCTGAAACTTAGGGTCTCAGTTCATTTTATTAAATTAAATTCATTTTGTTCAGATAATTAATTTGCCATTTTTGCTCTACCGCATTTATTTAATTAATTAATTGCATTTGCATAATATTTAAAATAGTTTTCTTGTTTGCATATGTTTTCTTATGCAGATTGTGTCGGCCTTCAGCCGTCCAAAGGCAGCCTCAGTAGAGTGGGGACACTTGGCGCTGTTTTTTCCCTACTGCGCATGCGCAAACCCTTGACGCTGATTGGCTGGCGCAGGTCACGTGACCCCGCCCCCTTGGCCACGCCCCTTGACGCTGATTGGCTGGCCACGCCCTTTGACGCTGATTGGTCGGCTCCGGCCACGCCCCTTGACGCTGATTGGCTGGCGTTGGCCACGCCCCCTGACGCTGATTGGCCGGCACGGTTACACCCCTTGACGCTGATCGGTCATGCTCTTTCACGACCTCCTATCTACTGCGCTGACTGGCTGGCAGCGGACCCCGCCGATTGGCTGGCGTCGGACCTCGCCCCCTTGACGCTGATTGGCCGGCCACGCGCACGGTCCGCGCAGATCGGCCAGCACCGGATCACCCTCCACGCACTCGTTCCCTTTTATGAGCACTTTACAAACACATAGCAGAGCCGATAACACATTCTCCATCCACCTATTTAACATAGCACGTATAGCATAGCAGGGGATGTATTCGTCCCCTTTTATGACCACTTTGAACATAGCAGATATTACTCAGAGACTACGAACACATAGCAGAGCAGATATCACATTCTTCATCCACCTATTTAACATAGCACATATTACACAGAGACTCGTTCCCCTTTTATGAGCACTCTTTTAAACAGCAAAGACTCGTTCCCTTTTATGAACACTTTACAATCACATAGCAGAGCTAATAAAAGAGTATGGCATATTTTTGAACCCCAATTTAAACATAGCAGAATTAATAAAAGAGTATGGCTTATTTTCCAGTCCCCCTATAATAAGGGAGTGTATTCATTCAACATGAGAACAGAAAGTGGTGGAACCCCTTGAAAACTTGTTCTTTAAGCCGTGTCAAAAATTGCGATTTTCGAAAAAAGTTGAAAGTTGGGTGATGTTTACCAAACGTGGGCGGATGATACATTTGATGATCCTAAATCGAATGCCGTTAAAATTTTATTTCTATCTCTCACCGTTTTCCAGATATAACGATTCGAATTTTTCAACATTTCGACCCATCTGGTTTCTGAGTTTTTGAAACTCTGTATATGTGCACTCCACTGGAAAGACCGGTCAAAAATGTGGCTCTATCTCTTACTGCTTTCGAGATATGACGGTCTAGAGGCAAAAAAATTCGATTTTCGAAAAAGTTGAAAGTTGGGCGATGTTTGTTTACCAAACTTGAGTAGATTATACATTTGATGATCCTAAATCGAATGCCGATAAAATTTTATTTCTATCTCTCACCGTTCTCGAGATATGACGATCCGAAGTTTTTTTTGGCAACTTGGCCCACCCTTGTCGTACAAGTTTGAAACATGGTTCCATGGGTTCTTCATGTGTAAAATCGGCAAGGGGATTTGTAAAGGGGAGGTTTTTTCGATTATTTTTTTTGATATTTTTGACCGTTTTCGAGATATGGGCCATTTTATGATTTTTGGACACCAAGTTCTTTTCGGTCCACCGTGGCCCCCCACTCTTGTCGTACAAGATTGAAACATGGTTCCATGGGTTCCTCATGTCTAAAAACGGCAAGGGGTGAGGTACGGGGAGATTTTTTCGATTTTTTTGATATTTTTGACCGTTCTCGAGATATGGTCCATTTTATGAATTTTGGATACCCAAAAATGAACTTAGAAAATATTTACCATGAAAGACGAGAAACACCACTTCAATGTGTTATGGCTGCTCTATTTTTTCGGGCCACCGTGGCCCCCCACCCTTGTCGTACAAGATTGAAACATGGTTCCATGGGTTCTTCATGTCTAAAAACGGCAAGGGGTGAGGTACGGGGAGATTTTTTCGATTATTTTTTTGATATTTTTGACCGTTTTCGAGATATGGGCCATTTTACGAATTTTGGATACCCAAAAATGAACTTAGAAAATATTTACCATGAAAGACGAGAAACACCACTTCAATGTGTTATGGCTGCTCTATTTTTTCGGGCCATCGTGGCCCCCCACCCTTGTCGTACAAGATTGAAACATGGTTCCATGGGTTCTTCATGTCTAAAAACGGCAAGGGGTTGGGTACGGGGGGATTTTTTCGATTTTTTTTTATATTTTTGACCGTTTTCGAGATATGGGCCATTTTACGAATTTTGGATACCCAAAAATATTAGCACATATCTTAGCCGTTTTTGTTTGGAGCCAATAGTAAATAGTTTTATTTTAGCCAATGAGATACTTGACTTGTAGATTTTGCTCCAATGAAAAAAGTTTTATTTTAGCCAATCAGAGGAAAGCAGAACACTATATAAGGGGTGAGGTTCGAAGCAGTTCTCAGTCAGTTATTCGTCGGATTGCAAAAAGATAACATCGTGTGCAGTGTGTGAGAACAGTGAAGTGAATTTTGTGTGAATTAATGGTAAGTATTTTTTGAACTTTGTCAAAATTTTCGGTGGTGGATTTTAAGTGTTCCTCATAACCTCACCCAAGACAGATTATTTTTTAAATATACGTTGTGCTGAATACGATCGTGAAAACCCGGTGTCACAGCGGCAAAAAATAGACCGAATATAGATTTTTTTAAAAATAAGCATTTTTTGAAAAAATTTTCGGTGGTGGATTTTAAGTGTTCCTCATAACCTCACCCATGATAGATTATTTTTTGAAGAATACGTTGTGCTGAATACGATCGTGAAAACCCGGTGTCACAGCAGCCAAAAATAGACCGAATATAGATTTTTTTAAAAATAAGCATTTTTTGAACTTTGTCAAAATTTTCGGTGCGGATTTTAAGTGTTCCTCATAACCTCACCCAGGACCAATTATTTTTTGAAGAATACGTTGTGTTGAATACGATCGTGAAAACCCGGTGTCACAGCGGCCAAAAATAAGCCGAATATGAATTTTTTAAAAAATAAGCATTTTTTTGAACTTTGTCAAAATTTTCGGTGCGGATTTTAAGTGTTCCTCATAACCTCACCCAGGACCAATTATTTTTTGAAGAATACGTTGTGTTGAATACGATCGTGAAAACCACGCGTCACAGCAGCCAAAAATAGACCGAATATGGATTTTTTTAAAAATAAGCATTTTTTGAACTGTCAAAATTTTCGGTGCGGATTTTAAGTGTTCCTCATAACCTCACCCAGGACCAATTATTTTTTGAAATATACGTTGTGTTGAATACGATCGTGAAAACCACGCGTCACAGCGGCCAAAAATAAGTCGAATATGGATTTTTTTAAATAAGCATTTTTTGAACTGTCAAAATTTTCGGTGCGGATTTTAAGTGTTCCTCATAACCTCACCCATGATAGATTATTTTTTGAAATATACGTTGTGCTGAATACGATCGTGAAAACCCGGTGTCACAGTGGCCAAAAATAGGCCGAATATAGATTTTTTTAAAAATAAGCATTTTTTAACTGTCAAAATTTTCGGTGGTGGATTTTAAGTGTTCCTCATAACCTCAACCAAGACCGATTTTTTTTGAAGAATACGTTGTGCTGAATACGATCGTGAAAACCACGCGTCACAGCGGCCAAAAATAGGCCGAATATAGATTTTTTAAAAAATAAGCATTTTTTTAACTTTGTCAAAATTTTCGGTGGTGGTTTTGCAAAGTAAAATTCCGTTTTTTTCTATTTACAGGTTTAGAAAGAATACGTTATTGGGAAAAACACTAATTGGTGTTCTATAGTTGGAACAACCCCAATTACTTTTTTTCTTGCAAACACTTGATTTTTCCGAGAAGAATTTTGCAAAAATATATATATATAAGCATTGCTTTCAATATAGCATTACAGTGAATAATTGTTGATCGTTAAGAATAATAGGTTATTGGGAAAAACACTAATTGGTGTTCTATAGTTGGAACAGCCCCAATTACTTTTTTCTTGCAAACACTTGATTTTTCCGAGAAGAATTTTGCAAAAAAATATATATATATATAAGCATTGCTTTACAGTGAATAATTGTTGAACGTTAAGAATAATAGGTTATTAGAAAAAACACTAATTGGTGTTCTATAGTTGGAAGACATCAATTAAGATAAAACAGCAAGCATTAACGATTTTACAATATTCTAAAAGTTAGATAAACAGCAAAAAAATGGAGCGATTTAATATAATATCTGAATCTCAGCAATATTATAGACAGTTTAAAGATAACGGGAATTTACTGACAATTGAATTGACTCCTCCCCCAGAGGGAGAAAACACCCTTGAATGGGTAGAAAATGGTATTAATGATTTGGTACGGTATGTAATGAGAGGTGTGCTCCCTCATCATCGTGTAGGGTTGACTTTTATAAACCAAAATCACCCAGATAAACCATTCTATTTGTCTTTTCGAACTGCTAATAATATGACTGCTGAAAATGTGTGGGGTGCTTTAGAAAAAGTAATTCAATCCAATACTTCATTTTTATATCAAGATCGCTTTATTCTCTATTTTCACCACGTCGAATTACCTATTGGTATGGGACGGGTGAAACAGAATTTTTCTGACATAAACGAGTACATAAAACATAACAGAGGTATTTTGGTCATTAAAAACCCTGAATACTAATGTTTGGGTCAAGCTCTGGTGGTGGCTATAGGGCTTATTGAACATAAAAACGATAAAAAAGAAAGAGATAGATATTGCCATCAATACGCAAAACATATGTTTCAAAAGGTATCCGAACTAAGTGAAAAGGCTGGTGTTGGCCTAGAGAATGGCGGGGGGATACCGGAATTTAAAAAATTTCAGGCATATTTAGCAGGTTATAAAATAACCGTGTATGATGGGTTATCGGGGGAAAAAATATTTTTTGAGGGCCACGGTCATGGCAAACAGATTAATTTGTTATATATTAACAACCATTATAACGTGATCACTAGCCTGACAGCAGCCTTTTCATGCGGATACTTCTGCGAAGAATGCCACAAAAAATTTCAGACTAAAGACAGGCACGTGGGGAAGTGTAAAGCTTTATGTAATAAATGCCGGAACAGACCACCATGCACAGTTACGAAAAGTGTAGTATACTGCCGGGAATGCAATAGATGCTTTTATGGGGCTCAGTGCCTCAAAAACCATAAGGCTTCATTGTGCGATATTCTGAGTGTGCCCTCAATGTCGTAAAGCCTACGTGGTGAAAAAAGGGCGGAATCCACATGTCTGTGGGGAGGTATTCTGCACAGGGTGTAATAATATGATGCCGTCAGGGCATTTATGTTATATACAACCATGCCGAACGCGTACCCCACAGAAATGGATATTAGTGTTTTACGACATTGAGTGCCGCCAAGATAAAGAAGTAGCCGGTGGTATTTTTGAGCATGAGCCCAACCTGTTAGTCAGCCAACAGGTGTGCTACTGTTGTAAAAACAGTGAGACTGAACGGTGTGGTGTATGCGGTGATAGAACACATGTATTTTATGGGGACAAATGCATCGGCGAATTTTTAGACTATTTAGCACAAAGACGTTCTGAAATAAATAAAATAGTCGTTGTAGCTCATAACGCAAAGGGCTACGACGCCCATTTTATTTTACGTGCAATGATGCTTCATAAAGAGTGGACGCCGCGAATAATTATGCGGGGGTGCAAAATTTTATCGATGGAGTATTTATATTTAAAATTTATCGATAGTCTAAATTTCTTGCCGATGCCTTTGGCCAAATTAGGCGACGCGTTCGATTTGTCCGTCTCGAAGGGTCATTTCCCTCATTTATTCAACGCAAAAGCTAATCAGGAGTATAGGGGTGCTTTACCGGGTATCGAGTATTACGATGTGGGAGGTTTGAAAAAGAAACAGAAAGAGAAGTTTTTGCGTTGGTACAATGAGGAAAAGGAAACACTTGGAGAGACGGGTTTCATTTTAAAAGAACAACTTATAAAATACTGTGTGAACGATGTGGACGTGCTGCGCAATGCTTGCGTAAAATTTATGAACGAGTTTGAGGCTATATCTGGCGTCAACCCGTTCCTCGAGAGTATAAGCATTGCCAGCGCGTGCAACTTAATGTATCGAAAAAAGTTCCTGCGACCAGACACCATTGGTATTATCCCGCATAGTGGGTACAGGTGGCGTGATAATCAATCTGTCGGCGCCGTTCAGTGGCTCGTGTACGAGGCCGACAGATTGAAAACACGAATCCAGCATTCTGGTAACGGGCGAGAGGTTGTGGTGAGAGGTGGGTATAAAGTGGATGGATATGCACACTATAACGGTGCAGAACACGTTTGGGAGTACCAAGGGTGTCTATTCCACGGGTGCCGGGAGTGTTACCCCACAGGCCGTGACAACCCCATATATAATGACGCGTACACTACTTTCAATATGCGTTATGAAAGTAGTGTAAACAAAATTAATCGTTTAAAGGAGCTGGGGTATATAGTTCATGAAATGTGGGAATGCCGGTGGCGCGAGTTTCTAAAAGAACACCCACCGGTGAGTATATTTGTAAAAAACCACATCATGACTAAAAAAGCCCCAATTCACCCGCGGGATGCCCTGTATGGTGGTAGAGTCGACAACGTGAAACTCTACAAAAAGACGAAAGAGGGAGAACGTATCATGTATTCCGATATAATCTCCCTCTATCCTTACTGTTGTAAGGTGAAAAAATATCCTGTGGGTCATCCGAAAGTTTATGTGGGTGATGACGAGTGTCCCGATATTTCAGCGTTTGAGGGAATAATAAAGTGTTCGGTTTTACCCCCGCCCAATCTCTACCACCCGGTGCTGCCCTATCGGAGTGGTGGAAAATTATTATTCCCCTTATGCCGAACGTGCGCGGACACTCTGAATGAAGAAGAAGAATGCACGCATTCAGAGAGGGAAAGAGCTTTGACTGGAGTGTGGGTTGTAGACGAAGTGCGGGTAGCTGTCGAGAAAGGATATAGAGTGCTAGAAAAACACGAGGTATGGAGCTACGAGGTTGTAATGTATGACGCTGAAAAGAAAGAGGGCGGTCTTTTCACGGAATACATTAACCTGTTTATGAAGATCAAGACTGAGTGTAACGGTTGGCCTGCAGGATGCGTCACCGAACAACAAAAAGACCAGTTCATACAGGAGTATTATGAGAAAGAGGGTATCCGATTAGACCGGGAAAAGATTATGCGCAACAAACCTAAGAAACGAATTTCAAAGCTAGGAGTAAACAGCCTGTGGGGTAAGTTCGCACAAAGAGAAAACATGGAGCAAATCGCTATCATTAAAACTCCCGAGGAGTATTTCGATAAATTAACAAATCCGAATATTGAGGTTAATTCGTGTATTCCAATCGGCGACAAATTCCGTGTGCTCAACTGGAGTGTTAATGAGAGCGTTATTGCTCCTGCTAAAAACATTAACGTGATAATCGCCGCATACACCACGACACATGCTCGCCTCGAGTTATTTCGTTATTTGGATTTACTTGGCGAGCGTGTGTTATATTATGATACCGATAGTATTATTTACACTCAATCGCCTGGTGAGCCACAGTTAAAAATAGGAGTGCATTTAGGGGAATGGAAGAATGAGTTGGCAGAATATGGTCCGGATGCATATATCGAAGAATTTTGTGCTGGTGGTCCCAAATGTTACGGCTATTCCGTTGTTAACACTCTTAATGGTAAAACAAAGACAATATGTAAAATCAAGGGAATCACACTGAATAATAAAACATTAAAATATGTTAACTTTGAACAAATGAAAGATATGATTTTAAATAATTCACCTTCTATTAGCGTTCCTCTCGGTCGACAAATTGTACGTACTAAAGATTATAAATTGATTACTAAGCCGGAGGCGCATAAAATCTATCAGGTTACTGCTAGTAAAAGGAAACGAATAGAAAATTTTGATACACTTCCCTACGGGTATAAAAGAAAACGAATAGGTTAATTTAAAAAAATGGAAAATCAAATTTTAAATCGATGTGTTGGTGTAGCATAAGATGATGAGGGAGGTATATTATAAAATATCATTGTCAGATGATGATAGTAATGGTGGGCCTAGGACAAATCTGCCAATGATCAAATGCGCCAATCGTGAAAATGGACAAATCTGCCAATTGACAAATCCGCCAATGGACAAATCTGCCAATTACCAAATGCGCCAAACGCGAAAATGACCAAATGCGCCAATTGTGAAAATGGACAAATCTGCCAATTACCAAATCTGCCAATTACCAAATGCGCCAAACGCAAAAATAACCAAATGCGCCAATTGCGAAAATGGACAAATCAGCCAATTGACAAATCTGCCAATTACCAAATCTGCCAACTACCATATCTGCCAATTACCAAATGCGCCAAACGCGAAAATGACCAAATGCGCCAATCGTGAGAATGGACAAATCTGCCAATTGACAAATCCGCCAATTACCAAATCTGCCAATTACCAAATGCGCCAATTGTGAAAATGGACAAATCTGCCAATTGACAAATCCGCCAATTACCAAATCTGCCAATGGATAAGTCACCGAACTATCATTTTACTTTAGATGTATTCTTCAATCATCGTCCCACAGTATTACAAAGAAGAAGAAGAAGAAGAAAGAGAATTTATGAAAGAGCGGAAAAGGGTATTTTAATTTTAATGTGTGTTACTTTTATAAATTCGCAATTATGTTTCAAAATGAATGTTTACTGTTGGTTGTTGGAGTTTAGTATCCCATTGCTGTACTTAGGTTATATGAGACTTGACGTAGCACGTTTGAATTTTAATGCCCTCTCACTGGGAATCGAACCCGAAAAGACTAATGTTTGTTGTAATTATTGGATAGCCAACAAGCCTATTTGGTCTTTCACTTAAGTAGCTATTGCTTCAATTCTGTTCATCCGATTATCTTGGTTCATATGTCATTCACTTCAGAATATACCAAGCTTGCAAATGGTACTATGCGCATGTGTACATGATGTATAAGAAGAAGGAAATTCAAGGTAAAATTGGGAATTTCCCGTCCAAAAGCCCCTTTGTTCAAATGTAGCACCCCCTGGTACGGCCCCAACTAAAGGCACCCAAATATAATATACCTTTAAAACTACTGTAGTTTATAAATAATATATGTGCCAAGTTCCATTGTAATACCTACAATAGTTGTGACGGAAAAAATATTTCTCAGTTCTGCTAGACAATACCAAATTTCATATAGGAAGAAAGTGAGATAACTATAAAATCAAAATAATCCGAACAGTATTATTTATTTGAAATGAAATGAAATCTGAGTTTTACGTCCAATGGTTATGCCGGTAAGGCTAAAGGAGACGGTGATGATAAGTAATGAAAAAATGGTAGAATGAACAAAGTGGGAGGAAACGGGAGAAACCCGAGGAAACTCACGCACACGGTGTTTGTCCACCACAGAGTTCACTTGGCGGGGACTGGGATCGAACCCGGGACCCGAAGCACCAGAGGTGAACGCTCCACCACTGAGCCACCGCGGCCCTATTATTTATTTGAGTACCATGACTTATACGTCATTCTCTTCAGAATAAAACAGGCTTTCAAATGATATCATGATAATATATATGTGTGTGTATTGTACGAGAAAAGGGGAAATTAGGGTAAAATTGGGAATTTTCCGTCCAACAACAATCGGCAAGAGCAGAGTTGCTCCAGTAGCCCTGATATCGTTTCTCCATCATAGATATAACTTGATAGAAATGTTTCCCATGTTCATCAATGACTGCTCCGCAATTTTCTGGGAAGGAATCTATGTGGGAGTGCAACATATGTATTTTTAGTGATACATTACACCCTATTGCTTGGTAGAAGGTATTAGGTGCAACTCTACTTTCTTATAGTTCTGAGACCGCTCGTCACCACTTTTCGGAAAGAATCTCATGCAATCATCTCTTCATTTTCTAACTCTGCATCAAATTCAGGATCATTGAGGAGTTGAATTGAGAAGGCAAATTTGAGTGCCAATAAGGATTCATACCTGATTTTAGTTTCAGCAATTTGTGGAAGTTTACGCAGAATATATTTGAAGTATGTTTTGATGCGTCTATGAATAACCGCGATTCATTGAGATTATCGTCTATGTTAAGTTTACTCATAAGACCAGTTAGGCCTACATAGTTACAACGTAATATGTCACTTTCCACTGAAAATACTGTTTGGAGATTCTGACCTGTTGAAAACACGAACACTTTTAGATCTTCAGAATAAGCTCTCCACTTCTTGAGTTTGGATGCCAGCAGTTCTGCGCCACTTTTTGAAAACCCCAGGTAATTTAATTCAGGTTGAGTATCATATGGTGAATAGATAATGATATTTTGGTTTTGTGAGATTAGGATCGTTGGATGACGATGAATCTGCAGCAGAATTTGACAATGTGGGTCGACATTGTTCACCTTTTGTTCTTCATCGGGTAAAACACTGGAGTAAGGTACGAGAAGTTGTGGAACCTTTAGTTCTTCAGAGTGTGGCTCAGTGATGAACATTTCAAGGAATATTTGAATTGAATAAGTAGCAGTCCACTTTTTTTCTTTTTTGGATATACCTTTAATTGGAAGAACTATGCAAAAATAGCAGTTTGAAGTATGATCTGTCGGTTCTCTCCATATCATTGGAACTGCAAATGGCACGCATGGCCTTTTTCCGTGTAGCCAGTCCCGCAAATTTGTAGAACAAGTATTACAACATATATGTGGTGCTCAGTTCTTGTCCACATCTCCCACTTTACAGCCAAAGTACAAGTGATAGCCTTTCTTTATGATAGGAGCGAAATACCACTTTTCGCTTCACTTCGTTAAAAACAACAATTTGCTCTTCACTGCAAACACATTTACGCGACATGTTTCTGCTTAGTATAGTCATAGAAAGATAAATAATAATAATAATAATAATAATAATAATAATAATAATAATAATAATAATAATAGCAGCACCCACCCACCCGCCCAATATACCACCACCACTACGTCCGAGATGGCAAATTGTAACTACAAAATAACGTTACACAACATGTTTTCTCTGTCAAACTCTTCAATACAAACTAAACCGTGAATAGGTTGATATTTCTTTGTCAGTGATGAAGTGCGAGCAATATGAATAGCCAGAGACTACACAGGAATTTATTTCGGGAGGGCCCCTAAGCTTTTCGGGGGTCCAAATACAATTTGAAGCTAAATTATATTAAAATTTGTAAAATTTAACCTGAAATTAGATTAAATTTACAAACAAGTCGGAGTGTCAAGACCCACAGGACCCACCCCTGCGTATGTCCCTGAGGGTAGCAATGAAACTAACCGTCAAACAATGGAAGTTTATTGAAATAAGTAGACAGCTTCTGTTGCTACGAACCCTTAATTTGCCCAGCAGAGCACATCGGATGATAACGTATTTCTTTGAAACCCGAACCAATCTTCAAAAACTAATTTCATATTCGTTATCAGCACCCTAAAATTAGTAAGAATTGATTAGATTTTATCTCCGAAGCATTTTCACTGTTGACCAGTGTTTTCAGAGCAAGTTTCTCTTTATGTAGTTAATACGTTTAATGTGAATTAAATATGATCCAAGATCGGTTGATATAAAAGGAAAATTAGTATAATTGAGTTAACTTTTCATCTATTAGTAAATACACATTAGCAACTAGTGTTTTGTAACTTGTATGCTTAGTGCATAAAATAATTTTGTGATCTTGATAACAGATTCCTAAAGTGAAAAATATTAACTGTTAACAATCGGATGGTACCTTTTGTTGCTTGATTTCTCTTAACACTGACACACATATTTCCAAGAATGATACGCGTAGTCCTAACAGTCTTCCAATGACGAGACATATATCATACCATTGATAATATTGAGGTAAACAAAATGCCAGGTAAAAAAACCCGTGTAAACTTTTCTAGAACATGTACTAAAATATCCTATTCGTAGATATGAAAGTTGATGCTTTGTTACAGCTACTTACTGATATAAAAGTGAAACTGAATTATATCGTCATTAACCATGCGCGCTGATCTTGGGGATCGTCCTCCCTGGATGTAGATATCTTTATTCGAATTTGTGACAAGGAACTACACATATTTCAATGCCTCCCCAAAGTTATATAGAAGTCGTCGTCTCTGTCATTAAGATCTTTATTACACCAATTCTAAGACTACATTACTCAGTTAATGAAATATAGTCCAGAATGTTGATTTATTTTCTTCCTTTAAAAATAATATATATATATATATATATATATATATATATATATATTATATATATATATATATATGTCAAACACATTATATATGTAAGATCAATAAATCACATCGAACCAATTAAAGTGAGATGCTCGAGTACAAGTTTACATGTTTAGTTTATTTTAAAAAAACATGCTGCACTAACAACTGAATCTTTCGTTGCCAATAATCAGTGACAGCTTTCATTCATTGTCCTGGCAGTAGCGAACTAGCAGCTTGCTTGTCTTTTCTTAAGGTGACACACATATACTTTTTCGAACATGCTAGTTGTAATCGTAGGTAATAACAATCAAGTTAATTAAGAAGTCTTGGTAATAAGTAGTTTCAAATTGGTTAAAATGAATCCGAACCTGTTTTCGGGACGGGTAATTTGAATAGGGACATCAAAATATAAGCCGTCACTTTAGAATCTTTTTAAAGAAAATTACAAAAGTGTTTACTTAAAATATTTACTTCATTTATTATTTATAAGGCTATGAAAAAATATTTATTCACATTCTTTCAAATATTCACAACTTTCACAATTACAAATTAGAATTTCTCACTAAGTACAAGGTCGTACAAAAAATAAATACCAAAATTTATAGTTGTAAAACAATTTCTTCTATTATAACTTTCGGTTTTAAATTTCACGACTGTAAATCAGGTCAAGAGGACAACAGTTACTTGTAACATGGGCAAAGTTCCTACAGTCTAAGAACCCAGCAAAGCTGACTCTCAGTGAACTAAAGAAGCTGCTGGATGTATAAACTAACGTCTTATGATAATGTAGCCAACTACGAGTGGTGGTGAAGCTAGAATTAGAATCACAATGTTGAAATTCTTTCTTCTTCTTTTTTTTTTAAAAAAAAGAAAAAAATAGGAAAAGTGCTTCGTAGTTTACCGTACTTAGTACAGCATTACATAAATTGTGTTGCATTAACAGGAATTTTTCATGTTACAAAAATAAAAGTATACTGTCACTCATGTGTGCCCGAAGGAGGGGCAGGGGGTCGCTCCCCTAGTTAACGAAAACGTATTAAATTTCTAAATACAAATAAAAAATATCAAATGTAATAGGGTATATAGTAACCAGGGAGATGAGCTCCCTAGAAAATTTTCATCGGGCGCCCATGCTGTCATTATTTTTTCTGGATTAATTAATTGTTAGATTTGAAAAATATTTCTGTAAATATTTTTATCTTTAATTTTGTTCTGAGTACCTATAATCTGATCTGGTGTCTTGTTAATACATTTGAGCGTTTAATAAACATGCAAAAGTTCGATACTCTGGAAGTTTGGTGACTTTTTTTTTTTTTTTTTTTTTTGAGCATTGATGCCACTGTTACATAATTATGCAAACACGTATTTATTAATTTGGGATAGCGGATACTGGATACTGTAGACAATGTTGTGAGAAGTCATATGGTTTTACACTTGTTTAGTCTTGGTTCTGGCCATTCTAAGCTATGTTGTCGGGTGCCTGCTTGGTTATCTGAAACCGTAATAATGCGACTAATCGAATGAATCGCTGATTAGAATATTTGAGATCTATTAGTCTACTGGTACTCATAGCGAAAATACATGCGATAAAGCTAGTCTTAACACTGCAACAGAATATCGATTTATGAATATCTTAAAAGGACATGTATGTTTGTTCCAACTACAGTTTCAAAGCGTGCGAAAGCTCAGCTATAAAATTCAAGAGGTAGGTTTTTTTTTTTTTTTTTTTTTTGGTATGTAATATCGAATCCTCTTCTGGTGTTTTGTTCAATACATGACAAAATTGGTAATTTTGAAAAGAAAAAGCAATGTACGAGGGCAAGTCAAGAAAGACTTGGACTGATTTTTTTCCCGGCAGTTCTGTTAACGCTGGAGCATCATAGTTTGGCATACAAGTATGGTGGGTCTTGCTGTGCATATATATAAAATGTTGTTAAGGAATCATTGCATGTTTGGTAACCACGACTTTTTATTGCAGGTGATGTTCTGCGCCGCCTCTAGAAGTCGCCTGTAGAAGAAATGGAGTCATTACGAGATGAACAATTTGCAGCTATACGGTTCTGCTATCGCCTGGGGAAAAGTGCAACAGAAACTCTAGGAATGTTGAGAGCAGCCTACAAAGATGACGCTCTGCCACGAAGTACCGTGTTCTGGTGGTTCAAAGAGTTTAAAGAGGGCCGAATGACAATCACGAAAGCTGGTGGACCAGGTGTATCAGCGTCAGCTGTTACTGAGGTGAACATTAACACGGCAGCAGTCATTGTTAGAGAAGATCGCCGCATCAGTATCGACGATCTGGCAGCCGCACTACGCATATCTCATGGCAGTGCCTTCAAAATTTTGCATGACCACCTCCACATGAGCCGAGTGTGTGCGCGATGGATTCCGCGACTCCTGACACCAGAGCAGAAGGCCGTTCGAGTGGAGACTTGCCTACATCAGCACAATATCAACTGTGTGCCACACCCACCCTATAACCCAGATCTCGCACCGTGCGATTTTTTCTATTCCCTGGCCTAAAATCCAGACTGCGTGGACGCCGCTTCTCCGATAATTCCGAGGTTCTGAAGGCATCGGAGGCGGTTTTGAAGGACCTCTCAAAGAATGGCCTGCGACACGTGTTTGAGGACTGGAAGACTCGAATGAAAAAGTGCATTCAAATGGGCGGGGACTACTTTGAAAAAGGATCAGGTGCCTGTTGCTGAGTAATAATAAATTGCCTAGAAAAAAAATCAGTCCAAGTCTTTCTTGACTTGCCCTCGTATGTTCAAGATGATATCAGAACAAGGGTTCGATATTACAAACTAAGAATTAATTTCAATTTTATTCTTATGGATATTATGCACGTCGTAGGTGCAACGCTTCTTTCATTCACTTTTGTGTTTTCTTTAGTTAAGTAGTCTTTAACACCAGTGGACCAGCGTGCACTCTAGTTGCATCCATCCAGGAAAAAATATTGCTAGCCAGTGTGTGTACTGATACAGTTTCCAGCAATTCGATGAAAATTGAGTTTATATATATTGCCCAGCAAGAATTCTTACTGGATCTAGCAAGAGGGCATGCTGGACCGGCAAGGACCTCTAGATAGGGAATCGGTGTGATAATTACCGTAAATCTTGTACGGTAATAACACACCTGTGCTTTTTTTTAAAAAAGAAACGATCCCTAAATTTTACGGTAAATTACCGTAAAATATACGGTACCAAATTTGTTTCTAAACACGGTCAATATTATTTTGCTTCTGAATATACGGTCTGCCGTTTTTATGAAAAAACGGTGGTCCGTAAAATTTAGGGTAATCGGATGGCAGCGAGAGTTGACGGTAATCGGTCAGTAAATTTAAGGCTAAATTTTTTACAGTGTATATGAAAAATAACTAAATATTCTAAACTTTCTAAATATAGTACTCAAAAAAGATCTCAAGATACGTGTTTGTAAACAAGTCATGAATATACTAACTACTGCTTACTTATTAACGATGTTATTATTGCTATAATAATTACATTTCTTCTTACTTTCCTTATCCATTTTCTGTTAAAGATTATAGCTTCTTATTGAATACTTTTTATTATTAACTGATTACCAGCTGCATTCTTCTATTATAATAAGGAATACATATATTGGTTTATTTCGAAAATATAAAAAAGAAGCTGACATCCGCTTAATGAATTAGGTCAGCCATAGACAGGGCTGCTCGTAGATTTTATGGTCTTTTACACAAATTCTATGAGAGGTCCAACCAAACTTGTGAAATCTCCATCCCCGTAAAGGTCGTCAGCACAGTTGTAACTTTGTTTTTGTTGAAATAGTAAAGTAACAATATTTATATGGTTCAAGTCCATTTTTATTATTTCTTCCCCTACTTTTAAAGGGTCTGTGGCACATCCATAAGATGTCTGGGCCACAACCCTCGATTTTGATGAAACTTGGTAGATTAATAGGACACTTTGCAAAACTAATGTAACTAGCAGGAATTTGTCGAAAAAGCTATAGTTTCTGAGATTCGATTCAGAGCCAGTCGATTCATTAAAAATTACATTTGTCGTGATATCTCGGGAACGGTTCCACCGAGAACAAGCAAACTTTGCAAGCCATAGTAGATACATGATACCTTTGAAACGAAATTAAAAAGAATTGTCTGCACCTGCGCAGAGCGTAAGGATACACTATCAGGCCTATGATCGTGGTCTATTGGAACACATCAGTGTGATGCAGGCTTCTATGCATCAAAGAAACATGCCAAAATCATAGCCCATAGGGTTACCTATATATAGTTAGTGTTGCCACGAAACGAAACCTTTTTCATGTCTCGTCTCGTCTCGACAACGAGCAAACACTTCGAGACGAAACCTGTCTATTATTTGCAAGACTAGACGCGCGACAGTGTTGTAAGGAGACAAAATGCGACAGCCCCAATATCCCGCCTCGTCTCGTAGTAATACTACCCAGTTGTATAAAGCAAAGGCTGACGTAAGAGATCCGCGACGGTAGTTACGCAGGCTTGTTCCGGTCAGGACTAGTCGGTTTTCCCTTCAATTTTATCATGAGTTTTGTCTCGTAATGTTCTACGGGACGACACGACGAGAGCATCGACACAGGCACAGGCTTTGAGACGAAGACACGAGACGACACCAACATCTCATGTTTGCGACGAGACTGTTTCACGCGACGAGATGAGACAACACCAAAGGTTTCGTCTCATGGCCACACTAACTATATATAAGTAAACCCTATGACCTATGATTTTGACACTTTTCTTTGAAGCATAGATGCCTGCATCACACTGATGTGTTCGAATAGACTGCGTCTATAGGCCTGATAGTGTTTCCTTACGCTCTCTTAATACTGTGTTACTGTTGTGTAACATTGAAGACTTACAGTACTTGATATCACTACGACTCGAATATGGCTACTATTAACGTTAACTATATGACTTCTACACAGGTGTAATGGAAATGTATGACTGAGAAGCCAGACAAAGTGCGTAAGTAGAGACGGGTGTCCGGGGCCAGACCACCCTAACATCTTCTCACCTGAATTGGTTGAAAACGCTCACCTTTGAGTCTAGTTTTTTTCTTGCATTATGTTATACTTGTCATGTAGTTCAAACTAAGCAAGAGAAAAATATATCGCAGTCTTCACGTTTTCGAGATATGCGAATGCGCACAATTATTTTCGCATTATGCGCAGTTTTGCGCAGGTGCGAACAATTCGTTTTAATTTCTTTTAAAGCTATCATGTATCTACTATGACTTGCAAAGTTTGCTTGTTTTCCGTGGATTCGTTCTCGAGATATCATGACAAATTTCGTCTTTAATGAATCGACTGTATCTCAGAAACTACAGTTTTTTCGACAAATTCCTGCTAGTTACAGTAGTTTTGCAACGTGTTCTATTAGTCTACCAAGATTCATCAAAATCGGTTGTTGTGACCCAGATACATTATGGAAGTGTCACAGGCCCTTTGGAAATTGAAAGAGCTTTTGTGTAAAGTGTATCCCTCTCATAGTGGGCCACTTACATGATGGTACACCACAGGCACTTCGTCGGCAAACTTGAAATACCCATAATTGAATAAACAAAATAAAGAAAAGAAATAAACTGGCTACCAAAAGACTTGTCCAACAATATTTGCTACGGTTACACCCTTTTGGTCATATTAGTAAAGAAACGCAGTTTGTCCTTTACAAGATAATATTTCCTCGACATACATTTACATTCTTTTTAAGATTAAATAATCGTCTCTACCGTGACATTTTTTAAAAAATGCATTTTTTTTAGCTCATTGAATCACTTACGTTACATTCTTTCACCTGGCAAATTGATGTAAGTTAATTCCCAATAAAAACGGATTTTCAGTTCAAAGTTTGGAAGACATGTTTCACAAAGTTGTTCATGACAGGAAGGTATATGTTTACTTACGAATTTATGTCAGAAATATAATATTCACATTGCAGGAAACGTATATCTGAGCGTACATACAATGGATGGGCGTAAGTTGAATTCAGATCCGTATTAAAGCAATTGTGACTTCAAAATAAGCCACATTACGTTATATATTTTTCTCCAATGCTTTATTGTAGGCGGTGAATAAGTAAACTAAATAATGTTGAAGTTTATGGCATTATTGGCGTTTCTTAAGTTTTAGTGTGTATGGATCTTGTAGTTGAGATGAAGAGAGTGATCAGGATGGACGGTGTTTCGCTATCGGATTAGGAAATATCCAGGCTTTTGGAGACAGACGACTCTGGACACTCCGTTACTGATAGTAGACTATCATACGATAGCGATGCCGACTTGGATTTTGAGGTGGACAAAGGTGAAAGTACTTCAAATGATGAAATGCTAATAGAAATAAATGTGGCCACAAAATCATCACATGCATCCAAAGCAAGGGACATACGAATCCCATGAACTGGAAGAAGAAGAAAGCCAAACTTAATCGTAATTTATGTAAGAAATATGTTACCAGTGCTGGCAAAATTCGTGTTTCGCGCAGAGTACCCAATTTTTCATGTAGACGCGTGTACAGTTGGTAACAAATTATCAAAGAAAAATACCTGGGATTTTGTGCATCGTTTATACTGGAAACTAGGAGACATACATAGACAGAGAGATTATCTTCTGCGTCACATGAAGCGAAGTTTAAGGTTACGCGGAAAATATAACACCACTTCCAGAAGGCAATACACAGTTGACTATTATTTAACTATCGATGGGAAAATGATAGAAGTTTGCAAGCAGTTTTTTCTTTGTACTCTTGACGTTAGTGATAAAGTGTGTCGTTTCGTTTTGCAGAAAGGGCTTTCTTCGGGAAGTACAGGTCACGAGCTTCGAGGGAAACACAAACCGAAACACAGTTTAACATCAGCAGTCGAAAATATTGTAAAAGAGCATGTGCTATCGATGTCCCGAGTTGACTCTCATTATTGTCGATCTTCAACCTGCTATTATTATGTTGAGGCAGGACTGTCTTATGTGAAGCTTTACAACCTTTATAAGGAATACTGCAAGGAGAAGAAAGTCCCACCTGGAAATGTGATGGGGCTTACTTCATACTGGAAAATTCTGAAAGAAATGAATATCAAGATACACAAGCCGAAGAAAGATCAATATAAAACTTGTCAGTTTTAAAAATTTGTCTTCTGAGGAAAAAGAAAGAGAGAAATTGGTTTATGAATAACATTTGAAAAGAAAAGAAGCAAGGTAAGAAGAGCAAAAAGACAAAGAAAAAGCAACAAAGGACGATACTCATATAGCTATCTGTTTTGATCTCAAACAAATCTTGACAAAGCCTTCACGTAAAACGGGTGTTATGTATTATGTTCGTAAACTTAATGTTTACAACCTCACCATCTACAATCTAGCCATGCGCGCAGGGGTTTGTTACATATGGGATGAAACAAGGGGTAAGAGAGGACCTGATGAAATTGCCTCCTGCATTCTACTCTACTTGCGAAATTTACCTCCTGGAGTAAACAAGTGACGATGTATTCAGACTGTTGTAGTGGACAGAATTTGAACAAGGAAAAGGCAGCAATGTGTATGTATGCAGCCGTAATACAAGTGTAACCTGTATTGACCACAAGTTTCTTGAACCAGAACACACTCAGATGGAAGCTGATTCCATGCATAGAGTCATAGAATGCGCAAAGAAGAACATAAATAATTATACACCTTCTGATTGGTGTATAGTTGCTAAGATGGCAAGACGAAAGCTGTAGCCATTCACGGAACATTCGATGACAACAGAAGATTTCTATAATTTTGATGCAACAAAAAGCTATTATAAGTTAGCTACATTCGAAGATCAGAACCGTGTTACTTTTCCATGGCAAAAGTTAAGATGGCTGAGATTCACAAAATACGAAAATAAGGTTCTTTTCAAGGAAAGGATGACAGAGCCTTTCAGAGAATCCTCACATTCAAGATCCTTCCGAACACCTAGAAAGAAATACAATCCTTTTCATCTGTACTCAGGACTGCTACCAATTTCCAAGGAAATGAAGAATGATTTAATGAAACTCTGTAACACTAAAGTAATCCTGTAAGAGTATCACAGCTTTTTCATAAATCCTGTTACATTCGATTACGCTAAGGATTACTTAGAGATTTCCTACTCGGGCACTCAGTAAAAGTACTTGTGCGTAATCTGAAATAGCTAATGAAGATTGGAATTAATCTTGTTATGGGTAAAAATTAATCAGCACTATTGAATCTCACTATTGCATCTCTATGTACGAAAAAAAAGTATTGAATATTCTCTTTCGTTATCTTGGTTGTGTAAACAGAACGTGGTAAAGTCCAATCTGGAAAAATTACTATTCCTCTGATAGAAAAAAGTACAGACGGAAAGGACTACTGTTATAATTGTGTTTTTAATTCATTGTGTATACTGTATCATTGTGTATACTGTTTTATTATTGCTAAGTAAACAACAGCGGTATGTAGAAATTCATTTAAGTACTTTGTTGGAAATAAATTGTTTATGACATAAGGGCGTATGTACGACACTAACATGCAAAAATTCAATAAAAATGTTATGTATGAAAATGCACATGATAAAAGGCATAATAATTAAACTTTGACCTCAAATATCAAAATAACAAAAAAGATTTGAGTTTGCTTCTAATCTGAGAGAGTACCGAGAGATTAAAATCAAGCAAAATCTTTTTTCCTCTCTCCTGTAAAAAATTAAAAATACAACTAACGCTCCTCTACCATGAGGCCGACGAACATTACTCACATATTTATCTTCATATTCTCTTGTACAGTGAAACCTCTCTAAAGCGGACAGCCGTGGGGAATCAAAAACTGTCCGCTATAGAGAGGTGTCCGTCTTAGAGAGGTTTCAATACTTTCTTACCTAAATTAATAAACAAGGTAATATGCAATTATTTTTTTGCATGAATCATATATTTACGAATGTTGCAAAAATATTAGTACCTGCATTATTCATCCGGCATTCGTGGCACAACATGGAAATAAGATTTATAGTTTTCTGCACTTTAGACTTATCACTATTTACTACATTTTCAGTATGTCGCTGTAATCTGTGTATTAATTGCAGTCCAGTAGTGTCTTTTTTTGAGACAATATGCGTACCCGCGGGCAAAAAATACCGACTTTGTCTTCTGTTTGGTTAGAGATTCCTGCGGGACAGTAGAATAACGTGTCATCCCAAACGACGGGAAATTGACAATCACTTTTATGTCTAAAACAGCTTGGGTAGGAGTGGGATGCATGCAAAATACATGAGTGTTGCTAAACAGAGGCGCTTCATCTGGGTTGCTGAGCAGACAGTTGAGGAGGCAAAATGCTTCACATAAAATGCTTCCTTGGTGACACATTTATGAATTATTAAAAATGTATTTTTACTATACTTTTCAACTTGTTTCTAGAAAAAGTGTCCGTAATACGGAGGTAAAAGAAATACCTATAGAAGACACAAAAGACTGTCCGTGTCCGTACAAGAGAGTGTCCGTTTTACAGAGGTTTCTCAATGTGTTTTTTCCTACTACAGTGTTTGGGGATTACAAAATATGTCCGTTACGGGAGGTGTCCGCTTTATAGAGGTGTCCGTTAGTGGAGGTTTCACTGTATTTCTTTCATTATAATATATTCATGGGCATGTTCAGTTTCGTCCTTTGGAACAAATGCTATAACTTCAATAAAAGTATCACAAGTTGCCTACTTATAATACAGTATATATAAAGTATATATATTCTCTTATTATTCGGGTAAGTGTTATTCTCTTACAATTTTCACTTTATGGTTTTCAATGAATAGGTTAGGTTCTCTAAAATAACGATTCGTATGACATGTTCCTTTTTCTGTACTTATAAATTTATTTATAGACTAACTATAAACTTATTTACACAAAACTTAACATTTCGACTCATATTTCTTTGATTTGCATAACTACTGTAGTTATATATTTTTCATTAGTCATTTCGATAACCTGAGAATAGATATAAACTATAAACTTATAAAGTAAGTAGTCGTAACTTCGAAATCAACATGTATTCTTCTTCCATTTCTCATTCAGTCACCTTGTTTTAGATATAAAATGTACTTTTTTTTACAATTGCAAACATAATATAGAGTCACAATTACACAATTTAATGGCATGTATAAATAATATAGTGTCTTACGTATGTTCGTTAAAATGTCATACATTAAAGCTTATACATATCACGTTCTTGATAAAGTTATTACAACCTATTGCATGCCAATGGAGGCATCTTAGAAAGAAGGGCAATGCATTATACGACATTACATTAGTAGAATCGCTTTTGGTGTTCTTTTAGGTACCTCATTGCAACCACAACATTGGCCTACACCACGGGATGTAGAAAGAGTAGAAACAACATTTTGATTTTTTCCAGTGATTATGTAACAAATTTAAGAAAAAAGACGATAATAGTGAAATGAAGAAAGTGAGAGGAGCCGGAAATAACTAGAGAAAACTACACGATGTTTGTCCACAAGGCGCACTTGCTGGAAGCTTGGATCATAGCAGGGTCTTCCCCCCCCCCCAAAAAAAAAACACTAGATAACTTTGTTTAAGTCTGATGAAGATACTGTTATAGTATTGAAACTTCACATCTTATGCAGTGTTTTTACTAAAAAGTGTTGTACCTTGTTACGACTATTGAGTTAAATATAAAATCTGTTTACAAGGTCTACAGGTGGTTTATTTCACGTTAGAAATATTTTTTGAACATATCGTTGTGCATGTTAAGAAAATACAAAGAATTTTCACCTCTACAAAATTAAACATCACTTTCATTACTGCTTACAGTAACTGTATACACATACGTAATTTTCAACTTAACCGATGGTTTTCATTTGATAATCCGACAAAAGTGTCTAGGATAAGCGCATATTATAATTACACATGAGACTGGATTTGAGACAGGTCTAGTGCCTAGGATATATCTGCCACACAGGAAGTCCTGGGTTCGATTCCCAGTGGGAGAGATTTTAAGTTTAAGCGCATTGTGGTGGTTCGGATCCCATCTCAAACTGTAGGTCCAAGTTATATATAGCCTCGGTGCTGGAAAGAAACGCTAAACACTAATAGTTAACTAATTAGATGGGTGCTTCTAGGATCAAACATTTATAGAGGATTTTTGATAGGCGTTCAGTACCCGTAGAAGTTTTCGCTGGAATTTATTCCGAAATTTATCACTCTGATGCCGATCGATGCAGAGGAGAAAATGATTGTCACCTAAATTGATGTTAACCAATGAATATCCCTATTTAATTGCACGAATCACTCTTAAAACGGTAGTTACAATCAATCCAACCCACTTTCCCTCTACTGTTTGTATCAGGCGCATACACAGCAATTTCTTTCTAGAGGGGGGTCCAATTTCAATTTGAGAATAAAGAATTTTAAATTTGTAAAATTGCTCCTAAAATTAGACTAAATTCACAGAAAAGCAGCTTTGGGGGGGGGGAAGCTGAGTCCGGACCACCAGAATCTATCGTCTGTGTATGTCCCTGGTTTGTATTTTATTGGTTAAACTAGCTCAAATGCCCGTCCTTCGAACGGGGAGATCAGGTTTATAAAAATATTTGAACTCCCAACTACCCTAACAATATGCATTTCAATAATTGATTACACGGTTCATCCCGACTATACATGTCATCCCCCATGTGACCCCGAAGGGTTGATAGGGGTTTATTAGCCACATTTGGACAGAAATGCCATCGGGTTTGGCACCATTCATCTCCACAACCCCGAAAACCATGGATTCCAAACAAATATCGCTCATTTTCGATTATTTGTACGTCATTCCCATTGTGACCCCCCTAGAGATGGTAGGGGTATCTGACCTCCACTGAGACTGAAACGCTATCTGGATTGTCACCATTTATCGCCGTGACCCCGAAAATTGAGAAATCGACACTAATACCTGTAATTTTCGATTATTTGTATATGTCATCTTCCTGTGACCCTCTAGGGGATGGTAGGTACATCTCACCCCTACAACATTTTGTGTTGGTTATAAGTAATATGTGTACCAAATTTCGTTAAAATTGCTCCGGGCGTTCCAGAGTTATGCTAGACAATATATAGATACATACAGATACACCTACATACTTTATTTTTTTTACATATCATCCTCCTGCGACCCTCCTAGGGATGAAAGGGGTATCTTTCGCACATAGTGTTTGTTTCCTCACTGTAAGTAATACGTGTACCAAGTTTGGTTGAAATTGCTCCAGGCATTCGAGAGTTATGCTCGAACATACATACATACACACATACATACATACATACATCCTTTTTATATGTATAGATAATGCCTTAAAAAGTTTGAAGTTTTTAATCTACGTACAGTACAACCTCGTTTATCCGGCCCTCGTTCACTCGGATCTCCGGATAATCCAAACCGGATTTGTAGAAACTTTTTAAAATTTAATGTTCACATAGATAATAATTTTTAACTATGATAGCAAGAACGTAACCATAAGTACGACAAACATTTTCTTTTTGTTTTGATTAAATGTACAGTTCATGTATAGATTTCACAGTAAATTATGGTAATACTGTACATAAAATGATTCTTATCGAGTTTTAGAAAGCTTTACTCACAAGACGTTGAAGTGAATTGACTCAGGATTTGTTTTGCTTATTATCCATATTATCAGGATTATTCGGATTTTCGATTTTCCAGATTGCCTTTGGTCCCAGATAGTCTGTATAAACATGGATGTACTGTATATAAAAAAATACGTATGTATGAACGTATGTAGACCCTATGTGTATGTGTGTATATGGTCTAGCATAATGCTGGAACGCCTTGAGCAATTTCAACCAAACTTGGTACAAGTATTACTTACAGTGAGGAAACAAACACTATGGGCGAAAGATACCCCTTTCATCCTTAGGAGGGTCACAAGAGGATGATATGTAAAAAATAATGTATGTAGGTGTGTCTGTATGTATCTATATATTGTGTAGCATAACTCTGGAACGCTCGGAGCAATTTTAACGAAACTTTGTACACATATTACTTATAACCAGGAAAAAATGTTGTAGGGGTGAGATACATCTATCATCCCTAAGAGTGTCACAGGGGGATCACATATACAAATAATCGAAAATGACTGGTATTAGTGTCGAATTCCTATGTTAGTGTTCGGGGTCACGGAGATGAATGGTGACTCCCAATGCCATTACCGTAAAATATTGCCTCCACTGGTATGGGAAGTGAGGGGGGAGTTAAAAATAAAAAGTCACGGTGAGTATGACATGAACAAAGAATAGATTCAGTCGAAGTAAACCGGGTAATCAATCTTTGAAATGAACATTATATGGGGAGTTGGGGGATTCAAATATTTTTCACAAACTTCGTCATACTGTGCGAAGAACTAGCATTTTAGCTAATATAGTGAAACTTGTATAAAACAGAAGGCGGTGGGTCCGAATTTTACTCGAAGGAATAACAGCGATAAGGACTGTGAGGAGTTTCCGTTATAGACAGATTTCCGTTTTATTCAAGTCATTTATTAGTCATACGGTTCTAATAATTTGGAAGATAAAGTAAAGAAATGGATATAAATTCCTTCCCGGGAATTTATAGGCCAGGGAAAAAACCGGGAAATTTTCCCATTTTTTTAAAATCCCTTCCCACTGCCCATCACTAGTAATATCCAAGAGGTCGGGCGCCCCAAAATACAACCTCAGTGCAGAAAGTGGCCAATCACTTCAGCAAATAACAAAAACATTCGTTTTTAACAGTTATAAATTCATCAAAATTAACACATAATTACAAGCAAATTATCTCTTATTGCCTTAGAGCATGTACGATTTATTGAACTTTTACATCATATGTCTCTCCGGTCTTCACAAAATAACCAACTTTTTAAACATATAGGGGAGACCGGAGCTAGTTGGCGAACTTTTCATTCTTTATTTTTTTTATGAGCAGATTGTGCACTGTATTGCAATGTAATGGATGTGTACGGACAGACCAATGTTTCTTCTAATAAATTCCATTTTTGTTTTTGTTTTGTTGCTTACAGTTTTCGAGAAATAATTTTTCTTTCTTTTAAAACAGAGTATGCCAACCGACCCCTACTGAGGGTTTGGTTGGCTGATAGCGTGGGGCTAGTTGGCATTCTTTTTAAATATAGCAAAGCACACAAAAATTGGATTTATTAGAAATATACGTTATTTTTCTGAATTCTATTATATATATTGCAATGACGTAGGCTATTTGAAGTTTGAAATTACTTTTATTCACACCATTTAAAAGAATCAGCATTATGAAATATGAAAACTTCTTTCTTTCATTTTAGCTTGGTTGTCATGACATTGAAAGCTAAAAGATTATCAAACCACATAAGTTTTAATATGATTTGGTGTAGGTTAATTCTTCATATTATTTCAAAATGTAATTAAAATAACTGAACTATCAAGAAAGGTAGTTTATTTCCCACTGTTCACAAAGTAGCTAAGAGAAACTAAGATATGTTTTAGCTGAATTATCAAGAAATGCAATTTATTTCCTACTTTCCACAAAGAAAGAAAAAGCAATAGCTAGGCCTCTATTTTTGTAACAAAAGAGCACATGCAAAATATTCTTGATCCTGAGAATTAGGCCTATTCAGAAAATTCAGTGTTCGGCATACAGTCTTATCTCGATTTCTAAATTTTGACACCAATCCAATACCTGCATGCTATTCTATAACATTGAAGTAAAAGATTGGTAGAACTGTAAACTATATAACAATAAAACAAACAATGTAACAATAAAAATAAAATGAAATAAAATTTCACATGAGGTTGTTTGGCGCACTTGCCAACCAACCCCAAATGCTATACGCCAACTAACCCCAAGCCCATTTTGCGCAACAAAGTCGTAATTACTCAGCAATTGTTTGGCATTTTCCGTTTTATTGTTTGAATATCCATAAACACAAAGTTCAGATGTAACTAATGCTATATTACTTACCTCTGTACCCCAAGTAGTGACGATTCTGTGATGTTGTAAAAGAGAACTGAAAAAAAAAATACTTCAGACTGGCAAAAACACTCTTTATCTAATAGACACCATAATCCGCAAGTTACAAATTCCATATAAAGGTGGCAGCTGCATCCATAGGTCGCTCTTTTATAACAGTAGCAACAGCTCATTATGTTAATTAATGAAGGAGTTATATGCAGTTCGTCAACCAGCCCCGGTCTCCCCCATTAAATAAATGTTAATGCTATTGTAAATGGTTACCTCGTTCAAATCCTGAATATTTGGGCGATGATTTGATTACTTTCCTTTATTACTCTTAGTTTCTTGCTTGTTATTCATAAATACTTTCTTTCTTTATGTTTTTACTAGATTATCCAGTTATTTGATGATAATACAAACAGAGTTGGGTGTTTTCCGTTTGGCAGAATTGTCAATTGGAAGATTTGTCCATTTTCACGATTGGCGCATTTGGTAATTGGCAGATTTGGTAATTGGCGGATTTGTCAATTGGCAGATTTGTCCATTGGCAGATTTGGTAATTGGCTGATTTGTCCATTCCCACGATTGGCGCATTTGGTCATTTTCGCGTTTGGCAGATTTGGTAATTGGCAGATTTGGTAATTGGCAGGTTTGGTAGTTGGCGGATTTGTCAATTGGCAGATTTGTCCATTGGCAGATTTGTCCATTCTCGCGATTGGCGCATTTGGTCATTTTCGCGTTTGGCGCATTTGGTAATTGGCAGATTTGGTAATTGGCAGATTTGGTAATTGGCAGATTTGGTAATTGGCAGATTTGTCAATTGGCAGATTTGGTAATTGGCAGATTTGTCCATTGGCTGATTTGTCCATTTTCACAATTGGCACATTTGGTCATTTTCGCGTTTGGCGCATTTGGTAATTGGCAGATTTGTCCGGGTCCCGTAATGGTCAGGTAAATTTCTGTGTCTGTACATGGCGAAAACTCCAGCTTCATTTGCCGTGCATTCAATTATGTAAAGATATAAACATGTCTGAAAGTATTCACATTTTGAATTGTAATATGCTATTATATTCATAATTATTTGTGGTGTATTAGAATATGGAGTTTCAACATCCATTTACTTGTATTATAGCTGGCCCCACTGGGTGTGGTAAATCATATTTTGTTAAAACATTTCTTGACCATTATAGCAAGTTATTTAAAAATATTGTATGGTGTTATGGTGAATGGCAACCGTTGTATGATACTCTTTCAAACTGTACGTTTAAAGAAGGTTTACCTCAAAATAATGAATTTCAAGCACACGAAGGTCCACATCTTGTCATTATAGATGATTTAATGCGTGAGTGTGACCATTGGATTGTAGATATATTTACTAAGGGTAGCCATCATAGAAATATAAGTGTAATATTTATCACACAGAATATTTTTCATCAACAAAAAGGTATGCAGGATATTTCGTTAAATTGTCATTATATAATATGTTTTAAAAACCCCAGAGACCAGGCTCAAATTAATTATCTCGCACGACAATTGTATCCAGGTAATACAAAATTTGTACAGGAGGCCTATCAGGACGCAACACGAGATCCTCATAGTTATTTGGTTTTTGATTTAAAACAGGACACTCCCGACGAACATCGTGTTCGAACAAAAATTTTCCCCTCAGATTCTTACAATTATGTTTATGTACCAGTAAAAAAAATAATCTCAATAACTGATATATTTTAATACTCAATTTTAATATAATAGCTACAAAAAAATGATTAGCAGAGAGAGTGCACATTTACTAAAACTTTTAGCAAAGGCGAAACCCAAAGTACGCCAAGCAATTTTACAAAATGCTGATCCCGAATTAATTCGCTCTATTTGTGAATGTTCCTATAACGTATTACAAGGAAATGTTCCGTTAAATAAAAAAGAGAAAAATAGATTAAAAAGGTATAGAAAGGAATTGAGGTATTTAGCGAAAAAAGGTCCATCATTAAAACAAAAGAAAAAACGAATAATTGTACAAAAAGGTGGGTTTCTTACTGCTTTGCTTGCACCTATTATTGGAGGTATACTATCTACTTTAATTAAATAATTATGCAGCATGCACAAAAGCTTGTTTTAATTGCACCAGAAAAATTGCACCAATATCAAACTATATCTAATTTAGATGATGAGATGAAAAATATTTTAAATAATAAAAATATGAGTGTTGAAGAAAAATGGATACGCTATAAAGAGGTGTTACAAAAATATTTACACATTGTGCAAAAACCTACTGCAACAACATCAACTAGTGTTGGTACTAAGAAGGAGGAGGAGGAGGAGGAAGAAGAGGATGAAATACTATCTACTCTTCCCGAAAATTGTCTGCGTAAAGCAAGACCTTTATTACGTAAATTAAAACAAAATTCCAACATTCATTGGGATGACAATGGTAATGTTAATATTTATAATAAATTAATTCCTGGAGCTAATATAGTAGATCTAATAGCAGATTTTGTCAGGTATCGCAAGAAAAATATTCCCCCTACAGGTTGGGAACCCTTTGCTGTACTGTTAGCAAAATCCAATATACCTTTAGAGTATATAGGCAACCCACAGCGTATAGAATATATTCGTAAGCTGACATTATCTGCCGTTGATCCAAAACAGGAAGAAGAAGAGGAGGAGGAGCCACCCCGTAAACGTAAAGTTGTCAACAGATGGTGTGATTATAAAATATGAAGAAGCTGGCGAAATTTATTATAACCCTTCACACCCTGCCTCGTTTTCAACTGCTACGTCATTATGGAGAGCTGTGAAGAAATCTATTCCTTTACACAAAGTGCAACAGTGGGTAAAAGAACAGTCGACTTATACTCTGCATAAGCCAGTACGTAAAAAGTTTCCACGTAATTCCTATTTAGTGTTCAATATTGACGATCAGTGGCAAGCTGATTTAAACGATATGCACAGTCTGCAGAAGTATAATGATGGGAATAGGTATATTTTAACAGTGATTGATTTGTTTAGTCGTTACGCCTGGGCTGTGCCTGTACGTACAAAAACTGGTGAAAACATTATAAAAGCATTTAAGCAAATATTTGCATCTACACGTCGTAGACCCTTACGTCTACAAACAGATAAAGGTACAGAGTTTGTTAATAGACCATTTCAGTTATACTTAAAAAAGCAAAATATTAAATTCTTCACAACCCAAAACTCCGATATTAAGGCAAGTGTGGTGGAACGTTTTAATCGAACTCTTAAAGAACGAATGTGGAAATATTTTACAGCCAAGAAGACTTACCGATACATAGATGTGCTATCGAAACTTGTTCAGGCATATAATTCTAGACCCCATAGAGCTCATCAATTACCACCCGCCAGTGTGAACCAGGACACTTTTCAACAAGTTTGGAATAAATTAATAAAACCAATGCCACATACTAACATTGCAAAATATAAAAAAGGTGATACTGTGCGCATTACTAAAGCAAAACGGCATTTTGAAAAAGGGTACAAAGAAAAGTGGACTGTAGAAATATTTAAAATAAAACAGGTGATACATAAGGAAAAGAAAGTGGTTTATGTGTTGGAGGACTTAAATGGTGAAGTAATTGATGGTACATTTTACGAAGAGGAATTACAAGGAGTGCCTCTGCCTAAACTTTATGAAATAGATGAAATTTTAGAAGTTAAAGGTAAACGTGTACTTGTTCGTTGGAGGGGATACCCCCCTTCCTTTAATTCATGGATTCCTGTGTCACATTTAAAAAACATTTAGCCACAATACAATATTATAAACAACTGTTATATTTGTGTATATAGGAAAAAATAATAATAATGAATGATCCATACTTTAAATACTATACTCACCAAGCAGGAGGTGGTTATAACGTGTATAGAGGTGCACCATATCAAGAAGGTTATGGTATTGGAAGTTTTTTAGGTGGTTTATTTCGAAGTGTATTTCCGTTAATTAAACAAGGAGCAAAAACTGTTGGTAAAGAATTGTTACGTACAGGAATTAATGTAGCTGGAGATGTATTAGGTGATAATAGACCTATTGATGAAGCTTTAACATCACGTTGGCAAGAAGCTAAAAATAATTTAAAAACTAAAGCTCAAAATAAAATAAATCAAGTGTTGGAAGGATCTGGAAGAAGAAAACGGAGAAAAGTTCATTTTGCAAAGACTGGTGGTAAAAAGAAAAGGAAGAGTGATATTTTTGATTAATATGGAACAGACTAGTCTTTATCTTACACTACCGAGTAACAGTTCTATGGAGTATTTTCCACAAAATACTTTGTCATGTTATACTACCAAATTATATCATCCATTGGTGCTAGAGAAAGGTGAGTGGGAGACGGCCGTTGTTGAAGTACATTATACAAATTCATTTCAGAATGTTTCCAAATATACTAATAATATTTATTACCGTCTCATGAATACAAAAAGCTGGAACATAACTAAAATCTTACCAGGACACTATTATAATGTTGATGATATTCTATCTCAAATTAATCATAAAAGTGATATATTAAATTTACAATTAAAAGTTAAAGCAACAGTAAAACGAATCGAAGTCAGTAGAGTAATAAAAGATCAAGAGAGGCGTATAGAAGTACGTCTATCTCCTGAACTAGCCAGAATACTAGGCTTTGATCACATACAACAAGAAGATATTGCAATTGTGCATCATGCTCGTTATCCACCTGATTTACAAAAATCGCTACCTACACTTATGTATATTTACAGTGATATTGTAGAACCACAAATGGTGGGTGACACCGTAGCTCCGTTATTACGTATTATAAATACAAATATTACAGAGTATGGTATTAATAATGTACATATTTTTGACAATCCTCACTATGTCCCCGTGCAACGTAAACAATTTGATCAAATTATTATTGATTTAAGAGATAGTACAGGTAATCCACTTCCTTTCCAACATGGCAGTGTATGTGTAAAATTACATTTTCGAAAACGTAATACGGTATTATAAATTTTACCATGTGTGAATATTAATAGTAAGAAAAGAGAGAAAAATGCAGTGTGAGTGTATGAAATCAGAATTAGATTTATTTGCTGGTTTACCCACTCAAACCAGTATTATAGGTAATAAAATAGTTCCATATAAGCCTGTGGCTTCGATAGCTGATAATGCACCAATAGAATTTGTTGTCCCCGGTCATGGGGATGACTATATTGACTTACCGCACACAATGTTATATGTTAAAGGTAAAATTACTAAATCAGATGGTTCTAATTTAACTTCTGCCGATAAGAAAATCGGCCCTGTAAATGATTTTCTCAACGCAATGTTCAGTGAATTGCAATTATATTTAAATAATCAACTTATTTCCTACTCTTCACATACATATCCATATCGATCGTATATTGAAAAACTACTAAATTATAATGCTGAAGCTAAATCAACGCATCTTCAAACATCAATGTGGTTTAAAGATACTGCAGGGCATATGGACAGTGTGGCGGATGCTAATGTAGGATTTAAACAACGTTTTCTTCTCACTACTTTAAGTCAGTCATTTGAACTATTGGGTTATATTCATGCTGATATTTTCAATCAGGAGAAATTTTTACTGAATGGTGTACAATTGCGCATTAAACTAATTCCAGCTAAACCTACATTTTGTCTAATGGGTGACGCAGATGCTGATGGAAAAGTTGTAATTACAGATGCAACATTGCTTGTGAAAAAGGTTGATGTGTCACCGGCCGTTAAAATAGCACAAAATAAAGTATTACAAAATCCTAAATTTAGAGTAAAATATCCTATAACAAAAGTGCAGGTGAAGACTGAAACGTTGCCACAAGGAATTATGGATAGTACACTTCCAGATCTATTTTCAGGCCTAGTGCCTAAACGTATTATTATTGGTTTTGTTAGTAATACTGCTTTTAATGGTAATTATCAAACAAATCCGTTCAATTTTCAGCATTTTAATATGTCATTTTTTACATTGTATGTTGATGGAACGCCTGTGCCTTCCAAACCACTACAACCTGATTTTGATAATAAGCTATATGTACAAGCATATTCCACGTTATTTACAGGTTCAGGTATTTATTATTCTAATCAAGGTAATGATATTTCACTCGCCGAATATCCTAATGGTTATACTCTACTGGTGTTTGATTTAACTCCTGATTCAAGCGCAAGTGCTGCATTTCATACTAGTCCACAACGGCAAGGAAGTGTACGTTTAGAGGTTCATTCTAAAGAAGCACTGGCATCTCCTGTAACAACAATTATTTATGGTGAATTCTCTTCAGAATTAGAAATTGATTTCCAGAGAAAAGTATATTTTAATTAAAGAAAAAAAATGTTAAATACAATTGAGCTTTATGAAGCATTACAACAAAATTTGCCTAAAGATCATTTTATTGGTGTGTATGCTGCTGATGAGTTACCTTTGTTTATTCATACATTTCCAGCCGCCATAATTATAAATACTGATTCTAGTGATAAGCCTGGTGAACATTGGGTTCCTGTTTATATATCTAATATGTGTGTGGGAGAGTATTTCGATAGCTATGGTATACCTCCCTATATACAACATTATATAAGGTTTTTAAAACGAAACTGTCTCTATTATACATGGAATAATAGACGTATTCAAGGTGATTTATCTCAATTTTGTGGACATTACTGTTTCCTATATTTAGCATGTCGTGCATCTGGTTATTCGATGCAGGATTTTTTAAACAAATTCTCACTCACCACTATTGATGCTAATGATATTATGCTTTATTCATTTATGAGAGTATGATGGTATTATTTTTTTAAACTCCGCCATTGCCGGTCCCAAGCCCTGGATGAGAAAGGAGGAGGGTTGGGGGTGTTGCTACCCCCGTAAAAGAAAATAAGCCGTACTCTGCTATCTGCTAGGATGAAGAATGTGATATCGGCTCTGCTATGTGTTCGTAAAGAAAAGGGAACGAGTCTCTGTGTAATATGTGCTGCGTTATATGTTCGTAGTCTCTGAGTAATATCTGCTATGTTCAAAGTGGTCATAAAAGGGGACGAATACATCCCCTGCTATGCTATACGTGCTATGTTAAATAGGTGGATGGAGAATGTGTTATCGGCTCTGCTATGTGTTTGTAAAGTGCTCATAAAAGGGAACGAGTGCGTGGAGGGTGATCCGGTGCTGGCCGATCTGCGCGGACCGTGCGCGTGGCCGGCCAATTAGCGTCAAGGGGGCGAGGTCCGACGCCAGCCAGTCAGCGCAGTAGATAGGAGGTCGTAAAAGAGCATGACCGATCAGCGTCAAGGGGTGTAACTGTGCCGGCCAATCAGCGTCAGGGGGCGTGGCCAACGCCAGCCAATCAGCGTCAAGGGGCGTGGCCGGGGGCGTGGCCGGAGCCGACCAATCAGCGTCAAGGGGCGTGACCAAGGGGGGCGGGGTCACGTGACCTGCGCCAGCCAATCAGCGTCAAGGGTTTGCGCATGCGCAGTTGGAAAAAAAACAGCGCCAAGTGTCCCCATCCTACTGCCTCTCTGCCTCTCTCTCTCTCTCTCTCTCCTTCAAAATTCCCAAAAGGGCACTCCAGACCAACTCGGCATTCATCAAGACCCTTAAGCTTCATTCTCCGGCTGGGCTCTTGTCTCCCAGTCCGCCTCTGAATAGAATGTAGATTTTTATTGTGTACTGGTATCACTTAAAGATGCTAAAGTATAATCTAATAATATTCAAAGGAAGGAGTATTTCAATTTTTTAATTAATAATAAGAAACAAACTACCTCGTAAAGCGACTTGTATTAATTATAACATAAATTAACAGAAAGAAAACTTTACGATTTCCACATATATAGTATTATATTCTTGTATTTTTTTCCTTTTAATAAATACAAATGTTTTGTTCGCAGTAGTTTTTTTTTCACTATCATTTCTCGACGTTAATGAAATGAGATCTAAGTAAGATGAGACAGAAATGAGCGATAAAGCCACAAAGCTTTTACTTAGTGCAAAAGCATCTCTATTATTATTATTATTATTATTATTATTATTAGTAGTAGTAGTAGTAGTAGTAGTAGTAGTAGTAGTAGTATTTTAATAACAGAACTTCGTATTCTTGGATTTACGTACCGTATGGTCAGTGTAATACTATTAGGTTGATGCATAATTCCCTACCGTTTTAAATATAGGTTTGTTAAGTTTGTTTGTTTAGTGTTTTATTTATGAAATTCACTTAAATTTCAGTTAAATTCAGTTAAAAAAATGACCAAGTCAAACAAACAGCTATTCAACAATGTAATCTCTGTCATTGTCAATAACTTCCTCCCAACGTTAGGGTAATTTTTGGCTGTAGAAATCTGTTGGTTTTGAGTTTAGGAAGTCTTCAATCCAAGTTTGGAGAGCAGTTTCATCTTTGAAATTGTGTCCTTGAATGCGATTGAAAATGGAACGGAAAAGGTGAAAATCTGAAAGAGCAAAATCCGGTGAATAGGGTATGGGAGACAATCTCCCATCCGAGCTCCTGGATAACTGTTTTTGTCATGTTGGCAACATGAGAGTATACGATGCAGAAGAATGTGGCGTTGTTCAGGCCGTTCTTCCTCAATTGCGACTGCAAGTCGTCTGAATTGTTGGCAATAACTTCTGATGTGATGGTTTCATTGCTAGGAAAGAATTCATGCTACAGTACCCACCATATGTATAACATAATATTCTTAGGATGAACAGCACATTTTGCACGAGGAGTTGCTTTACTCTCGAGACTAAGCCATTCCTTCCTCTTACGGATATTTTCATATAGACACCATTTTTCATCATCAGTAACAATGTGTGACAGGAACGATTGATGTTGTGCAATGGAAACTCGATGACGAGACAACAAAGTAGCATAAATTGTCAAACGATCATTTTTGTTTCGTTCACTAAATACGTGCGGTACCCATGAACCCACCTTCTGGATCTTTCCCATGGAATGTAAATGTCGAACGATGATTGCTTGGTCTCATTCCATCACACTAGCCAATTCTCTGGTTGTCTAGCGTGGACTTTGGCGGAACAACCTGTTTAAAGTTCCTCATCAAAATCGGTCAGTCTTCCATCATGCAAATCAAACTGATTCGCGTTAAAACGAGAAAACTGTTTCCTTACTGCGCTTTCACCGTCCGTACACTTCACAGATGTTTCTAGCCGCATTTACTGCGCTTGAATCTCGGTTAAACTCGTACAGCAGAATATGTCGGAAATGTTATTTTTTCTCGACCTGACACTCCATCTTCAACAGCGAAGAAATAGCAATCGTTTGTAACAATCTCGCTGACAACTCGTATTCCAGAAGACAACACTCCAAAGTAAACACTGACAATGTAAAAACGGTAAACAAACGAATAGCAATGCAGTGTTGCCAGCTCAAATCAGAACGCTACGGAATTATGCATCAACCCAATATATCCTTTGTAAAAATGAGTGATGCCTTTGCCATTGTCCCGTAAGAATTGACTGTATTCATTTCTACCTTCTCTAAGAAATCTAAGTGGCTGTAGGCCTGGCTAAAGAGAACTGATAAATGCATTACAGACAAAACTTAATTTATTGATAAAATTGACGAGTCTTAGAACTCAATATCAGTTCTAAAAATTAATTCTCGTAACTTATATACAAGGGAATTGAGTCAAGGAAATTAAGTTATGATTTATTTTTAATATAGTTCTCAATACTTACTAATATCATAGAAATCCTCAAAACCAATTCTCTTCTGTTGCTGTTTATCGTACGTTTGTAATATTCTTAAAACTTCCGCTTTTCTAATACAGAACCCTAAAGCTCTTATAGATGCTTTCAGCTCCAGATAATGTAAATAACCATCATGATCTGAATCAAAAGTGTCAAATGCCTCTTTGATTTCTCTCTTCTTATCCTCCGAGAGTATCCTCAGTTGTCTGTGTTTCTTTAAACCAGAAACATTACTATCTGCTGAATAAATAAATTACTGTAATATTCCACGTTAAATTATAGCACAGTGTTGACTAAGTAACTCAAAAGTAAAACGAATCAAATAAGAAAAATGGATCGACACTGATCTAATTCAATTAATGCACTTTTGAAGTTAGCTCAGTGCACTTGTGAGATCCGATCGTTGCCGACAATTGTCATGCGACCTATTAAGATGAAACACACTGAAGTGTACACTATAAATCAAAGTTTTTATGATCAAATTTTTCATTATGACATTAGCGTTGGGGACACTCGGTCAAAAAAGGTGTAACAGCTTTTCCAGACCAGCCATTCTGCATGAGGGCTTTCCTTATTCACACCAGGCAAAAGCCGGTATGGCACCTAACATAGGTCCCAGGCCGCGTACTTCCCAATTCGTTTCTTCCTTCTCTTTTCCCCAAATAGTGTGCTCGCCGAGGGACGTCACCCGTTATACGTGACTGCGTTAAGACCATCGATGTCGATAATGCCAGAAACATGTACCTAAGTATACTATTTATATAAAAGAGTAGAGGTGGGTGTCTCATCATCGCACAGGCCATACTACTATGGGTATTAGTATGAAATTTGGAGAGAATAGCCTACTTCTTTTGTTTCGAACGTAAGGGATAAGGAAGGATTTTGGGGGGGATTTTTTCATCCTAAGGAGGATTTTAAAATTTCCTACAAGAATAGTGTTTCGATAAATCTGTAGCGTTACAGAGATGAAACTAGGCAATGAGTTCTTCAATAAAAATAAAAGAACACGCGTTTCAGAGTTTTCGAAAATTCCACTCTAAAGGGGAAAAAGAAGAAAATTTATAAAATATTTCAATTTCCCTTTTTTTAAAATAAAAGTGCCGAATGTGAGGATTCGCTTAAGTTAGAGATCTGAAATTCGGTATATATACTTTTAGTTAAAAATAAACACGCATTTCAATGTTTCTGGTAATTACGATTCAAAGGAGAAAAACAGGGAAATGTCAATCTTTCTGAAATTTCCTCCTATTTATTTACAAATGCCATATGAGAGAATTTGCTTAAGTTAGAGACGTCAAATTTGACGCATAAACTCTGAAGTAAAAGTAAAGGAAAATGTACTTCAGCGTCTTCGAAAATTCCGTTAGTGCGTAGATACATTAATATTGCAAAATGTATGATTATGTGGAAGAGTGAAAGTGATCCTCTGAAAATTCAGGACATATTAAAGTGTCTAGAAACGTGAGATTTGGACAGAAAACTAAGTAAAGAGGATTAAAAATTTTGCACTGAAAGAGTACCACAAAAATCTGCACTGAAAGAGTACCACAAGAGTACCACAAAAGTTAGGGCGATGAAACTCGGAATATAAACTCGTAAGCGGACACTTGTCCCACCTAGAGAAGCAACGGCTTGCAGAAAAGAAAAGTTTTCTACCGTTTTTTGCTAGGGAAATTTTGGGCTTTTTTAAAAAATATATTTAAAGTTTTGTGAAGAGATAGACGTATTCTCATCTTGGTTTCCCATTATAACACGAAGAAATATTTAATTATTACATTCTGAAAAAAGTTAGCGGTAAGCATAAAGAAAAATTGGTCATTAAAAAAAATAGTGGGTACACTCTAGTTCCAACGAATTGTTCATAAAGCTATTAGGTTAATTTTCACCAACAAGAATGTCTTACTAAAAAGTTTAGTAGTATTAGCAATAACTGTTCTGAAAATGTAATAGTTAGACTTATCATTTAAAATTAGTGAATAAACTAAAGCTTCATTATAACTGTATGTAATATTTATTGAGCCAGCTTAAATTAGAGATAGAGAGAGAGGTAACATTTAAAACACTACTCTCAAATTTCTCATTTCAAAAAAAAAAAAAAAAAAAAACTTGTCACGATATAACAGTACAGACAGAAGGAATTCTGTGAATAAGGATATTAAACCAATATCGACCCAAATACCAGTTTGTGGTTTTAATTTTGTAAACTGAGCTCTCTGTAAACTGAGCTCAGGATAAAACTCTTCCTGAACAGAGAACGAGATATAAGTTTGATAATACGCTCTAGACTTTGCACCGAGGTAAATAAAGTTCTCATAGTATTTCAATTAACGAGCAAAGTAAAATGGATCTGACTACAGATATTAATCGTTTTTCCTGTGTTTTCAAGACAATGGTGATATACTATAATCGTTTGTAAAGAGGTGAAATAAACTGAAGTTCGTTTTCATTAAATATTTTCACAATTTGAGTGGGTATGTATGTAATATTTTTGGGATAATTTTAGATTTGGAGGCCAAAATCAGGTAAAATAAACACAAACAACGTTTACAGGGGAAACGAGTTCATGCTACGAAAAGTAATTACTAAGTTTCTGTAAGTACTAAGTTAACCTAAACTAACCTAACCAAACATGAACAAACAAAAAATCCAGAAAATATAGCGAAAAAGCCGAAACCATGAAAATAAGTATTAACCTAACCTACTCTAACCTGGACAGAAAAATCCAGAAAATATAGCGAAAAAGTACGAATTTTAAACAAAAAATTCTGACCCCTAAATCCAAAAATATGCCATATTTTAAAAATAATTTCTCAAGTTTGTTCCTTTTTTAGTTATCTCTACTTTGGTGGAAAGAGGCAACATGCCTAGAAATTTCCCCTCCCAATGTGTCCCTGATTTTCACTTTCCGATTCTTCATATACAAGTTTGTTTAATTCTAAATAATAATTACACAATATACTGGGTGGTACTATTTCTTTGTAGTGACGCCCTAATCACGGAAACACACCATGCTACATACTAGGTCGAGATGAAGGAAACGAGTGCATTTTGCGCTGAATAATTTGCTGCATTTGTCATATATTCATTAAATTTAAATTTTATTTGGTTATTTTCATTTAAAATCAAATTTACATATTTCAGCTGAAGAAGCTATGTCATTTTTCTCTGGCATCGCAGATATAATGCCCTCTTTTAGTATTTTGTTGTATTCTTTTAAAATCCAGTTAAAAATTTAACTGTCTTTTTCACAATTTTTTAGGTAATTTCTCCGTTTTTAGGGCATTATATAGGTCATACATTCATATTTTTTTAAGGTCATGAACTTCAGTTCTCTACTGATTATCAATATTACATTTTTTGTTACTCTCAGTTTTTTTTTTTTTTTTTTTTTGTTTGTTTGTTTGTTATATTTGGTCTAATTCCGTTTACTTCTCTGTAAATTTTATATTTCGGGGCCACCTTCTGCACCAGTTAAACCAATCTGACCTTGAGTGTCTGTGTCTCAATGAAATAGTTAGTTATATTGTATTGCTTCAAATGAACACAATATTATAACGATATAATCGTACTAGTTTTCTTTCACCGTTCCTACTTCATGCAGGATCTACCATACGAACTTAAAACATATTCCATAATGTTTTAATGTACTTATGATATTCTAAACTATAAAATCAGTCATTTGTGTTATATATACAAGATGTAAACAACAATATACTGTATTTCAAACTTACACGAGTTATACTGCATCGTTAATAGTAAATTAACAAATACAAGTCACAAACATCAAACATTAATCAACACTCATATTTACTCTATGATCAACGCCAAGATATTACAACAAAGTGTCTTTATGTAGCACGGAAGCTTTCAGTATTGTGTATGACATCATAATACTCCTGCTTCCCTCTAGTGTCTTGTCTTACTATAATTTATCTTGTATGTAATAAAGTAACTTGCTAAGCAAGTGATTCAATTAAGTAATGATATAGAAAGATATATAAATAATACGGTTTGTGAGGGTCAATAATTTTCATATACACTAGTGGAAACACATTTGAGAACACACCATATACCCTATTTGGTCGGTGTAAATGAAATGTCTGCTTTGACGTCTGGTAAAAAGCTCACCTTAGCAACAAAACAGGAATGGATTAAGGTCACGCGTCGAACATCACAAACTCAGTACACGTCCAACAAACAGAGCTCTCATGAAATTTTTGTTCTACCAGGGGAAGTCACCAAAGCAAATTTATGACGAAATCAATGAAACATTAATTGACTCTCTTCCACATGCAGTGGTGAAGAAGTGAGTGGCACAGTTTAAACGTGGTTATTTCTCAACAGATGCTGTTCCAGGTGCAGGTAGACCAAACACAGTATCTGTTCCCAAAATTGTGTATGAGATTTATGATATTTTTGAAAATCACAAAATCTCAGCAAATGACTTAGGGATGTGAATTCTCTCGGCAAAATTGGTTCTCAAAAATCTATCAGCAGATCAAAAACGAAAGAGTGAGTGCAGTCATCTCCCATTTTGACCTCAACGTTCATCAATTTCTGTCATGAATAGCAACCTAACATAGGCGAAACATGGTTGTACGTAACAGACACGCAACAAATATCGTGTTCTCAACTCGTCATGTTGCACAAAAATGCTCACTTAATGTCACGCAAAGGACCGTGCAGCTCTCTATGAGTTGCAGTATGAAACTCTTTCTTATACACCATATTCTCCTGATGTGTCTCCTACCGACTGCAATCTCTTCCTACATCTCGATTACTTCTTGTCAGGGAAGACCTTCCTTGCTAGCAAGGCGCTGCAATCACGGGCTTGATTAGAAAGGAGACTGGTAGAACATGTTCCACTCAGGGCCGACTCTACTACGTATATGTGCAATACGTGCATTTGCACGGGGCGGGAAGTTTCGAGGTGTGGCAAAATCTGTCATAACTACATTATTTAAAATAAATATTTCTTATTGGAAACAGAATTCATGATAATGATAGTTGAGATTCGAATACTACATTCATAAATTATGTTTAGGTCGTATTAGTTTAAAGTCACATAGACAGTGCTAAAGAAATTGGTCAAACAAATCCCAGCATGAATTGCTTGATTGCTGTCAAATACAAGAACTCAATTCTGGCACAGTAGCGAACACCTGTTCCATTTAGTTAACACAGTTTTGATACTAAAACTAATCTTGTCTTTGTCACAAACTTCCTTATCATTAAAGGTGGAAACAGATTTTTAAAAAACAGATGGAGAAGAAAATCAAGAAAAAAAAACAAAAGCGCTAGTTGCACTGGAATTGCAAACTGATATATTGAAATTGAAGCTCGATATTGAATTCTATAGAAAGGATTACCATCTTTCCTTAGTAGATGTATTTGCTTTATCTTTTACTAACATAATAGATTATTATTTAAAGAAAAAACAGAAACAACGAGATTTTATTTTTAGTGTTTAGGCCTTTCTGAGTGTGAGTGCTATTTCCCTCCCGTTCGTTGTTCATGATGGGGTAGCATATTTAGAATTATGGCTCTTAACATTTCTTCTTTCTGGAGAAAGGGGGCGGCAAATTGCCTAGAGCCGGCCCTGGTCGTCACTCAATAATTTTCTAGGTGAACTTAGGATTTTATTTTAGAGACGCCGCGCCGATAACATATCGTTTTCTTACGAGTATTGTTTTTTATTCCCATGTCATACAAAAACCAATATTTTAAAGGTATTTTCCGTATTTCGATGAGGGGGGATATATCCCCCAACTCCCTGGGTTTGTCCATGTGTACTTTTATGGTACTTTCACATGTAAAATGTAGCATGTACCCCTAATATTTATAAGCTAACGACGCCAGTGAGTTCAACTGCGGTTAAAAACTCTTTCGCTGTTGAACACAAAGGCCACTTGGCGGGAGCTATGATCGAAACAGGAACCCTACTCATCAGAGGTGAGCTCTCTACCACGAAGCTACGTTGAGATATTATTGTAGAAGAAATCATCCAAAAGTTTTCACTAAATCGTCATAATGCAAAATTCAGAACATTAGCACATTATGTTGATATTAGATTTCAAAAACGACCTATAAAAAGAAGCAAATACCAGAATAAACTGCGTGGGCTTTAATCTTTTGAGACAAAAACTTTGAATGAAAAAAGTTCTTAATATAGTGTCTATGGATAAGATCCGGAAATTCCCATAAGCTACTCCACTGCTACAAATTCCAAAATGGCACAACACCAAATCTACATATTACGTGCACGGGGAAATAGGTGCGGTGTCAGGTCTAGAATGCTGAGTTATTTTATAGACATGTAGTATTGTCTCTTACAATTAGTCTTCGGAAATTCGACTCTTCCTCTTAATGGGTCACTGCTTGTGTTTGTGAAATAATGAACGGGAAGTATTTGTCAAATAGAAGTGACTAGTCTTGCAGCGGAGATCACCAAAATGCAATTAATCATACGTGAGTAGATCCTTGAAACTTGGTGACTTACATTGAATACCTTATAACTGGCCTTGAATGAAAGAAAAAAAATCATGACGTTATAAAATTGTAAGAGAATGTTACATTGCCTAACTCATGGCGGATTAAAAATATATACAATATGGCGTTGCATAAAAAGGAAGCACTTTTATATGGTTTCGCAATGCTTTTTTTTTTTTTTTTTTCTTAACTTGAGTTTTAATTCCTTTGTTGTTACACCTCGAAGTACGTTAACGAACGAAGACTACAGGTTTCATATAATTATTTTCTCTTATAGGCAAGGTTCGATTTACCACTAGGTCCACTGTGCTGGGTATAGGGGCGCAGGTTGAACGAAAATTTTAAAAGTAAGTCGAAAATGATTTCCAAAACTTGAATAACAATAATAAACATGTTTAAAATCAGTGCAAAGATCTTCCAAGTAATATTTCATTTGGCGAATCTATTGGCTTCAATCATAGGTGGTTGAAATTGAGTGAGATTTTATGGTTGTAGATCTACTAGCAGCAACGGTAATAATGAGGGGCAACACGGGGGACCCACCTCCCCACTTCCAAAAAAATATTTATGGAGTGAGCTTTTAAGGTTGTACTAGCAGCAAGGGTAAAAGTGAGGGGAAACGCGGGGGGATGCCGTTTCCCTACTTCCAAAAATATCTATGGCGTCCCTCACTTCCAAAAAATTTACAATGGGCAAAAATAGGCAAGGGGGACGGCGTGACATCATGCGTCTCTTTCCATTCTGGGACCCACTTTTACCCCTTACTAGCAGTAGACAGTTGCGTTGAGGTGGGTGTGAAATATTGTTTTGCTTTCCTGCGCAACATTGTAAAATTCATTACAATGTATTCAAAAATGTTGAAACAAAGATATGCATAAAATAAGTTTAATTTAAAAATTTTCAATTTTGTAAATATTTTGTACGTCGGGCCAAGGCTCGGCAAAGATATTAGGTTTCATCCTAAGAACGGCAAAACATTAAATCCGGCCCTGCTCATAGATGAAAACGAATGAACTACAAGCGTCTTTAGCGAGTTACACTCAGTCCAAAATTATTGTCTCATGTCTATAAATATGTTTTTGTAGGAATATAATTTGATAACGAATTCGCCCCGTATTTCTTATAATGTTAGTATGTGTATAATTGGCAAAGACGTGTATGTAGCAAATTTCATGTCAAAAGAGCAGTAGGCCCTAAATAAGAACAATAAAACGAAAATAAAACTTTATTGTCCATTTAACAACATTTTGTTTTACTCATTCTAATTTTCGTATTTATAATTCTTTTCCTATGAAATTTACCACAAATATACATTTCCCGATTATACACATAATATCAGTATTATAAGTACCCTGCAAAAACATTATCAAATTATATTTTTACAGTAAGTAGTTATAGATATGTAACACTCATTTTGGACATGAGTGTACGTGGGGAAGTATTACCCTCCTTAAATATTTTATGTAGAAGATGGTGTTAGTTAAATCTGAACATATTCATAGATGTAGATACTCGTGCATATTTCACCGGCCGCAACCTAGTTATTGCTATATCCGTAGTAATTAAGCCTTCAGATGAATTGCAATCCTACATGGCTTCCGAATAACTTACTTCTTCTCAATTCTATGGCCCTTGGATTTATTTTCCTATTCATAGTAGAAAAACTTACAGAAGTAACATTAGCAAAATTATCACTAGATATTGTACTTCACGACAACATATTATGTTGTAGCACGTTTCCATTAAACATTATCCATAGGAGCCGTATTTGCTATTATAGAGGAATCATTCATTGATTCTCGTTATTTAGAGGAACAAGAATCAACTCGATTCAAAATTCAATTTCTAGCAATATTTATAGGAGTAAATATTACATTCTTCCCACAACATTTTCTAGGGTTAAAAAGGATACCATGACGTTACTCAGACTACCTCGATTTGTACACCCTATGAAATATACGAGGCGTATTCCAAAAGTAAGAGCCGTATACGTATAGTGAAATGGGGGTAGGTCGGAACACAATTTCACGCATGCAGCACCAACGATGAACTATTGACAAAGCCATTGTAGTGGTTGTCTTGAATCAGTAGGAGTATGGCAGCCGTGGCAGGCAGATCACAATGGCCATGAGAATTGTTTCTTCCGTTAGTTGTGAAATGCGCAGTGTGATACAATTTCTGTTTGTAAAAGGAACTTCTGCTGTTGATATCCATCGGGGGTTGTGACTAGTTCATGGACCTATAGTAATGAGTGCAGGAAAGGTTCGCAAATGGCGTCGCGAGTTTCAAAATGGTCGCAACAACGTGCACGATGAAGAATGCAGTAGCAGCCCTAGTGTTCAGACCGATGACCTCGTGAAGCAAGTGAACCAAAAAAGCGAAGTAATCGGCGACTGACAATCAATGCTCTGGCTAATGATTTTCACCATGTTACACGAACCACCATCTACAGAATTGTCACAGAAACGCTTGGATATCACAAATTGAGTGCAAGGTGGGTGCCGAAAATGCTAACGGACCAGAATAAACTGCAACGAATGTACAGTGCCCGACAGTATTTTTGATGGCTCTCGACAACTGGGAGATGATTTGTTTTCCAACATTGTGACGGGCGACGAGATGTGGATCTTGTACTCCACCACCAAATGCAAACACCAATCCATGTAATGACGCCATTCAGGTTCACCCAAACCATGAAAGTTTAAGAAATCTCCGCACTCGAATTGCAAATTGATGGCTACCGTCTTTTGGGACAAACTTGGGACAACAATTACACCTAACATGTACTGCGACACGTTCACCAAACTGCGACATGCGATTCAAAATTGACGCCACGGAAAACTATCGTCCGAAATCATCCTCGTTTACGACAACGCGCCTCCTCATACTTCTTCCGTCGTCAACAAGAAGATTCAAGATTTTCGTTGGAACCTTTTTGACCTCCATACAGTCCCGACCTTTCCCTCGGCAATTACTTCTTCTTGCATTTGAAGCGGTGGCTTGGTGGACAACGGTTTAAAAACGACGAGGATCTCAAGACTGCCGTTGTCAACTGATTCCAATTCCAGGCGGCAAACTTCTATGCAGAGGGTTTACGGAAGATCGTGTAGCGTTACGAAAAGTGTTTAGAACGGCATGGTGATTATGTGGAAAAGTGAAGTAGCTCTGTAGGCACCTATTTCTGGCAACAAATCCCGTTGTGCATGAGCGAATATTTTTTTTTTTCTCATCAAACGACCCTTACTTTTGGAATACGCCTCGTAGTATCAAGCATATCCAATTCTTCTCTTTCTTAACAGTTTTAGGCCTTACATTTATTGTGTGAAAAGCCTTCATTAGAGTACGTACAGTTCCCTTTTCAGATCAACAATATCATCACTGAAGTGATATCAGAATTTACTTCTTGTAGAACCTAGCTATGCAGAACTCTCATTGTTAACAAACATCTAAAATGGCAGACAAGTACATTAGATCCAAGCCCCAAATATAACTTTTTTTAGAAGTGGATACATGAAACCAGTTAAGACTCCAAGATGTAGAATCGCCTGTTATAGAACAAATAGTATTTTTCCATGGTTATATAATTACAACACTAGTCGGGTACTTAACCAAACGAAACCTCCTTTCTTCCAATATATGAACCACAACCTTCTCGAAAAACAAACTCTAGAAACTATTTTTAGTATCCGGCCAGCCATGACTTTCATTTTTAACGCACTCCTGTATCTTCGATTATTGTAGCTACTTGACGAAAGCCATAGACCATCAATGGAATTGAAGCTATAACCAAATTTGGTTCATGTACAGGGTGTTTCAAAACAATACCGACAACGTTTGGGAGGTGATTTCTGACACCAAGATGAGACAAAAAGTATAGACCAACCTGGGTGCACAAATGCTTCCTTTCAGAGTTATAGGCTGCCGAAAACATGAAAAAATGAATCTTAAAAGCCCATAGCTTCGAAATTATGGAATTTATAGTAGTCGGGTCAAGACTTTACTTAGAAACTAGTATGTGCCCTAACCAAATATCCAAGTTTCAGAATTTTAAGGTACTCACGCAACAATTTTTGTAGGAGGAGTTTGGCTACGGGCACAGAATTTGAACTACTCATCAACTACCCCTATAAAAATTGTTGCTGAAGTACCACAGGATTCTGAGTTGAGTTGATTTTAGTTTAGCGTCTCTTTCACCAGCGAGGCTATATGAGACGTGGACCTACTGATTAACGTGGAATCCGAATATGAGACATGGGGGGGCGCGGTGGCTCAGTGGTAGAGCGTTCACCTCTGGTGCATGGAGTCCCGGGTTCGATCCCGGCCCCCGCCAAGTGAACTTTGTGGTGGACAAACACCGTGCTCGTGGGTTTTCTTGGGGTTCTCCCGTTTCCTCCCACATTCTTCATTCCACCATTTCACTCATCTCTCATTATCACCGTCTCCTTTAGCCTAACCGGCATAACCGTGGGACGTAAAACTTAAAGATTTCATTTCATTTTCATTTCCGAACCACATGAACTCCCGCCGGGAATCGAACCCGGGTCTCCCACGCCAAAGGCGCGTACGCTAACCGCTTAGCCACGAGGGAGCTCCCACAGGATTCTGAAACTTGGATATTTGGTTAGGGCATATAGTTCCTAAGTGAAGTCTTGAAACAACTACTGTAGATCCCATAGTTTTGGAGCTATGGATTTTTAAAGTTCATTTTTTCATGTTTTCGGCAGCTTATAACTCCGAAAGGAAGCATTTGTGCACCCAAGTTGGTCTATACTTTGTCTTATCTTGGTGTCAGGAAGCACCTCCCAAACATTGTCGGTGTTGTTTTGAAACACCCTGTATAATTCATATTAATGAAATCAATAACAATTCATTTCGTCTCCTAGATGTTGATAATCAAATCATATTACCTATCAACATGGACATCGCTGTATTTTAGTCACCTTCACTGATGTACTACACCCGTGAGTTATACCCCCTTTGGTATCAGCGACGCAGCTACGCTGTTGGAGTTGGAGCCCGGGGCAACAACTCGCCTTAGCTCCCCCCCCCTGACCAACCAAACTAAAACCAATCCCTCAAATATTTGTCCAATTTTACATCCTCCAAATCCTGCGCTCGGGGCACAAGCCCCGTTTGACTTCCTAGTTACGTCACTGTTTGTATTAAAGCTGATACTCACCCCGTCCGTCTAAATCAAGTAGATAAATATTAATCAATCAGGATTATTTTTGGACAATGCTCCTAAATTTGTGGGGTAAATGGATTTATACCGATTGTAATTGAATCCTGCCCTCACTCAACATTTACTAATTAAATACGGTAACAAAAATACAAGGGTCGTTCAAGTTTGACCGGCATTTTTGTACGTAAATAATCGAGGAATAGCCGGATCATGATGAAACTTCCGGAAGACGTAATGTATTTCTTCTCGATCAACTAGCGCCCGGCATAACGTATTTAGCGCATGCGCAGCAGTTGCAGCGAACATGGCGGCAAGTAGTGTGTCTGTGGCTGTAGAGCAGCGATGTGTAATCAAATTTCTTGTAAAGGAGAAAGTTAAACCAGCTGAGATTTTCAGAAGATTGCAAGCACAGTATGGTGAACAAACGACGTCCCAATTAATGCCCAGTATTACTCCACATTATTGAGTGGTGCTGTACGAAAGTCCATTCGCAAGAAAAGACCTGGAAATGTTATGTTGTCTTCAAATGTTATTCTTCTCCATGATAATGCCCGCCCTCATACAGCCAATGTGACAACAACAATTTAGGCCGAAATGCGCTGGGAAGTTCTGTCCATCCCCCTACAGTCCAGATTTAGCCTCCAGTGAGTATCATTTGTTTGCAACCTTTAAATACCATCTGGGAGGGAAGAAATTCACGACAGATGAAGCACTGCGGAACGATGTCTTCCAGTGGCTACGACAACAACCAAGTTCTTTCTACGCCAAAGGAATCAGGGAAGTGCCACAACGATAGCAACCGTGCCTCAACGCGGGCATAGAATACTTTGAAAAGCTGACATAATTTGGTGCTTCTTGTGCTATCTGTTTCCTCTGAAGAAATAAAAGTCCCTGTCAACCTTGAACGACCTTTGTAATTCTAGAATCTTCATTGGATGACTGAAAATAAGCAATAGTCTTTTAACTAAACAATAGTAAATTAACAACTACTTATAATGGGAAAAAATAGTTAAATTATAAGTATGTCAAAATTAAATTTCTGTTTAGAAGTATTTTTCAATTCTTCAAATGTCACCTCTAACATGTCTTATTATTTATATTTTCATTGTGTTATCTACTATTCACATCTGTTATATATTTCAGCTCTAATCTACCCCAACCTATTATTTCTACATAAAAATATAAATATAAAAATAATAAATTGAAAATGATAACAAACTTATTCTCAACCTCTGATTCTTAAACTTCAATTTTAAATATCTTAACCGATTAAGAACACTAATCGGATTAATAAATTCCAAATTCCTTCTGATTCCTCCCTGGCCAACCTAATATCTTAAAAAATAAAATCACTCTTACGAGAGAATATTAAAAAGTGCTTGCTATCATCTTGAATATGACAAACTACGCTGACATGCGTTTTATAGTTCGGTTCTTAAATATTAATCTTATAAGTTGAGATGACCCATAATGGAAGACATAAGGATAACCATTGGAAGTGTTATGTTATGAGAATAGGTATGAATTATCAGTCTGACTGGAATATTATTCACAATCAGCTGCATCTTCAGACAGTGTCAGCAAGGTGGGTGCCACGACTACTCACAAATTCCCAGAACAGAAATCGCGAGGATGCTACAAGAGAAATCTGGTATCGCTCTCAGGTAAATGAAGAGGACGTATTCTGCAGACTAGTGACAATGGATGAGAGTTGGGTTTATCTTTCATCCCAGAAACAAAGAAAATGAGCAAACAATGGAAACACCCCTCCTCTTCCCCCCAGAACAAAGTACGAGTCCAAAAGTCCACCACTAAGATGATTCTTTCCGTTTTCTGGGACTGTGAAGAGGTCATCGTGGCAGACTACCTACCACAGGGAAAAATTATGACTAACACTTATTATTCCCATCTCCTGACTAAGTTAGGAGAAGAACTGAAGAAAATATGTCCTGCATTGGTCACAAAACAGGTGTTGCTGTTGGCAGACATTGCAGTAACTCATTCTGTCTATGCATCCATGATGAAGGCAGTGGAATTTAAATATGAAATATTGCCCACCATCCATACTTAGCGGACCTAGCACCAGGTGATTTCTTTCTCTTTCCAGAAATGAAGCTTCCACTCAGAGCACGTCATTTTGATAATAGGTATGAATTCATTTCAGAGGTTGAAGTGTGGTTTCAAATTAGGGATGCGCACAAGTCGAGACATGTCTCCAATCTCGACTCGAATTCGAGTCGAACATACTTTGTAAAATTTGAGACGTAAACATATTTCTCGACTCGAATTTTCGAGTCGAGATTGCTCTTAAAAATCCCTACTCGACTCGAACGTCTCGAAAATCTTTCTATAATCTTTAATATTATTTTGAAGAAAGTATTTACTCAGAACAACTCGGCACGAGAGTTTCGGAAACTGCAGGATTTGTCGGCTGTTCGAGGAGTGCTGTGGTTATTGTCTTCAACAAGTGACAAACCCAAGGGGAAACGACGTCCAAACGTCGAGAAGTTGGGCGCCCCCAACCTCCATTACAGATGTCGGACGTCTTAGGCTCGGGAGACTCGTAAAACAGAACAGGCAGCGAAATGTGGCGGAACTGACATCTCACTTTAATGCTGGGCGAAGTATAAGTGTGTCTGAAGACAGTGCACCGAACACTCCTAACGATGGGCCTTCGTAGCCTATGATCCATCCATGTGCGAATGTTAAGACCACGACATCGGCAACTACGACTGAAATGAACATGTGACCATCGCCACTGGACCTTGGCGCAGTGGCAGAGCGTTGCATTGTCTGATAAATTCCGATATCTTCTTCATCATGACGATGGTAGTGTGCGAATCCGTTTTGTTTCAAGGGAACAGCTCCTTGACACCTGTGCTGCGGGACGAAGACAAGCTGGCGGCGGCTTAATTATGCTCTGGGGAACACTCACGTGAGCATCCATGTGTCTAGTGGAGCTCGAGCAAGGTACCATGACTGTCGAGGCGTATCGCACACTGCTTGCAGACTACGTATACCCATTTATGACGACCATGTTTCCCAACGGTAGTGGCATTTTTCAACAAGATAATGCACCATGTGTGTCTGATGGCCAGGAGTGTGATGGACTGCCGTGTCGTGACAAAACGCTGTAACTTTGGCGAAGAAGTTTTGCAAAAATGAGCCTTAAAGTTTTCATCCGAAAATGTGATCTGTATCGTGTAGAAATAGTGTATCTTGACTTTGGAAACACGTGGTTACATGTAATGTTACGTAAATGCATGTTGTGTGATTAAATTTGGTGAAAATTGATTGGTTGACCATTATTGCCTAGTTACACTGGTTCTACACGATACAGATCACATTTTCGGATGAAAACTTTAAGGCTCATTTTCGCAAAACTTCTTCGCCAAAGTTACAGCGTTTTGTCACGACACGGCAGTGGAGTGGTTCGAGGAACACAGGGGCGAGTTCGAAGTGATGTGCTGGCCCCCCCCAACTCGAAGGATCTGAACCCAATCGAACACATCTGGGGTGTGATTGAACGTGACGTCAGAGCGCATCGCCCCTTTCCCGAAATTTGCGGGAATTAGGTGACTTATGTGTGCACATGTGGTGCCAACTCTCTCCAGAGACCTACCAAGTATTATAGCGTCTATGCCAAGACGCGTCGCCGTTTTTATCCGTGCCAAAGTTAGACATACTGACAATTAGGTAGGTAGACATAATGTTCTGGCTGATGTGTGTGTATATTTTAACTCGTATATTTGTCTCGACTCGAATTTCAAAACGTCTCGTCTCAAATTCGAGTCGAGTCGAAGCAGAAACGTATTTCCGAGTTGGGACACGAGTCGAGACATTTTCTCGAGACGAGTCGAGACAACATTTCTCGAGACGAGTCGAGAAAGGCTTAAATCTCGACTCGACTCTTGCGTATTCCTATTTCAAAGCCAAAATGAGACTTTTACAAAACTGGCTTACGGAAAGTGAAGAACTTCTGGCGAAAATGTGTGTAGTTAGGCACGGTGACTGTAAAGAAGGACTAATACTATAACGGTGTCAGAGTTCTCCAGAGTTGATTTCTTCTAGGTGATTGCAAGAACTTTTTGATACCTTCTCGTACAATTCATAAGGAATTTAAGACACTTCTAGGCCCCTCAAATCATCAAGAAATAAGTTTCTTATCCATCTCACTATTCTCCTTTATCCTGTTCAACAATTTCATAGGTCGTTTTCCGTGTGTTTTACTAGCTGGAGACATTTAACATTTACCCTAACTTTACCAAAGGCGTAACTACAGGCTTGTAAGACCCTGGCGAACTTATGGAGGCCCCCTTTTCTGGTTTATTGAGCACTACTTGGAAACTATCTTACACGTAAAGGACACTTGAGTCATACGGCTAGCAATTCTACAGTACTAATTAAATTTCCACTACTACCTTCTTCCTGCCTATATTCTCTCCGCATGCTCACATGGAACGGACTTGAACGTACCATCTGGTTGTCGGAATCAAACCTAGTAAATTCGATAAACATAACAGGTGCCATGGACAACGAAGTAAATCCCTAGGAGCCATTAACCCCGTTAGTATAAATAAAATCGTAGACTCACATTGAAATAGCTGTTGCATCAACACTGTTAAGTGTAAAATTCTCTCAGTTTATGTAAGGTAGAGCAATTATCGTACTCGGGAGATTGGACTTTCCCATCACTTTTTATTACAAAAGATCCTCTTGAATACAGAAATATATTACAATAATTAGTTTTCTCTAATATCTTAGGTAAGAAAGTAGAAGGAACACAATGACCAGGCGTCGTAAAGCTTTTGTAGGTGAGGTTACTCTCTTTGACTAGGCGTCGTGAGAGGGGATGAGTTTGTGTGATTAGACGTCTCTCGGTGACCGGGCGTCGTGAGAGAGAAAGGGAACCCAATGACCAAGCGTCGTAGTGCTTTTAGGAAAGCTATCTCTCAATTGACCAAGCGTCGTGAGAGGGTAAGGTGTTCCCAATGGCTAGGCGTCTTATGGCTTTGGTGATTTGATCAACCTGGAAAGATTGATGCTTCTTGAGGCGTGCTACTGTCTTTTATCCTAAAATGTCGGCTACCTTCGGTGATCTTCCTCTTGCCGACTGTTGGCCATGGTGGGCTACTCCTCTTTGGTACTGTCGTCTGCGCTGAAGTTGTTTATTGCAAACACATGTAGTACACACATGGTTACAGCATAATGTGAAGAAATGCGGAACCTTACACCCCCGTTGCGTAGAAAAATAGTAACCCACAGGATTATTTTTGCTATTATTGGGAATCTGCATATTGGTCGCAGAATACACTGTAAATGCACTGAAACACTTAAACACAAAAGGAAATTTAAAAGCACTGGTCACTTATATAACACTATCACACAAATAAAATTGAAGTTGAACCACTAACAGTTTGTCCTCTAGCCTAAGCTGATCCGTAGAGTACTTCATTTCCCTCAAAGGAGAGGCTGTCGAAGCTTTGGTGGTGATAATTAATAGTTAGAACTACGTCACTGATAGTAATGTCCGTAGTACATTTTGTGAAGTGCGCACGTCAAAGAGTACTGTTATAGAAAAGTTTCTAATGTCGGTCTAGTTCTTACTAAGTGTAGTAAACAGATGACAGAACACACTTATATGGTGGTTAAAGTTATTAGGATGATAAACGTAGTCATGCCGGAAGAAAGTTTGTCAATGGAAAATCCTGATTTTCTGAACACTGTTTATGTAGTTTCTTATGTTAGTGACAATTATATGATTCGCAGTGGAAAAGCGAAAATGCTGCTGCTGGCTTTGTGAAGTTCATTCGCTCGAAAGAAAATGCTGGCTTGCAATTTTCTTCATTGAAGGAAATTGTACGTATGCAGGCAGTTTCAATGACAGAATGCAGTGAGGTGAGGAATTACAAGACAGAAAAAAGACAATGATCTGTTGCAATGTGAATACTAAGGTACGTACTAGATTTGGTCACTTCAAATAGTTAGCCTTATCGTATTGCATGCCCTGTTTACTGCTATTCAATGTTTTGTTTCTTTTCTTTTTTCTCCCTCTCTGCCGCTGAAACACGAACAGTGCTCGGCGCGAGTCGCTGGTTCGTATCTGCTGGAATCATGTCATTGAGACTGCCTCCCGTTTGTTGCATTCTTCATTATCCCTGTATTATGTGTATTCTTCGCCATCATAATATGGTTTTATTTTGTCTATAGAGATATTCTGCTCTCTCCCCCTGAAATTCTCGGGCATGCGAACTCGGTAGAGATTATTATTTAGTTTTCAAAGTATTGTGGCCGGCCTGTCGGTCCATTATGATGATTCACTGACCCGTCGAAACGGAAAATAAATTAATACTTTATCTCCATTGTGGAAAAGTTTCTAGCTTATGTTTCTTGTCAAAATACTTCTTTTGTTGTTCATGGGCTTTTTTGTAAACTTTGACGTACTTTTTCTCTTAACTTTATAAGGTGGTCTCTTTTGATTTGTAGTTGGGGAACGGTCTGTAATTGGCAATCTCCGATTGTCCTTGGTTCGTATCCGTACATTAAAAAGAAACTTGATTCCTTTGCCCCTAATTGGACGAAAATGTTTAAACCACAAGTGATGTGAGGTAATAATTTTGGCCATGTTTCATGATTTTGTTGGACGAAAAATGTTAAGGAATTCTGCAGAGTTTTATTCATGACCTCGACTAATCTTATATCTTGGTGATTAAAAGCAGGGCAGAACTTAAATTCAAAATTATATATTTCTGCTAGTTTTTGAATTTTCTTCGCTTTGTGCACTGGATGTTTGTCCAAATGAAGAAAACGACAGACACCGAATTTTAAATAATTTCTTCCAATAAAAATTGTTCAATTGTATCTGCAATTATGCTATTAAGAGCTTTGGTCACTATATAACGAGTGCTTGCTTCGATGGCAACTAAAACGTATTTTGGTTTCCCCTCTTCATGTGGATAAGATCCTAAACCATCAAAAATTCATCGTTCTCCTATAAGGCCTGGCGGGTGATGGAGTTCTCCTTGTGGCATTTTCGGGAGTTTCTTTAAGAGTTGACACTCTCTGCAGTTAATTCTAAACGGTAAGTATGACTTCATGTTTGGCATGTAGTATTTATTGAGGACCTTCTTATAAGTCTTCGAAAACCCAAAATCAGGTGGTGAAGGATCTTTGTGAATAGACTCGAACCAGTGGCCTTGCCAAACTTTTCGGGATACACAAAAGAAAAATTAATCCAAGTTCCGGATGTTTTTGTGTACGGTAAAGTACGTTGTCTTTTAAGCGAAAATACATAGCTGCTCTAATAGTAGAACTTTTTGTTGTTTTTTTTTTCTTCTAGAACGGCTATTATGTCAGCGAAAGAGTCATATTTGCGCTGTTCTTCCCGTAAGTTCTTCCAAGATCCTGGATTCTTCTAAAGAATTTGAACGGTATGCATAGCATATCTTTAGTTGCCTGGTGTAGATCGGTGGCTTGTTGATTATCATTGCTGTTTTGTTCTAAGCGGCTGTTGATATCGGCCGGGTGCTTTTTTCCTTCAATAGGGCAGATGTCAAAATTATAGTCGGCTAAGAAAAGTTTATAGCGTGTGTATTTTCCAACTTTGTCCCGGTACGTGTGTAGAGAAGTAAGACATTTAACGTCTGTAAACAATTTAAATTTACGATTAAGTAGGAAATATCTGAATTTGCGTAAAGCATACATAATAGCGTATAGTTCTTTTTGCCAGACTAAACTTTTAGTTTTGGCTGTTGTAAGACGACGGCTGCAATACGAAACAATTCTTTCTTCGTCTGTGTGGGAGTTATAAGAAGCTAGTACCCCCGATTTGGTGTGAGCTTGCGTCAGTATACAGTCTTATCTCTAGTTTGAAAGAGAGATGGGCGTTCAAGATGTCCTTCAGCTTCTCAAATAATTCATCATGTTTTTCGATCCATTTGAATTTAGCATTTTTAGTAAGGAGCTGTTGAAACGGTTCTACCTTGGGCGTGAGGTCCTTAATATGATTCGAAGATAAGAGAAAAGACCTAAAATGCTCTTCAGTATTCGTTTAGTAGTTGGTTTCTTAAAATTCTTTATCTTATTTGCTGTTTTCGGTGAGATGCTGATCTTTTCTCCGGATACAAGAATCCTAGTACTGGGAGTTCTCTATAGAGTAAGTGTGTCTTCTTGGGATTGGCTTTAAAGTCATGCTTCCGAAGTTTTTGGAATAAAAGCTACAAATGAGAAAGTTGTTCCCACGTATACGAACCAATCACGAGGTCATCTGTAAAATTGGTAATGTGTTTTGGTAAGCCATCTAATATTTTAATCACAATAGTCAGCGATTGAGAACTAGTACAATGGCCCATTACCCACCTGAGAAATTTATAACATTTGCGTGTATGATTCACTTCAAAACTCATGTATTTAGTGCTTTTTGGATGCAATAAGATTTGAAAATAGCTTTGGGAAATGTCCAGGGTCGAAATTAGGGTTTTCCTTTTTTAAACCTGCAAAACATCTTCCGTAGCCTGAAACGGGATCCAAATCGGTTAAAATTGTCAAAAAAGGGCGTATCCCACATAAACTATCAGACCTAGGTAAAAATAAATATAATATTCGTAACAGTGGCGTAGCACACTTTAGCGGGCCCCCCCGCAAAGTATAGAGAAGGGGCCCTAGTTGTAAAGCCGACAGAAGTAAGGTTGAAGTTCTACTTCTTTAAATCTTTATTCATCGCAAGACTTCGGGGCCCTCTATACCTCGGGGCCCCCCCGCACTGCGGGGGTTGCGGTGGCAGCTGCTACGCCACTGATTCGTAATCAGCATGTTTGAAAAGCTCTATGTACCAAGATTCATCTAAATTGGCTAAAATTGTCATAGAAAGGATGTATCCTACATAAACTATAAAACCCAAGTAAAAATAAATATGCTATTCGTAATCAACATGTTCGAAAATCCCAATATACCAAGTTTCATCCAAATCGGTTAAAATTCTCATAGAATGGGCGTATCCCACATAACTGTAAGACCTAGGTGAAAAAAATAAATATGCTATTCATAATCAGCATGTTCGAAAACCTTTATATACCGAGTTTTATGCAAATTGGTTAACTTCGGAAGGCTGTATATACCGAGTTTTATCCAAATCGATTAAAATTGTTATAAAAGGGCGTACTCCACAACACTATAAGTTAATATCTGCACTATACATCATAGTCATAAAAGGCTGCAAAAACACCGCCCCAATGACATACTCGTGCTGCTCCTGGGTGTTATCGAAACCGGAATTGGAACTGTAATGTTTCTGGGCATGCCTGTTATTTCTACTAAATTGGAACTGTAATTTTATTAGGCATGCACTACGAAGTGCTCCGTGAACCATGTGGTTGTATGTGTGTGTATGTGTTTTAATCTCCGATTCGCTGTTTTCGTCGTAAAAGAGTGAACGAGTAAAAGGGATGGACTTTGTATGTTATTTAGGCGACACTTCTGCATGTGGTCATAACCTTTCTAGACTGGGAGTTGGAATATATGTTGCGTAGTCTGTTTGCTGCTGTGCCGTAGCCTTTCTAGCGTAATCTTAAAAAGTCTGCTATATTCGTAGTCGGGTGCAGCTTTTCCGGTGTTGTGTATTCGGAACCGGAATTTTGTACTCCAACTTGAGTCGGAACAGTTTGCTCATGCGCTACAAAATGCTCCGTAAACATAGTATATATATATATATATATATATATATATATATATATATATATATATGTGTGTGTGTGTGTGTGTGTGTGTGTGTGTGTGTATGTGTGTAAGTGAGCTGGAAAGGAAACCACACGCAAGCGGTGAGTGAACCCTGCTCTACTACGTTCAATAGGAGTTGGGATATGTGTTCCTAGTTTTATGTTGTAGCATTTGTAGTTTGTAGCTGCTGCTGTGTTCAATCGGAACCGTGAGTGAAAACTGTATTTTTTCTGCGCATGCCTGTAATTTCTACTAAAATGGAACTGCGCATGCGTAACCAAGTGTGTGTGTGATGAAAAATAGGCCATAGTCTTTTATAATGGTTCAAAAAAAGGGTCGTAACAGCCTACTCGCTGCGTAGTCTGCTCCGAGGAAATCGGTTATGGTACTGGAACTTGAGTCGGAACAGGAACCGGAACAGTTTGTTCATGCGCTACTAAGTGCTCCGTAAACCAAGTGTTTGTGTGTGTGTGTCAGCTGGAAAGGAAACCACACGCAAGCGGGCAGCGAACCACTGCTCTACTATGTTCAATTGGAGTTAGAATATGTGCTCATAGTCGTGTGTTGTAGCGTTTGTAGTCTGTGGTCTGCTGCTTCTGCTGCTGTGTTCAATCGGAACCTGAAGTGGGAGCTGGAACTGTAATTTCTACTAAATTGGAACTGCGCATGCGTAAACTAGAGAGTGTCTGTGTGTGTGTGTAAATGAAAACTAAGTCATAGTTTTTTTATATAACGTTTAAAAAAACAGGGATCGTAAGAGCCTACTCGTTGCATAGTCTGCTCCGAAACCGGTGCTGGTACTGGAACTTGAGTCGGAACAGGAACCGGAACAGTTGGCGCATATAGGTGTTCGGAGCCTTTCTTGTATAATGGCTACAATATATCACGGGCGTGAAAGGCTACGGGTTGCGCGTAGTCTGCTCCGAGAAAACCGGAACAGGCACTGCAACCGGAACAGTTTGCTCATGCGCTACCAAGTGCTCCGTAAACCAAGTGTGTGTGTGTGAATACTATGTGCGTGTGAACCACACGCAAGCGGGGAACGAACCACTGGTCTCCTATGTTCAATAGGATTTGGAATGTGTTCATAGTCCTATGTTGTAACCTTTGTAGTCTGTGGTCATAATCTTCTATGTTGTGGTCTGGTGGTGGTGGTGGTGTGTTTAATCGGAACCGGAAGTGGGAGTTGGAACTGTAATTTTTCTGCGCATGCGTGTAATTTCTACTAAATTGGAAATTTAATTTTACTGCACATGAGCAATCATGTGTGTGTGTGTGTGTGTGTGTGTGTGTATGTTGGTCACTGGAGCGATATTAAGTTCTCCGTAAACCGTGTGTGTGTGTGACTAACCAGACTTATGCTATATTGTTAAATGCTGTTGTTATTTTTAATCTCTGCTCTACTATGTTGCCATTGATAAAAAATGCTCGTAAAAGAGAACGAGTACATCCCTGATGTTATAATGGTTGAAAAAACTACCGGCAGTGTCATAGTCGTTCTACTATGTTCATAGTCTTGCTGTTGTGTGTAGTTGGAACTGTAATGTTTCCGTGTATGCATGGTCCGGTGGTGTCCATAGGCGTAAAAGGCTAGACGTTGCGCGTAGTCTGCTCTGGGGGAACCGGAACAGGTACTGGAACATAAACCGGAACAGGAATCGGAACCTTTTGCGCATGCGCAGTAGAAAACGGGGTCAAGTGTCACCACAATTTTTAATTAACACTTGCTACAATTAGTTATCTATCACAGTTTTCGGCATTTATTCCGAGGTTGGGCGTCCGCTTTCACCACGTCTTGTCGCTGTTATCTCCTTTGCACACTTTCTGCAATTTGTTATTAGGTTCATTAATCCGTGCTCTTCACAACTTTTAGAAAATTTTGCTCGTTATCAACGTATTGCTTCACAAATGTTAAAACTGTTAGTTCATTGCCTTTGTACATTCGCCATGTTGATAACATAAATGCTCGTTTCTTTCCCACAATGCAACTGTTCGGTTACCTTGCGCCAAGTACCGGTAGTTCCCTCCGCTCGCCGTATAGTCCCATGTTTATAGCCGCTAATATATAACAAATAAACAGATTTTTCGGAGACTCATATATTATCAAGCACACAAACGATCAAATTATCCATATCTTTCCTGTAAAGTTTAAAAATTTTGCTGGAAACGGACGCCCAACTTTGGAATGTAATCCCAGTTTTGATATGAAAACTAGTCTTGCCCTTATTATAAGCGAGGTTTTATCGTTAAAGGTGGAAAGATGAATATATTTAATTATTTAATATTGAAGGAAAACCAAGAAAGAAGCTTGATTGAGGGATTTCAACTTGGTATTGAATCTTGTAATAATCTTTATTGCCATCTATTCTTAGCATGTGTGAATGCATTCTCTTATCGCTAATCGCAGAAAAGACACACGAAAAGTGAATTCTAATGAGGCGTTTACACTTGGTCGATTTAGTCGCACGACTAAATCGACTCGCTGCATTTGCCACTAAATCGAAGGCACTAGGCCGAATCAGATCGATGGATGTGTTCAATTATTTCAACCACAGAAAATAGAACGCCTTTCAATTCAGTTGCCAGTCGATTAGTCGCCTTCGATCAACAAGCGATTAAGTTGAAGTCCCGTTTACATGGTCGATTAAGTTGAAAATGACGTCAATTCAACTGAATCGAACGCAAATCGACTAAGTGTAAACGCCCCATAAGTTTCCAGATGTATCTTCTTCTAAGAATGGGCTGTGAACTGATAATTTGAATCCCCTTAATTGTTCAGTGCGTCTGCGATAAATCGATTTTATTTAGACAAACTGATAATAACTGCATTAAAGTATTTTAACTTCCTAATAAGCACTGTAAATTATAGATTGTCAAATACGAGTATTGGAAATGAAGTAAAATGCTGCAACAATGAGGGTCTTTGCGTAAGGTTTTAAGTTCGGAGAAGAAACCTTAACACACTATAATGGACCATGTAAAATTACCTATGATAGATTTTTGGTTTGATTCAGTTTAACGTCCCACACTTATGCCTGCTGCGCTAAAGGAGACGTGGACTTGCTGATTATAGTGGATTCCGAACCACTTTGGTCGTTCAACTAATATGCACTAGTTTATATCATTTTTCTAGAGTATGTCCGAACAAACCCTTTGGTATTCTCTGCTCGTAAGTACTATTAAACATGTGTTTCATCGACCAGCAGTCTATTCCATCGCGATTAGAAATAGGTATAATGTGTAGCATGCTGCTATTCCATTTTTCACTACAGGCATTTCAATTTAATAAACGATTTCTCTCACTAAACTCAAGACCTGTTTGGTACAGTGGCTATTGTACACCGAGTGGCTACTACAGCATTAGTTTAAAATTCTGCAACCGGTTGCACGACCGCGTTTCATAACACAAATTATCTCGCACAGTTTCTATATGTTCCTGTGAGTGAGAGCTCTTAACTCTGAAGTGAAAACAGATATGTAAATTTTGGTTACGGAAATGGATTCAGGAGTAAATCTCAGTGCTATTTGATACCCCACATGACCCTTGCCATTTATCATATTCGACCGCGATTCAATATGGCGCATTTCAAGATGGCGATCATGCACTAGGTATTCCAGCATATAGATGTAGTATCTCGGTTTACAAAAGTGAAGTCATATCTACCAAAAGCTTTTCCTTTTTGTGCCAAAAGGGTATTCTTGGACATTGGCTACTGGATTTCAAGATGGCGTCGGTGTAGCAGCTCAACGAAGCATTTGCGCATCGAGTTACTATTACTACGTTATTTAGCAACTAGAACTGAATCTTATCACTAATTTTCATCAAAATTCAACTCTCACGGTTTATGGACCTTCCTCCTTAGTGTACGAAGACTTCTTTCGTTTAACCCAAGTATAATATTTTACTACATTGCATGCTATTCGCAACTAAGCACCTCTTATTTTAGTATGACTTTCAACATCAAAGTGGATGAGAATGCCGACTGATTTTGTTATTTTTTTTTTCTGTTCTTTGTCGAAAACAAAGAAGATAACCGATAAGGGACAGAGGTTAAAAGGAACGTTCAGATGGTGAGGTCAATTCATACATCTTACAGATTTCGATTAATTAGATCTTGCTGTACTATAAACAAAAACGAGCCCGGAGCTTTTTTACTCGGAACGCAGACTATTGCAACATACGATATTCTGCAGTTGGTAACTCTGTTGTCGAGAGATGTTTCACTAGTGATAGTAGTTTCACTAGTGGCCACTATCAACTCACTGTCTGTCGACCTATAGCAGTATCACCAAGGATGTTATACATAGAGGATCTGCCCATATGTATCTTCATCCTATTAAATCGGTGAAGCCAAAAACCAACCGAGCATCGGCACGCCTGATTGGCTACTCTCGTTTCTACCATCGTCTGATTGGCTACTTTCGTTTCCGCCATGATTGTTGGCTCAAAACATTGCGATCCTATTGGGCGGAGTGGGCAGAGTAGGGGGGGGGCGAAACTGTGACGTATGGCTTCAAGATTTTGTTGTAACGGACGGCAGATCCTCTATTTTATAAGATTTTTGAGTATCACTCTGTGCGGGGGATCACTAGGGGGAGGGAACAAAAATTTGAGCAAGGGGGCCTGGCTCCCGAGGCCCTCCCTTGGCTCCGCCACGCCACTTAACACAGCCATCTTTACTAGTAAGGAACGCAAGATATACTAACAATCTTTTTAGGTCTATGCTTCACTGTCCTCGAACCATATGAATACCTTGAAGTATCATTCAGCATTGCTGAAACTAAAGTGTGAAATTGTTATTATTAAAAACTAGTCAGTTTAATAATTACATTTCTGGTTTTATGTCCTAAAACTTCTAACAATGAGCTTGAAAAGTATGAGTCGTAGCTACACACCTAAGGTTCAAAATTTTTTAAACTAAAATTTTAAAACAGTGATCGAAGGAAATTATCCAAAAATTTAGAAATCATTTTAAAAATTTCAAAGATTTGAAAGTGATCAGCAAATCAGATTGTGTCAAGAATAACTTTCTATCAATGACTCGAGATTATGAATCGTAACTAGCATACTCAAGTTTAAAAAAATGAAATCTTTGAGTTTTACGTCCCACGGTTATGCCGGTTAGACTAAAGGAGACGGTGATGATGAGTAATGAATGAAATGGTGGAATGAAGAGAGTGGGAGGAAACGGGAGAACCCCGAGAAAACCCACGCACACGGTGTTTGTCCACCACAAAGTTCACTTGGCGGGGGCTGAGATCGAACCCGGGACCCCAAGCACCAGAGGTGAACGCTCTACCACTGAGCCACCGCGGCCCCCTCAAGTTCAAAAAATTTCAAGCTAAAAATCTTACACAAACCTTTAAAAAAAAAAGATTTGAAAGTAATCAGTCAATCAGATTGTACCAGGAATAACTTTCCACCAATGACTTACTTTTTTTTTTTTTTTTTTTTTAGACTAGGAGCAGTAGCCTAACTATAATACTAGCGTTCAAAAATTTTTAAACAACCACACCAAATTTCTAATTTTGTCATTTCCAAAATTTACAAAGTGTTCCTGTGCACCCCTCCCAAAAGTTAAAAGGGGTGCGTTAATGTACCGTGTTTTATAAAAGACCCCTTATGAGATCGAACTAGGTAGACCACAAAGCAGAGGTGAACGCTCTACCCTGAGCCACCGCGGCCCTCTTCGGTCCGATTATTTCAATAATTGCCACTATCTTAATAGTTCATGACCTAGAAAGGTAACCTGTACAAAAATAATTAAAAACGAAAGTAAAAGTAGATCTGCTTAACATCCTTTTAAATTCTTATTTCTCCTCCCGTTCCCCAATATCGAAGTTCTGCCAAATATATCAGAAATACTTTCAGCTGGTCTGACAGTGTATGGTACAGTTTGCAGCAAAAAAACTGCAACATGAGCATGTAAGTTGATTGTGAAACGACGAAGTCTTTTGCTTCAAAATAAGTGTGCAGTTAAGTGGGTAGGACGGCGTGGTTTCTCCTGGCGTGATTCGTGCCACTTAGCGTTATGTTGATTCACTGCATTATTAGGCGTAGTTTCACAATAAACTTCCATGCTCATGTTGCAGGTTTTTTGCTGCGGATTGTACATGGGGAACTGTGGTTGAAATCTGTAAGTTGATATTTTTAAAAAAATACCGAAGTTTCAGGGAAGAAACTGTTCATAAGTTTAAAAGAAATTGTTCAGTACAAACTTGGCAACAACGCTTTAAAAGCTCCAGTTTGCAGGTTCTAATGTAAAGTAGGATGAGGCACAGAATGAAAAAAAAAAAAGCTGGTAGGTTTTGATTTCAAACACACACGTTATCTGCGATAAATATTTCTTTTAATCAGCGACAAAAGTCAGACTATAGTAGGATAACTATTCCAATGTTGACCCTTTAGGGATGGCTTTAGGAACACGAAAGGGGTTTGTGGTTGTATATTACGCTCGTCTCGAAACGGTTAACCACACGGCATTGCTGATTATAACTGGAATAAATATATGTTCATCGTTATTGCACCGCCGAGCAACGGTATAACCGATAAGATCCGATAAGCCGTTATATTGATTTCATCACATCGATAATTGGGTCAGATCCGTCGTCTTCCAGAGGAACACCTCCACCAGAAGTTCGTAGTAGGGTGAGAACAGACCAGTGATGGCTACATAATAGTTTGGGAAACCTTCACATGGTCATTCTGGATCCAGTAGTGTACGTTGAGGTCACTATCACTGATTCTAGTTGTCAGTAGATCATTGCTGATTATATACATCCATTCATGTCGGCGATATTTCCAGCTGAGAATGGCGTCATTCACCAGGACAACGCCCTTTGGCACAAGCAGTGGTTCGAGGAGCACAGTGGTAAATATCAATTGCTGTATTGAACCCCAAACTCACCCGATTTTAATCCAATCGAACATCTTTGGGATGATATTAAACATCGGATCTGAGCTCATTGCGGAATTTAGTAACTTTTGTGTGCAGTGTGGTCCGCCATTTCTCCAGCCACCTACCAAGACTTCGTTGCTTCTATGATAAAGAGCATTGCTGCTCCCCTGCAAGCCAAATGTTGACATGCCAGATATTAGGTAGGTGGTCATAGTGTTTTGGCGGAGGACACAGTGGCTCAGTGATAGAGCGCTTACCTCTGGTGCGTGGAGCCCATGATTCGATCCCCGGCCAAATAAGTTTGTGGAGGACAACATAGTGTCTATGGATTTTCTGGGGTACTTCCGTTTCCTTCTACATTCTTATTTCACTAATTCTTTCACCATCAATCACTTGCTTAAATCGCTGTCTCCATTAGCCTAAAGGTCATAATTGTGGGTCACTAAGCCACCGTGCCAACTAGGAGTTGGTTCTGGAAGCACGGACGTCTCTGGCGGGTCCCCCCCAATATTTTGAAGTACAAAATATTCAATATTTTATTCTAATATAATTTATTTACTAGAGCCTTTCTATTTGAACTGTGCCCCTTCTGGCGCTACTGTCGATGTGTGTGTTCTTGTACAGCGGTGGACACTTCTAAATGGTACAGCCATATGGAGATTTACGGCTAAGGTGTACCATTTAGAAGTGTCCACCGCTGTACCTCCCTCGAAAGAGGAGGAACAAGTAGCTGTGGCCGAGATCTTTCATTTGTTATATGCGGAAGCGTTGCCACAATGAGTTATTTCACAGGCTTCGCTGTGCACTGTCTTGTTAGCAGTGTTGGGTTAGTTACTTGTAAAAATGTAACGCGTTACAAGTTACTTTACTTTCTCTTAAAATGTAACTCGTTACTTGCCCCCCAAAAGTAACTGTTACTTTACTTCGAAAGTAACGCGTTACTTTTAGATCCGAAACTTTAAAATTGAGAAAAAAATGACTTCAATTTTCCGTACTACTATTACTACCGCTATTATTATTATTATTATTATTATTATTATTATTATTATTATTATTATTATTATTATTATTGCACGTCCTGAATCGCTTTATGTAAATGCAAGGACAAATTTTTACTTGATATATAAACATTTTTATATAATGTAACATTGATAAAATGCCATACTGCGTTACTCGTAGGGATGGATACGATCGAGTTTTCTTTGACACTCGATTCGACTAGAAACAGACATCTTTGAGTTCGACCCGAGAACTCGATTCGAAAAATTTCCTCCAACTCGACTCGAATTAGTGTAGTTTCGAGTATATTATTTAAGTATATTACAAAGACAGTATAATTATTATCAATGACACTACTACTACTACAACTTATATTATTATTATTATTATTATTATTATTATTATTATTATTATTATTATTATTATTATTATTATTATTATTATTATTATTATTATTATTATAACAACACTGTATATAAAAAGAAAGATAGGCGGTTTGTATTTGAATACTAAAAAACTAGTTGATTGCCAACCTCGGTAGTCGTGAAGTCTAGGAGTCAAGGACATTGTTCACGAGCTTCTGAATTTGGGTTGAGGGTCTAGGTTAAGTATTCGGACTCGAGCCAAACACTGTTAAAAGTTAGAAGGCACTGGCCAAATATCTTCAAAACTGCTCGGCCAGGGTTTAGAATTGTCAACGACTCGAGCAGCTCAGCTCATAGCTCATTCACTATCGACCCGAACCGAGAAGTGAGCCGAGCCAACAGCTCACCCAACAGACTCGGCTAGAGCCCTCGGCTCAGTTGAGCCGAACCGAGCAAATGGCTCATCTCGAGCCGATGGTTCACCCCAAGTGAGCCTGCTCGAGCCACCTTCTCAGTTGAGCCGAGCCGAGATGAGCTTGTTATAAAAAATCTCTTGTAATCTCACTATCGAGACGAGACGAGATGCGAGCCGTGTCCCCGCTCGTGAGCAACACTAAAAGTATTCCATATTACTGTTTAGCTTACATTTCTCATGGCTTTCGTTTACCAGTGTAATCAGGCCATGGTTTCAAGACGACTTAAAACGAACGAGCCATTTATCAAACTCGACTGGACTCGAAACTCGACGCGAAAAACTGAATCGGCTCGGAACTCCACTCGAGGATATTACCCTTGACTTGACTCGAAACTCGACTTGAATTCGAGTCGAGTCGAGTTTTAGTTTGACTCGTGCTCATCCCTATACGTTAGAAAAAATGGTTGCTTATTATTATTCTGTTAAACTAATTATATAATAATAACAATGTTGTTATGTAAAATTAAAAATAAACAATATAGAGAAACATTACACTACTCTATAATCAACGGGACTCTAGGATAAGCAAACTGATCTGAAAGAACTCCAATATTACATACCATCAGAAAACTATTTTCTAGTAATAAAGTAGGCCTGCCCATCAGAACACAGTTTATTCATATTAACACCTTACTGTAAATAATTAATTATGGCACCCTAGTTGTTGATAAATATTTTCCGCCGGGGCACTTCAGACACTTTACTTTTAAATTCTATCCACTATCATCCTCAGCTCTTAAGAAAAAAAGTATTATTTCAAATGTTCGAACGGTAAAATATTTTCGTTCTCCATCTTTTAAAACAGACTCCCGGTATCATTGTACTCCTAGTTCACTCACTGAATATATTGATTTGGAGCTGTCAAAATCTACGACAAAATCTTCCAGGTGCTTGCAATCAGTACACGTGATTTCCCTAAGGCTGTCCTCATCTTCAAAAAACAGCAAGTGGCACTACGAACTTATCTGTTTCTCTGTGTGTCTGTGACTGTCGGTCACTGACCTACATAGTTCATGCTCGATTGTTTCATTCTGAGAAATTCACTTACAGGAAAGAAACATTTGTTTCCGAAAAAAAATATATATACATATATTGTAGTTACTCATCCGAAATGTAACGCGAAAAAAGTAACGCAAACTAGGTACGTTACTTAAAAATTTGTAACGCGTTACCGTTACAGTTACTTTGGAAAAAATGTAACGCGTTACTAGGAAACGTTACTTAAAAAGTAACGCGTTACAAGTAACGTGTTACTTGCGTTACGTTACTTCCCAACACTGCTTGTTAGCCATTCTAAGTAGCCTACGATCTTCACTCGTCAAGACCAAACGACTGAATGACAATTTGACAACACGGCTGAGGTCATTCATTTCTTTTCCGTAAGCAAAGCGAGGGTTTCCTCCGTCATAGGGCAGTGGGGGTGGGGCCGAAGTATAGTTCGCATAGTTTTCGAGGGCACACCTGAGTTAGGCAGGCTCTAACAACAGAATAGCATATAAATAATAAGATCTAATTGTTATATTTATTTGGAATATAATATTCAAGCTGTGAAACGATTATAACAGAGTTCTTGATATACCTCAGGGAGTCCGTGAAGATAAGCAGAGAGACAACAAATGGGATCGAAGATTATAAACAAATTAGGCTAGGTAGTACCACTTAAAAACATTCTTTGATGTCCCCCCAAATTTTACATGCCAGAGACGCCAATGTATAGAAGTATTATTCATGCGTAATTCTTCATCATTGTTGACATTCTTACATAATTATGATAAAATTAAAGACTGATTATGCCATTTTCAGTGAAAAATAAAATTATCTCCATTTCAAAACTGTCATGAGCGCAAGGTATGCCCTAAAACCCGCCTGTGTTCACCCCTGATTGAATGTTTATAATTCAGGGCCTCATTTCGTAACTGTTAGCTACAACTCAACGCAAAATTTGCTTTTGGTTTGCGATACTCGGTGTAGCACTCAATACTTGTTTCTGTTTTGTATGCAAATCTCAAATTTTGCGAAGACCAATACGGAATGAGGCCCTTTGTTATGATGAAGGTGCACATACATTACCATAAACTAATGTGTCTATACTGCTTTTTTTTTTTTTTTTTGCAGACATGTTTTGCTTTGTTTTTTCATATGCATACAACACAGCTCAAATACATACTGAATGGAAAATATTCTGATGCTGAAAAATGAAATTAAAGTTATAAAGTCTTTCAAATATATATAAATATGTCACGTTTAGCATCAAATGATGAAAGCAAACTGATTATTCGTGTATGCTGAATTTATTAAGTCTTGGTCTTCAGTTCATACTTCCGGTTACAGGAACGGTGGGGTCATCCTAACAAGATGGCAAAGACGTATGACTATCTATTTAAATTATTGTTAATTGGAGACTCTGGTGTCGGCAAAACGTGTGTTTTGTTTAGGTTTTCGGAAGATGCTTTCAACACAACTTTCATTTCCACTATAGGTAAGTATCTATAAAATATGTGCATCTGATGTTTTGCTGGATTTGTTACTGTTTAGTATAGGTTTTGCTTTCGTACCTGAATTAAGGGTGGGATTGTCATTAATGAACATATAAGATCACGAAGATCAAATTCATTTCTCAAATAATTTAATGGAATGTAAATTTAAGCAGAGGAATTCTTAGTCTAGAAGAAAATTGAACTTTAGATCAATGTTGGGGTTGTACAGGAAAGAATATACATTGTTGAATAAAGCAGAAAATATAAAGCAGCTTCAGTTTATATTTTGAGTTTTGTTCAAATAATTTCACCATGCAAATTAGTGTAAAAGTTTGTGAAAATTATAAGTATATGAATGGGTGCCGAAGATGTATCCGAAAGTAATTGGGATTTTGGGAAAATAATTTTATAATATGGAACATAAAAAAACAATGTGTGATATTGTAAATATATTAGTTATGAATCGCATAATGGGATGTGTGTGTAGGTCAATTTTAGGCACACCTCTGAAAATAATTGTTGAAAATTTAAACTTCTTAATCTAATTTCTTAATGTCCTCCCAAAAAGTTTTCGCTGAGCGTCAGCAATACACGACACAGCATAAATGAAGTTCAAAGGGGCCAGTAGAAATAATTGAGCCTTTGCGCAGCAGAGTAGGTCCAGTATTTTCAGGCTTAGAAACGTTAAAATTTTGACATTTATCAGAGAATTCAATGTAACTAGTTTGGAGCGTGTTCCTCAAGAATTCGTGGATACGCATTCACTTTAGAAGGTCTTCACCGTTTTGCGTGTAAATACTTCGTCCGAAAATATGCAATAATTACTGCAGTGTAAAGACCAGAAACTAATCTGGGCATTTGTGCCGTATCGGCGGACCACTTTGAAAACTGAAAAGAAGCACCCAAGTGTATTGCATCCGGTTATATTTTGCTGGATTACATTAAGTTACGTTAGATTACGTTACATTAGGCGTGCAGTATTACTTTAGGCCTATGTTTAGCAGAAGGGGTCCAGCTTTTTTTCTCTAAAAAATTATACAATTTTGGTAGTTTTTGTTCACATTCGGTTAGTTTAGGGTAGGGTTGGTTAGTTTAAGTTAGGTTAGGCTAGTTTAGGTTACTTTAGGTTATGTTATATTAGTGTAGGGATCCCGCATAATTTTCCAAAAAATGATAGAATTTCGCTTATTTCTACTAATCTTACGTTAGTTTAGGTTAGTTCAGGTTAGCTTACGTTAGTTTATGTCAGGTTAGGTTAGATTTGGTTACGTTATGTTACGTCTAAGTACTTGCATCATTCATTTCTCCTGTAAATTTTGTGTTTTTTACGAGCTTCTGGACCCCTTGTACTAAACATACCCCTTACTTTAATACGGATCCATAGTATAAGTATTAGTAGTAGTAGAAGCAGGAGTAAGAGTAGTAATACCGGTAGTAGTAGTAGGAACGGGTTAGAAGCCCGGCCGGGGTTGGTTGCGTTCTGTTCTCGATATGAAATGGGCAAATTTAAGACTTGCGAAACTTTTCTGTACATTTTACAATTTCTGGATCAGTATAGTAAAACAAGTGTACCTCCGCAAAATAGTCCATCCGCCTCCACACATAGTGCCGCTAACAACATCAAAAACAATCAACAAATACAACCACTTCCTTCACTTTTACTATTCCCCATACCTCCCTTGTACTCTTTCTTTCTCACAAACATAAATAAATTCTCCAATTGACCCGGTAAATTTCCTAAATTGGTCCGGCGATACGGTACTTAACCCCTAATCTGTGCTAGGTTGACCACTAAAATGCACGCATCCTATCTAACCGGGTCAGGACAGGGAACGTGTTCGTATCGAGGCGCATCAGCGATGGTGACTATGTGCATAAACGAGAATTTGCTAAACCTTCCATTCTCACTTTTTATTTCCACATCGTAAACACGACGTTGACAATTGCGGGGCTCATAGCAAGCATTTTATTATTATTATTATTATAACTAAAAGTTACTTTTTTCAAGTTGATCACATAAAAGTAACCTTTTTTTTAAAGTTTGTCACTGAAGGTTACTTTTTTGGGGGTAAAGTCATTTTTCCGTGTGATTTATGTTTTGCATTGACAGTTGTCTAAGAAAAATATTATAAAAATGAAAAAAGGCAGTAACTTTTTACTTATTACTGTTCTGAAAACTTCAGTATTTCCTGCCACATGTGAACCAAGTCAGCTTTATTTTCACTTCAGCCTTTCATGTATCTAAATCACAGTGGGTGGGTGGTTGGTACTTAAGTTTCCAAGGTGGGTTTGAGAGCCCTTTGACGTCTACCTTCTAGGACCGTGCAAAGTATTTAATTAATAACTCTTTTAGGTTCTGCTACCTATTTTTAGGTACTAAAGTAATATCTTCAGTATTCGATTAAAAAAAGTACCAATAAAACTTTTTACTTCGGATGTTTATTGTTATATTTTCCCAAGCATCAAAGCATTGTAGAACACGTTACGTATGATTTTACGCCTTTCTGCATCGATTCATAGTGTGTATGAAGTCATAACTTAAAAAAGTATTTTTTTCGTTAGGCCTATTTTTATTATATTTTGTGGCTGGCTTACTTTTGCACCTAGAAGAGTGACATTTTGCACAAACTTTCAATCCACCGAGTAGTATTTCTCAGCATTAACACAGGTAGTTCCAGAGGGGCAAAAAGGTAAGGAAAAGGGATATTTTTCCCCAAAAGTCCCTTTTTTCGCAATTTTAACGCCTCAGATACATGATGGAGATATGTGAGTGGTACCTTTTGAAAGGCTGCTCTATTCTCAAGAGAATGATTTACGAACCATGACCCTGGGATAAATAAGGATGTCTCAGGAAACTTTTAATTGAGATCCTGTTTTATACGGGAATCTGGGATATTGTGGAGTATATTATTTTTATTTTTTATTTATGTATTTATTTATTTGCGAATTTACTTTTCCACCTATAAGATTGAAATTTTGCACAAACATTCAGTACACCGAGTAGTATTTATCAGATTTTTCAGATCTCTACGTTAACACGGGGGGAGGGGGTCCAGAGTGGCAAAAAGGTATTTTTACCAAAAAATTCCTTTCTTCGCGATTTTCCAGGATCAGATACACGATGGAGACATGTGAGTTGTACCGTTTGAAAGGATGTTCTATTCTGAAGAGAATGATGGACGAACTATGATCATATGGTAAATAGGATGTGTGTAGGAATTTTTACCTGAGATTAGAGTCTTTTACGGTAATCTGGGCATCGTGGGGATCATTTGTAAATATTTTTCCGCCCTTTGTATTTTTCAGTTGATTTTCAGATCTCTGCGTTAACACAGAGGGGTTCAGAGGGGCTTAAAATTTAAAAAAAAAAAAATCAGTGAAAAATCCCAATTTCTTCCAAAATTTTCCGTTTGAGAGACATGTTAGGGAAATGTGAATGGTTCCGTTTGAAAGGCTGCTCTGTTGTGAAAAAAAAACTAGGGATGGGCAAAACCGGTTTCCGAAAAACCGACATTTCGGTTTTCTCCAAAACTGGTTTTCGAGACGTGTAAGTGCTCGTAAAATCTTGATGAACACATATTTGTGGGTTATCACGTTTCACTCCCGTATATTATTCGTATTATATTCAGACCTAAATTCCCCATTCATTACTCAAAGAGATTATACTACAAAAGCAACTTTTGTTTTTTTTATATAAGTTTATGAATCTTTCTTTTGTGATTTTCTAATAGTTTGTTATTATTGTTATGCAACTGCAATCAGAGAAAGGTTATAAATATTGTTTCGTTTTAATAATGTTTACTATTGACAAAATACATCGAAATGGCGATTTTTTTGGACGTGGGGTCATACAAACCTCACGAGTGGCATTTATTGAAATCAGAAGTATCTTTGTTATCTACTTATGTATAAATGGGTCAGAGCCAAAGTGAACTTAAATAATTAATATCTTTATTCACTTCTCTTACTGATATACAAATTAAGTAGTTGTTCTTTTTAACTTGGACTAATAAAAGTCGTAGTGAACTAACTTGGACTTAATTAGTTCTTCTATACTCTGCAGTATTTTGAAATTGTCCATACGTAATTCTGTATAATGGTTTCACTTGTGCAACTGTTTATATTTTTGTTCTTTTGAAATGACTCTTGACTATCATATTAACAAGTATGTAAAGATTCATATTAACAAGTATGTAAAGATCAGTGCAACGTATTTTTATCAGGAGTCCTTCGTGAGAGACTCGGCAGACGTATCGCATTTGTGGTCAATTAGTCCCGGTTTCGAGTTCAAATGAAGGACAATTTCTCTCGGATGTAAACCGAGAAGCGGTTTGGATTCCACTAACCTTATGTGACTCCTTCCAGCATAACCCGGTTGTCGCATAATAACACCAAGGTGAAACAAACTTATTTCTGTCCATGTGTGATATAAATAAATAGAACAAATTATTTAAACAAAAATACCGGTCTTTTGGTTTTTTCAATAAAAACCATGGTTTTTGCCATCCCTGTTTAAAACATACTGTGCGAATGGTAAATTTAGATATCTATTTATTACATATGATAATTTATATTCCAGACGTAAATTTTACTATATATTATTTATAAAACAAACTAATACGTTGATAATTACGTAATATTATTAGGGTGTAATAGAAAAAAAGAAGATACAGATATATATATATATATATACCAATCTCTAGATTTTGCTGGGCTTAACAAAATAATATGGGTGAGTGCAAAAGCTCAAATGCGTAGTTTTCGAGAAATATTATTGTCTTTGTAATCTTAAAAATTGATTGCGTACGACAGCAACGCTACGTATTAAGGTGGAACTGATAGTGAAGTATACTAACAAGACAACAGTACATAGCATGGTTAATGAAATATAGCCCAAACCTCAAAACCTTTAATTTATATTATCAAAGGATAACACATATATCAATCGATAGGAACCCTTGTTTTGTAGTTTTTGAGTCTGTAGAACATGCCTTAAGAATTAGTCTATACTTTTCTTCGTGAGACGTAACGTACCTTAGCTTCTCAAAAGGCATGTTTCCTAAACCAGACAATATTCTTCATAGAGTTCAACCATGTTAAGATCCTTAATTGTTAAGAAGGATTATTTTTAGACCTGTAAGGAAGACAAAACGCGTTGAGCCTACTCATGAAGGAGGACATCAATTTTGATTGTTAAAAAATCGGACGTTTGACATCCCTAGTAATAACCCTCATCGATATCCTATGTAATTTGTTACCAAAATTTCTTATAGATTACTTATATATATTCGAAAATATCTAAATTTGTATTAAATTTTACAGTTGTCTGGATTCGCTGGTCTCAAATCTTTATTATGTCAGAAAACTATTATTCATGGCCATTAGCGACTTCAACTGGGGAAGGTGTCACACTTTGGCGGACCTACAAAATCTACTTTCAGTCTTTCTAAAACCTTATTTCACGTTGGAAAGCATTTCTTGATAGTTGAACAAAAATTTTTCAGAAGTTTTCTATGTATGCGAAATGTGGTTAGTATATATTTGTAATACAAATAGAATTTTTTTTCTTCTTCTTTCAGGTATTGATTTTAAAATTAGGACAATAGAACTTGATGGAAAAAAGATTAAATTGCAGATCTGGTAAGTGAAATTTATAGCATAGTTTAAACTTCCAATAGGTGATCACTTATGTTCTGAAATATATTTAACATTTTTCAAGATAAATCTTTAGGAGATAAAGAAGTTCCTATGTTGTTAACGGTGATTGTTACAAAGGTGTATGATAAAGTAAAAGATCTGACATTGGCCGCATGTCTTTCCTAAAGGTCATACGAAGAATTGAAGAAAAAAGTGTGTTTGCTTAGTACGGTGTTGAATCTAATCCAATCGCTGAAAGGTAACAGGTAGAGGCAGTGAAAGTCAACTTAATGCGACTTAAGTTAACTTGTCTCGGCGAAAGATATCACAACAGGAGGTGAAAATTCATCAATATTAGAAACGTGGAACAACATCAGAAGCAAAAAGCCAAGTTAAGAAGTGTGTTCGGTATCATCTACCGAATCAGTGCTCTGCTGTAAGGAAACCATATTTTAGGTATGAGCAGTGTAATCCCTTTTCTCATGGATGCATAATAAAAGAACGGGTACCTTAATGTAGTAGAGGATGTGGTAGAGTGATTAAGTCCCAACAGTATGTCTGATACAGCAAAGGATTGTAATATAGTTAAGAGACATTCTGCAGTTAGACCCATGAGGAGAAGTCATTTACTTGGTCAGTAATTTTCAGAACAAGAATTAATACTCTGAAATAAAATGTAGGAGACGGATGATAACGCAGCCGTTCCAGTTGAAAAGGAGTGGTCGAACTTATTGGTCAAGGACAGCGGTGATCAATGTGTGATAGTATTAAATCTCTGAGTCTTTGGACACATTAATGTTAACTGAAAATTATGTTAGTATATGTAGAAGGAAATTAGCTAAATCAGGAGAAACTAGAGCTAGTGTAGTTGGAGTTCTGAAAGAGAAAAGGGATTGTGATAGTTCAGATAGTGAGAGAAGTGGGTAAATTGGAGATTGATATGGTGAGAATGGCGGAAAAAAGAAGCGGAGGAGGAATAGAAAGGAAATACTAATATGAAAATTAGTGTGTCGTAAAGATATTGAGAGTGAGTCTAACCAAAATATCAAAGGTTAAAGATATTCAGTGTTGGTATTCCCAATATTGTGTTATTAGTAAACAATATGATTTGACGTGTTATATAATTTGTAAAAAATATAAGAATTTATTGCGTCCAAATGGACTCCAATTGCATTAGAATTCTCAATTTAGCAATCTTGTGCTTTCGTGCACTTGCTTCGTGTACTCATTTGCAAAATTAGTAGCTTTAAACTCTTGTTAATGTTAATTCCTTGTACTCGAACAACTCTTCTTTTGAATGATCAGCTACTGCAACTATTTTGCACTAGAACTTCTGTAACAACAGATATGTTCCGATCGAATGGGATGGAAAAAAGTCTTAAGCAAAGAATTGTCTAGTATGATAGAATGAATTGAGTTGAGTTTAAAAAGAAATTTAAGGAGGAAATATGTGTTGGAGATAGGACAAAAATCCAGAGAATAGACTGGATAGCGTAGTGGTTGATTCATCGATACGCCGAAGATTCCAGGTTCGAGTCATGGTCCAGTCGTGCATTTTTACAGTCTCTATTTCATTGTACTCACATCTAAAGAGGAATTGGTGTGTTAAAAATCGAGTGTTTCCTCCATTTATCAATATAAAGTATAAGGGCCGTTTCACGATTAGGGGCAAGTTTGAAGGTGCAAAATCTGATTTTTTTTTTTTTTTTTTTTTTTTTTTTTTGCTGTTTAATGCTTTTTTTCCTAAATATGCCCTACATATAAAGTGGCAATGTCACCTTGTGCACGGCAGCGCAGGAACGTTTATATTTTCTGAGGTACGTGACAAAGTTTCCAAACGCGTTAGATTGATTTGTCATTACCGTAACACGCTTCCAAATTTTCGTTTTATTCTATATTTTCTCTGTTTAAAAGGCAGTGTTATGTTACAAATTGACAAACGGAGGTGTAAAAATATTTTACAATAAAAATATAAAAGTATTAGTAATATTTAGTACTTTATTGAAACAAAACATACATTATCGTGACGGTAATGACAAAATTGTAATGGAAATGACTTATGACACACAGGATGCAATTATTGGAATATATTTGACAGAATACACTAACACATTAATATAATTCTCCTATATCAGTGCTCTGGTGCAAAAATAGTGAACCCCACTAATACAATTTGGAGCTCATATTGTATATTTGTTCACTAGCCAAACATTTTCTACTCTTCTAACAAAATATAAAGATATTGTAGTAAATTTTATTTGTGTTTTATGTCATTTCTGCACAAAACCCATATGAATACTAATGCTCTACACAGTAAGTTCTTATTGCTAGTGCAATAACCCAATATAATACAATGATTATGCAATAATAATACACGCAAAAAATACAGTGTGTGAATATTGCCATCAGTTTGAGAATAATACAGTTCGCATAAAAGACTAAAAAAAAAACATAATTTGCTGCTGATAAAGCAAATGAACACTATGCAATTGTTTCAGATCAACAGAAAAAATAATTATGTACTTATGGTACTTTTTGTACTGCTGATCTGTTTTAAAAAAAACGAAAGTATTCCCGCATTCAAATAACCTTCATTTCTAACAATATTCATAAACTATTCATGTCGTTTTTTCTGACAATACAACTTTTACAGATTTGTCATGTTCACTTTTTTGGGCCTGAAACAATTGCACACTGTTGATCTGTTACAGAAACAGGAAAGAATTCTTACATTCAAAGAACCCTTCCTCTCTGAGACTGCTTGGTGCACTTTCATCAAATCTGGTATTTTTGCAAGTTGTTAGGTATTAAGGAATCAACAGCCGAAATTGCAGAAGTATCAGTGTAAAAGAACTTAATGTTTGAAGTTTCAGACTATTTAACATATTGAACATTGGTTTTGCATCAGTTAAGTCGTGTCCATGCGAAACTAATATGTCAGCTTGTCTTGCGAGAAGCACCGAAATGCATCTGCTGTATTTCTTGAGAACACTTACACTGATAGTTCTCAGAGAAATCAACGTAGAGTACACATTCTTTCTATGTAAGTGTCTGTTTAAATGTCTTTACTAAGTAATACTGATGATATACGTTGCAATTGTGCCTAAGAAAAGGCAGCATATCGTTTTCAAACGCACGTGCTAACTCTGTCAGCGAACCTCTTACCTTTTCTTTTTCTGTAACTCGTACTATAATTGTTTCGAATGTGCCGTTCGTATTGTACTTCGTTCTTTTTTCTTTTTTATTGTTCCAACAATACCAAAAAGTCTGTTCCTGTGGATTTGGAATTGTCATATTCAGCGACTTGCTTTTGCACTTCAAACATTCTCGATATGAAGAGGATTTGTTTTTGGGATTACAACATAAAGTTTGAGCAAGTTCATGGAGATTATTTGTTTGAATCACCCTACAAAGTTTCAATTTACCTGCTTTGAATTGTAAATTGGAATGCATTTTGCTGTGAGATAAATAAACATACAAATGGAATGATACAAATAAAAAAACATCTTTAAGATAAATACATACGAAAAATCTTTAACACTTTTAACTGAAAATTAAAAAGAAAGTTCTACTGCACATACCGTAACAATTTACGTGTTTTCGCAATTTATTTTGAAAAAATATGCCATTAGTCATTGATGTTGCATTTCGATTTTCAAAATATTGCATGCATGACATATCATTTTCTTGGTTCAAAATTGAATACAAAATCAAGATTGTAAAAAGTTTTTGCCATCATCATCAAAATCGAATATGACTACTGATGATTCAAGCTGATAACAGAATTATTTCTATTCGTTAAATTTACGCGAAAAATAACAGTACAGTACGTTTTGTGTGTGATAGTGAAAAAGAGCCTACATGATGATGATGGCATTTCTGTAGGAGGTAGAATGATTAGATGCATAAGATTTGCAGATGATATGCCGCTTCTTGCAGAATCTGAAAAGAAAATCAATAAAATGTTAGAAAAAATGAGAAAGAGCTTTGAAGAATATGGGATGAAAATAAATGTTAGAAAGACAAAACCCATGGTGATTGGAACGAAGGGGTCTGTGTCAAATATAAAAGTGGGAGGGGAGAAAATAGAACAAGTGAATAGTTTTCGATATCTAGATAGTATTCTTAGTAATAACATGAAGTGCAAACGTGAAATAAAAGCAAGGATAGGAATGACGAAAGAAGCCTTTAGGAGGAAGAAAAGTCTGTTTTGTGGGACCTTGAATAAAGAGTTGAGAAAAAGAATCATAAAATGCTTCGTGTGGAGTGTTGTATTGCATGGGGCGGAAACATGGACATTACGTAAAGGTGACGAAAATCGACTGGAAGCCTTCGAAATGTGGGTGTGGAGGAGAATGGAAAGAATTAGTTGGGTCGAGCGGAAAAAGAATGAGAGCGTGTTAGAAATGATGGGTGAGAAAAGAACACTTTTAGATGTTATTAGGAAGAGGAAGAGAAACTGGTTGGGACATTGCCTAAGAAGAGATTGTATCATGAGGGACGTCCTAGAGGATATGATGGCGGGAAAGAGAGGGAGGGGGCGAAGGAGACTACAATTAATGGATGATATTAAAACAGAAAGATCATATGCGAAGACGAAGAGGATAGCGGAGGACTGTGGAGCATGGAGGCTTCTCAGCTGTGGCAAATGACCTGCCAATAAAGGCAGAATACCTATGATGATGATACACATTTTGTATTTTTTTTTGCGTATTTTAAATATAGCATAGCCTTCTGATTGTCACTACCAAAACAACAAGTCATTTCAGTAACGAAATTTGACGTAACGGTAAGGACCGTTATGGGAATGACGTTTCTTCGCATTACAGAAATTTCTAGAAAACCTTGCATAGGTGGGAAGTCGAAATGAATTCACCAAGAACCTGATCCATAATGATTACAAAACAGACGTTACATCATTCAATTATATATTATATTTATGGCATAAAACTGTGTTACGGTTATAACAATGAGAAAACATAACTCAACTCGCCTGCAGACAAAAGTAACGATAAAAATCTTCAAACCGCCGTGCGTTGGATACCATGTGCCTCCCGCATATGCAAGGGATACGAAATACGCTGCGCATTTGTTTCGGATGCAATATTGCCAAATCGAAAGCATTTAAGAACAAAGACGTAAGTAGTGACGGTACTGACACTAAAAGCTAGGGACACAGCTTTCATTATCAAAATGTAACCTTAAAACAAAAGAAAAGAAAAACACTGTTAAGTATTTATATAAATGGGCTGAAGTTCTCTAGGCAGCCAAATAAACAAATACATTTTCGCACTTGTATATACCAGAAAATACCATGAATGCTCACGTACCTGTTGCTGGGGACACGTTATGGTAGTGACATTTACGAATAAAATAATTAATTTTTTAAAAAATAAAAATAAATAATTCAAAATTACGTATTAATAGTACATTAGTGTGACACTAGCTACTTATGTCCACAAACACAAAATCGTATTTCTGTTTAGAAAAGTACATTTTAACACGGGACATGAAACTTGCCCCTAATCGTGAAACGACCCATAATACAACTGTCAGAGGTCTGAATGAGACACTGGAATGTCAAGCTCAAAATGAGTTGTGGTACACACGGAAAAGAAAGTATTCTTCAGTTGACAAATTTTCTTTTTCCCATTAACTCATTCGGGAACAAATGAATTAATCTAGATCTTTTTGTCGTTATCTTTAGAATAGTTATAATTTGATAACTTGCCAAAATCGGTACTCTAATAGATTAATTTATTCTTGAGTTATTAGGAAAAGAAATTTTGTCAGCTGAAGAATACTTTCTTTCGTAACTGTACAAACAGGGGTTGACTGGTTTAAACCTTAAACCAGCTTTTTTTTCTTCTTTCAAAAGTTAAAAAAATGGTTTACCCCCCCCCCCCTAAAAAAAAAGAACGAAAATGCTTTAAATCGTATGAACTTCATGGTGACGTTTCCACATATCATACCACCTGCATTAGTATTATCTCCTTTTCAGCTTTTAATCAAGGCATCCCATGTTCAATTCTCGGTCGAACCACAACCCTTCTTTCAAGTGTAAACCAAGTAGCGGTTCGGATGTCACTTTAAGCGAAAGTCTTCTTCTTATCTCGGTATTACATAAGGATATTTAGCCTAAACACACGAAACGAAACCAAATTGTATGCCTGAATGTCTGTTGTTTTATTGAGAAGCCATGGTGCTTAAATATATTGATAGAAATTGGCAAAATTTATCGACTGCCTATGCAGTTTCCAACATTGGTCTTTCAGTTTTAATTTAATTGAGTGATATCTACGTACTAAATTTGCAATTTGATACCTCAGTTTTAGCGTACTGATTATGATACGTTGACCATAAAATTTTACATGCCAAGCAGTAACGAATGGCAATAACGGGATCTTTCCGTTGTTGCTTTGCATTTAAAGTAATAACAGGATTTTTCCAATGGCTAAGGCGGGAGTTTCCCGATTTATATATAATTCTGTATAATGGTTTCACTTGTGCAACTGTTTATCTTTTTGTCCTTCTGGAGTGATTCTTGACAATTACATTAACAAGTATGTCAAGATCAGTACAACGTATTTTTATCAGGAGTCCTTCGTGAGTCGGCAGACTCATTGCATTTGTGGCCAATTAGTCCCGCTTTCGAGTGCAAATGGAGAACAATTTCTCTCGAATGTAAGTCGAGAAGCGGTTTGGATTCCGCTATAAGCTTATGTGACCCCTCCTAGCACAACCCCTTTGCTGCATAATCACACGAAGGCGAAACAAACTTATTTGTGTCCATATATGGTATAAATACATAGAGCAAATTATTTAAACCAAAAAAAAAAAAAATTTTTTTTCAATAAAAACTATGTTTTTTGCCAACCCTGAGTACAAACCATGTGATCTGAGTGAATAAACCCCGGCGAGGGTGAGGGTATGTATGGCTGTTCAGTGAGTGAACTGGGTAGGGTGGTGGTTTTAATATATTGACACTGTACCTGATAATGTCGAGTTAAGAGTCCCGGTCCAGACGTGAATTCTTTCACCCTTTTTGTTTCATTGAACTCGTACCTATACAGGAGTAGGTGTGTTAAAAATAGGTTATTCCTCCATTTATCTATGTAACGGAGAGCATTTTAAGTGAGCGAAAAATATGTCCATTTATATAACTAACTTGTAGTCGGGGTGTTTCGTAGTGTGACAAGTTTATGAAGGGTGGATTGAGAAGTACTTGTGAATGTTGAATGCTTTTGGGAGCTTTTCATGGTCATATATATCGCCTGTTTATTTCAAGAGTGACGTAATTCAAAATTTCTAACTTTTCAGGAGAAGCGTTTGAAACTTTCGAAACGCAGTTAAAACAAATGGGCTCAAGAACGAGAAAAACGTCCAATTTTGGAAGTACATCTGTGAAACTTTTTACCCGAGATAGACATCAATATTAGCTTTCATTTTCTACCCACAAGTCAATAAGGGCGATTTTTGAGTTATGTCACTCTTGAAATAAACAGGCGATATGTTTTGTGACAGGGTTGGCTGGTTTAAACCAAGGTTTAAACCAGCTAGTTTTTTCAAAAAAACCAACTGGTTTAAACCAAAAAACAAAAAAATGTTCGTAAAAGTTTAAGTGTTTGTAAAATCTTGATAAACACACATGTGTGGGTTATCACGTTTCACTCCCGTATATTATTCGTATTATATTCAGACCTAAATTCCTCATTCATTACTCAAAAAGATTATACTACAAAAGCAACTTTTTTTTAATAAGTTTATAAATGTTTATTTTGTGATTTTTGTAGTTGTTGTTATTGTTATGTAATTGCAATCGAAGAAAAATTCTAAATATTGTTTAGTTTCAATGTTTACTATTGATGAAATACAGTACTTTTTTTTTTGTGTGTGTGTGTGTGGGGGGGGGGTCATACAGACCTCACGAGAAACATTTAGTGAAATAAGTATCTTTGGTATCTATTTATGTATAAATGAGTCTGAGGCAAAGTGGACTCAAATAATTCGTATCTTTATTCATTTTTCTATTGATATGCAGATTAAGTCGGTGTATTTCTTTAATTTGACCAATAAAATTCGTTGTTAACTAACTTGAACTAAATTAGTTCTTTTGCACTCCGTAGTACTTTGAAATTGTTCATATGTAATTCTGTGTAATGGTTTTACTTGTGCAACTGTTTATCTTTTTGTCCTTCTGAAATGACTCTTGACAGTTATATTAAGAAGCATGTAAAGATCAGTACATCGTTTTTATTATTATTATTATTATTATTATTATTATTATTATTATTATTATTATTATTATTATTATTATTATTATTATTATTATCAGGATTCCTTCGTGAGTGAGTCGGCAGACGTATCGCATTTGTAGTCAATTAGTCCTGGTTCCGAGTTCAAATGGAGAACAATTTCTCTCGGACGTAACTCGAGAAGCGGTTTTTATTCCGCTTTAAGCTTATGTGACCCCTTCCAGCATAACCCGGTTGTTGCATAATAACATCAAGGCGAAACAAACTTATTTCTGTCCATATATGATATGAATATATAGAGCAAATTATTTAAACCATAAAAACCTGGTTTAAACCAAAAAATCCTGGTTTAAACCAAAAAAACCGGTTTATTTGGTTTTTTTAATAAAAACCATGGTTTTTGCCAACCCTGTTTTGTGATTTATAGCGAAGCAGCGCCCTTGAAGTTCATTATACTTAAAAAGTAAGTTGGCTCACCATTAAGGAATTATTAGTACACTCATCCTTCGATTTTATGCAGGCAAAATCTTGACAGCTCTATTCAGTTTGAAAGTACGGATTTTAAGGTAAAGATGTTGAATTTATTGTATTGTATATTTACAACAACAAATATTGTATAGTGGACTTGGTATTTTTTACCATCAGATTAGATTATGTACTTCATTAAAAGTGCAGTACTTTATTGGTCCTCTTTGTTTCGAATGTAATTGTAACTATTAGCCACTGCAAACTCAGTGTTAGAAATTATGGATATCGGCAACATCGAACCGCTATTATCCCCATTTAGTTCATTAAAACAAGGGATGAGTGTACGTATCTAGGTTATAATGCTGCTTCAGTAAGGCTTCAACATTTAGAGTGAAAAGTACAACTGCTGTTACCAGAGAAAAAGTGAATCAGAAAAAGGTGAGGGGACGCATGATGTCACACACCATGAACAATTGCTAGTGATTTTTTTGTACAAATTCAAATTGGGACATTCTGCACAGTAAGCCACAAGAAATATTAACAGTACATTTGGTCGAGGAGTGGCGAATGAATGCACTCTTCGTCTTTATTTTGTCAAATTTCGTTCGGGTGATATAACACTGCAAAATGAGAGCTTGTAGGCTCAACCAGCATCATTTTTGAAAAAGCTCCTCAGGAACACCGTGGAAACGGATCCTCGAAAAGTGTTCGTGCCATTACGAACGGGTGGTACGCCATCGTTCGGCGACTTCGTACAATATGTGAGGTGATAAAATGGACTTACGGGTGCCACATGAGCTGACACTGGCCACCAAAAGTCTCTGTCGGAGGTGTATAGTTCTCTCAATGTAAGGAATACCTGGGAAAGTTTCCTGCGTCGAATTGTCTTTTTTGATTAAAAATGAATCTGCTGTGATGATCGTAGGCGGTCAGGACAGTGGTCTGATCGTGCTCAACGTCTAGGGCCACTTCCAAAACTACGTGTCCGTCTACAGAAGGTGATGTTAGTGGTGGAAGAGTGATCCACCTTAAGCGAGTAAAACCATTAATGCAGTTCTTTGAAATGCTGAACTCCCGTGAAATGTACCGTAAACTTATCCACAGTATCCAGGAATCGCCAATAGATATGGCGTCTTCATGTGAGACGACAATGTTCGTCCGCATGTCACGCAAAGGACGGTTTAAAATCCACGAGTTGTGTGAAATCCTTCCTGACTTACCGTATTTCTCGGACATCTCCCCGACTGGCTACATCTCTTCCGTCATCTCAGTCACTTCTTGAGGAAAGACTTGCCCTGATGATTGGGCGCCGAGACATGTGGTCAAGGACTTTTCATCGCAGACTAGATTTCTTGCGTCACGCAGTCTAATTGTTGTGTTGGCTGAGCGATTGCGGAAGTGTGTGTGACGGCAGACGGCGACTATTTTGTTTAAAGGTGTTTTTTTTTCTCTTTTTTTTCTTTCTTTTCTTTCTTTGGAAGTGACTTATCTAGCTTTTGACATTTCATTCTCTCCAACCTAATAGTATTACTTTTTAAATCCATTTTATGTATGAATGCAAGCAAGAAAAAGAGCCTAACAGTTAATGCCACCGTTGCTACTTCTTTTATGGTACCATCGTAGGACGTGTCTCAGTCCTTAAGAAAACGCGGGAGCAAGATATCAAAATAAGATGTGGCATACACGTTCATTTTGACGGTACCGCAAAAGAATACAACCAAGGCATTTGTTTGAGGAAGAGGATTGCTTCCTCTCCTTGTTCATCCTCACGACTTAAGGGTAGGGGTCGAAAAAAGAAAGAATTGGAAGGGCATGTTTCCGAATTGTCAGGTTCTTTTTCTCCCTGCGTTAGTAATAATTTCCTCTTATAAATATTTATTAACAGCTATATCTCACTTCCTGTTTTACACCAAGTAGCATTAAAAAGAGCGAATTACAGTAAATCCAAACTGAAAAACTGAATAAAATCGTTATTTTTCACCAAATTTTCTATCTGATAAGATTTTTTTTTTTTAACATTAGTTATAGCATATTTGTTCCAAAATAAACATCGGACAGCTTGACAACAATATCTTTCGGGTCTTTAACGATTTTGAGCAACAAAATAAAATCTGTAAATAATGTTGCTACCACTCCCAAATTTACCGGTATTAGCCATGACTTCCAAGAATTTATATTTATCCAAACTGGATTCAAAACATTCTTCATGAACATAGTCAAAGTGGTTGTCAGCCTCCTAGGATGTCTGTACTTCCGTCTTATAAATATTGTATAATGTGCACTAAATGTTTCAAACTAGGTAGTATTCATCTTAATTTTCATATGTTTCTCCATCATAGGGACACAGCTGGACAAGAAAGGTTTCGCACAATAACTACGGCGTACTACAGAGGAGCCATGGGTATAATGCTGGTGTATGATATTACAAACGAAAAGAGCTTTGAGAATATTAAAAATTGGATCCGAAATATAGAAGAGAACGCTTCATCTGACGTAGAGAAAATGATGCTGGGTAATAAATGTGATATGAATGACAAACGACAGGTATAATTACATTTTTCAATTAATAGATAACAATTATAAATTTATTGCCGTTGTTTATTTAATTGCAAGTATGAAAAAATGTTACAACAGTAAATGCAACATGGGTAACAATAATCTATGTACATTTTATGGATATGGATGTTCATTAATCCCTTTAAATATTTTTCTTCTCTCTTCTAAAATATTATAAAGTGCAGAGAGTAATCATACGATTTTCGTGTGTATGGGTAGTACGTATCTGACAGTCTACGTAATAGGTTCTGAATTTCAGATTTTTGTATTTTCAAAATCTTGAGAGAAAAGCTATTGAAACTAGAATACACAAACAAGGAGCAAGAAGGACTTACATGAGGTAAGCTTTGTTTAGAACCCGGGAAGTATTACACAGCAAAACTTTTCGAGCGTCTCAGTAATTAATGGACTTCATTTAACTGTTATTTGTGGTGACTATATTGGACCAGTCAAGTGATGGTTCTTTTCTTGTTATCCTTAAAAAAATGGAATTATGAAACTATGGAAGTCACCTTGTGTTTAGGAGAGAGAGGACTGCAGTAACATTTAAGTGAAGCTTTTTTAAAATATCGATTTTTACTTGTTTATTTTCCGAAGTTTGTCTCTGTTTCAAGGAATCTGTTACTTGCGTTTGTCATTTTTGTGAAGTATACTGATCGCTGAGAAGTTTGGTAATTATGACTATTGTACACAGTGTGGCAATTAGCAGAGAGAACTTTTTTTTTTCTGTAAACTCAGTTTTGACACGGAAGTTTTTCATTGTGGTAAACTATATGTGATATTGAACACGTGCAGAAATTTCTAAAAACCACTGGAGGGATTTGAGTAATACCTTCGAGTCTCGTCCCAAACAAAAGGAAAATCCCAATCTACACCTCCTTATGGGAGAAAGCGAACATCTTGGGCGGCAAACGACCTTAGAATGGGTAACTGCCCTTAAACGCGGAAGAACCAGAAGGTAGTCAACTAGGTGGAGATATGGAAAGGGAATGAGCATACTACATTATTTTTTTCCCAGGAGGAAAATAAACACAATGAAGGTGTTTCCTAAGGTAAAATGAGTTCCCCATTCAGATCTCCGGGTTGGGACTACCCCGGGGAGAATCATCGAAGGAACAAATAACTTTCATTTCAGCATAGAAACCTGGAACGTATGAACTTTACGACGTGTGGGTAAACTTTAAAAAATTTAAAAGTGGAAATGGATAAATATAACGTAAACATAGTGAGTTCGAGTGAAGTGGGATGGTCACAAGGGGAAATAGTGTCGTGATACCAATGAAAAACGAAATAAGAAAATACGTAACCAAACTGAAATGCTGCAGTGATAGCTTGATGTTTGTAAGGCTAAGTGCAAAACCAGTGGATATTGTTATACATGACTATATGCCAACAACCGACCATGACAATAAAGTAGAAATAATATGTGACAAGATTAGTGGCATTGCCATCAGGAGGGAAGAGGTAAGATCAGCGGTATAGTAGTGTGAAACTTTCAACAGTGTAGTGGGAAAAGGAACTGCGAGTAAGATAGTGGGATCATTTGGATTAGGCAAAACAAACTTACAAGGCCAGATGTTTATTGAGTTGTAAGTAACATGGTATAATGGTGACGAATGCGTGGTTTAAGAGCTAAGATGAACTAAGCTGTACATGTGGAAAAGTCCATCAAAAGACAAGAATTGCTATCATGTCTATTACATTTGTGTCAAGCAACGTTTGAGGAAGGTATATGGGACGTGAAAACACTGCCAGGAGCGGACATTGATTCGGACCGTAATCTCTTTAGTAGCAGAAATGCAAAACTAATTAAAGTCAGTCAAGAAAAAATGGGAAGAAAAACTGAAAATTGAATTTGGATCGACCAAGAAATATGAGCAATGATGTGAAAGAAGAGATAAAAGAAAAAATCAGTTAGAAATGTTGGATTCTACTAGATACAGTCAACAGTAATGTTGACAAGGTATAAAAAGTACCTAGAAAACCGTTAGAAACTGAAGAGATGCTTAAGAAGGTGGAGGAACGCAGAAGGTCGTAAACTGCGGACATCAAAGAATAAAGAGGACTGAATAATAAATTTTTGGTAAGAAACTGGCAGAGCCAGAGAGGAGTACATGGAAAAGAGATATGAAGGATGAATGGAACTTCAGCTGCGCGAAAGATATATAAGAGCATAAAAATTAATAGAAGTATACGTATGTTTGGAATCGAAGATCGACAAGGTCACCCAGTCATTGATCACCAATGGGCCATCTTTAGGATCTTCAGGAATACATAAAGGATCTGTATGGCCAGAAGAATCGTCTGAGAAATATTATGATCGAAGCAGAGGAAGAAGTGGATGAAGAAGGGAAAGGATCTAGTATATTAAAAAGCGAAGTAGTAAAGCCATCAGGGACACGGGAAGGAGGAAGGCCACTGGAGGCAATGTCATACCATCGGACTTGTTTAAGGAAACAAGACTATGCAATGAGATTATTGATTTCATTTATTAACAAGATATATTTAAGTGGAGAAAAATCAAAAGGATTTTTCTAGATACATTGGTTCCATTACCTAAGAAAAGACAGGCAAAGAAATGCAGTGATCATAGAATCGTAAGCCTTATTTTTCACATTGGAAGGATTATTGCGCGCATACGGAATAGGCAGCTGAAAAGTAAGAAAGAAGAGATGTTGGAGGAAGATCAATTTAGATTCCGGAATGGAAGAGGCATCAGAGATGTTTCAGATTGATGAAAATATATCAGAATGAGCTCTTGACGCAAGGAAAGAGTTGCGTGTGTTCTTCATCGGATGGCAAAAAGCTTTCGATCGAATTAATTGGACCAAACTTCGGGGCCGCTGTGGCTCAACGGTAGAGAGTTCACCTCTGGTGTGTGGAATCCCTGGTTCGATCCCAGCTCGCGCTAGGTAGACTGATGGATAAACACCGCGTGCGTGGGTTTTCTCGGGGTTCTCCCAGTTCCTTCATTTCACCATTTCATCCATTTCTCATCATCAACGTCTTTAGCCTTTTTCGCATAACCATGGGATGTAAATCTGGAAGATTTAATTAAATTTTTTTGGACCAAACTTTATGAATTAAAGAAATCGGGGTTAACTGGAGGGCTCATCAACCTCATTCATAATTTGTACACAGGGCAGAGAGTGAAGTTGCACTTGAATCAAGGAGAAACTAGCAGTGCGGATATTGGGAGAGGAGTCAGCCAAGGATACAGTATGTGATCCAATTATTCATTGTTTACAGTGAATACTTAATGAAAGCATTAATGGAGGTTGAAAATTATAAGATTGGAGGGCAGACCATTAACAATCATATAGGCGGATGACACGGTTATTATTGCTAGAATCGAAAAAGCGCTACAAGAGATAATGAATAAACTAGTTGACATAATGGAAAACAACATGAAATGGAAATCAACGTTGAAAAATCGAAAGTATGATAATATCCCGTGGAAATACGCTGTTACTGATCAGCGTGGAACAGAGAGCTCGAAGAGGTCGATCAGTTTAAATATCTGGGAAGTCTTTGATGAAAGGCGTTTATTGCACTAAAGAGATCAGATCAAGAATGGCTGTATCCAGAAACCCATTCAACAAAAAAAGATCACTCCTAACTATAGACTTAACATTGGACTGAGGAAGAAACTGGTCAGATGCTACATATGGAGTATTACATTGTGTGGATCGGAGATTTGTACATTACGGAAGTTAAAGAAAAATATTTAAGAAAGCTTCAAAATGTGTTGGAAAAAGATAGAGAAGATAAAATGGGCGAAGAGAATAACAAATGAACACATCTTGCGAATAAATATTCTTCATAACCCCATAGAGGGAAAGATGGAAGGAAAGCAAGATGTAGGAAAAAGAAGAAACAACTGATCAATGATTTGAAAAATAGAAGAAAATATTGGGAGTCGAAAGAGGAAGCTGAAGATCCAGAAACGTAGAAGGAACATTTTCAGACCTAAACCTAAGAAAAAACTTATTAGTCCCAGACTGCCGACAGGCAGAAAACTTAATAATAAATAGAAATCATTTCCAGCTCAGTTAATCGCTAATGTTGCACATGAGGCTGCAAAGTTTAGACTGGTGTTGTGATACCACGTCATCGTTTTAACAATGGAACAAAGAGTGAATACCAGGTTCTGTGCGAACGGAGATATTTGAGCTGTTGATAAAGATTTATGGGAGCAGTGACCTTTCTCGTTGACGTGTTTTTGAATGGCATAAGAAGTTCAGTGCTAGAATGGAGTCTGTAGAAAATGACTAGCGCCCAGGTGCAAGCAGGTGAGCCACAGCAACTGAATGATCGACAAAGTTCGTGGTATCATTTTTGAATAGTCCAAATGCAAGTTTCAGGGTGATATCAGGCCTCATGGAGGAAATAAGGAGACTATTCGACAAATTAAAAGGGATAATTTAAGGAAACGGCTTTTGTGTATGAATTTTGTTATTAGTCTTTAATGGAAAAGCAGAAGATGTGGAAAGGATCTGAATTTTGAGTTTAGTTTTTGGCCCAAAAATGTGTTACCATACCTCGTACACTCACCAGACCTTCCACCTGTGATTACTTGCTCCCTCCCCCATCCAAAATAAATAAACAAATAATTAAGTTTAACTAAAAGCACCACTGGAGAGTTTCCAACATCCTAGAAAGCAGAGGCTAGAACCTTGAACATCATTACAGTCCAGGACTTACGGATCGTGTAAAGCTGTGTGTGGACAACTGAAGTTCCTATATTCAATAAACCGAAGTAACTTGGTCCTAGTTATTATTCATTTCTTTTTTATAGACCCAGTTTTGTTCCCTAATTGTCACGCTGTGTATAGTTTGTATTTTAGACGAATCCGTAGTATCCTGATTACCTTTACAGGCTCGTTATTTGCATTTTTTTTTAGATGTTATCATTCTCCCCTGAAGATGAAATCAGAACGGTTGAAAGTTCGTACAATTTGTCACAAAGCCTGTTACTTCAATAGTTTGAATACAGTGAGGAAAAGAGAAAGGACTGTCTTTACTTCAGTTTAAGGATTCATTTATAAATTATAATTAAAAGTGTCCATAATAGATTAGCATTCTTAATCATGAAGTGGCTATTATAAATATTGGTAGTTCTTAAAATGTATGTAACCATATAGAGTAAAAAGAGGCTGTTCGTTGACTATTATTCATACATGAAAGAAAGTGTCAGATGACCTACGTGCCAAAATAGAAATTTCTCAGTTAGGTCCAGAAACCGCCCCCAGATGCCATTTTTTAGCCAAGAAAACCTATCGGGAAATATGGTTCACTCATGGCGCTGGTAGGTCGGTGATTTCTTGTTATACTGTTCGAAGATCTGGATTTTAGGATCATTTTTCCCTGAAGTATGAACGTGGCACATAGGCTACCGTGACTCTCAACTCTTCATGTAATAAGTCTGCGTGCGGTTAGTCATGATACCGCAATGCTGAATTCGTTTTTCTTCTTCTTTTTTTTTTTTTCCTTAAAAGTAAAGTTAAGATGAGCTCTATTTTATTCTGATGAGTACGACATAATTTATGATAAGCTCCTTTTTTTTTTATTATTATTTTTTTTTTAACAAATAGTTGAAGTACTTTATCAAGTACGTAATTTGCAGTTCTAAAGAACGTTGTATGTTTTAACTTTTAATACAAAATACTCGGCTCTGTATTGGCAGAAACGTGAACCTCAATCTAGTACTTATCTGGAGGTTGGTCTAGACACCGACAGTACCATTTTCTGAATTTTGGCGTATCATTTCTCAGTTTTTACTGAATACCCAAACCTCTGCTGCCAATTTATAGAATAATCAGCAAAGATATTTAATGCATATAAAATAATTTAACCGTATATGTGATGTCAAATTTTCCTCAGTTTAAATATCTACCTTATTAAATTGCATTATAAATTGCCAGGAATTGACTAATCAGTAAGAATTCTGTTGTATTGCAAAACTATCGTTTCCTTTGACTGATAGCAGCCCATGTAAAGAGAAAAATTTTGATTTTTTTAAAAATATAGGTGAGTAAAGAAAGAGGAGAGCAGTTAGCAATAGAATACGGAATAAAATTTATGGAAACAAGTGCAAAGGCCTCCATCCACGTAGAAGATGCATTTTTTACATTAGCAAGAGACATTAAGACAAAAATGGAAAAGAAGTTGGTAAGTAAACTGTTTTATTCAGGTTTTAGTTACTTTAAAAAAAATCTTAAAAAGAAATTCGTTTTCCCGCGGCCTTGTCAGTGAAAAGTTGGATGAATGTTCGAATTAAGACTAAGACTTTACTTTCCTTAGATTATCTTACTCGCAAAGAAAGTTGTTTTCCAAAATGTATTTTAGGTACGGTCGATAAAGCTAGGAAATCGATTGAAATGGCCCCTATTCCCCTTCTTATTTAGTCAGAATTTATATTAAATAGATATATATATTTTTACAATGTTAGTGTAAGCAATAACGAGGGACAGAGTCAGTTGTAATTTGGTAATACTTAATACAATTTATTTTTGAAGCATAAAATGAAACCATGATAGTGCACTCGAAATGTCTTAAGAATGTAGAAATATTGTACTTATTTCAGTGATTAAATAAATAAATTTAATTCATTTTTCTTATCATCTAATCTTCAACTTTTCCTCGGATTGTTGCTTTTGACGTTGGAGATTCACTTTGATTCCTGGTTGAGAATATGTAGTTCAGATAACATATCAAACTCGAAATTCATGTCTTATGTAGCCTTGTTGCTGAAGGGGATGTTAAATATCAAATAAACTTCCTTTTTTTTTTAAGTGTCTTAATAAATGTTACGGATGCAAGCTCCAAAGTTACAAAATAATTTTTACAGGAATTACTTAAGTAAATAAGCAAGTATTCTAAGCTAGTTTGTCATATTTCCTCGTTAATAGCAGTATATTACTACTGTATTTTGTAATTTATATCACGTCGCAACACTTTTAATCTGTTTAGAATTAATTTATATTAGTTCCCGGGGAGAGCATATTACTTCAATTACCTGGTTAATACATATATGAGTTGAGTGGTACTAAATACTTTCCTAGATTCAGGTAAGTAGAAAATAGTTAATTACATGGTAGAATGTTTAAGATACATATTTAATTTTAGCAACAAATGCACACAAAAAATAACTGAAAGCAAGTAACATTAAAAAGCAAAAGCATAGGTCCCTATTCCTACATCTTTTGTAAGTCCATCTTTACATTAAGTTATTTGTATATTAGCTATGTCGACATATATTCCTCTCCACCTTCTTTTCCTTATTCTTTACATCACAGATACAGGAGATAATAGATGGAACACCTTAAACTATCCATTAGCAGTAACACACATTAATAATTCTTGTACTTTTGAATTGAGATGGAAAACAATTCATACGAATATAGACAGGTGTCAGATCAAGCTTTGAACTTCGTAGAAATTATTATTTACTAATTTTCAGAGTTGAAAAATGCCTGGCAGAAGATTTTTTTTTTTTTTTTTTTTTTTTTTTTTCATAGTTTGTGTGCTGCGAGTGCGCATACTATACATGCAGCCATATAATTATATTTTTAAGTTTGTGTGTATCATATTGGCATTCCTATTTGTGAATAGAATAAATTTACTATGTTTAGTTACTTACCATAGGTCTAATTCTGTTTTTCATCTTCTATTTTATCTCTTTTCCTACTTCGGATGGGTCTTGGCAGAAGGTAAAATATTCTTCTCTCTTAGTTGCATGTCAGCTAGCATGTGAGAGTACACGCTACTGGAAAACAATGTTAACGTATTTCCTTGTAGATATGTATATATCTTCTATTTTTGAATATGCCTTTTATTAACTATCTTAATGTAGTTTGTTGTATATATAGGCTTTTTTTTTTTTTTTTAAATCTATAGTAAAATTACAGTACAGTATGTGGTTTTGAAACTACTTGAGTTAATACGTTCGTTCTGCTTGTGATTTGGTATTTGCATATTTGGAGATATGTTGTCTGCTTTAACTGATTTGAAATTACTGAAATCCGTATAGTTACTATGACTGGTTTTGCAAGAGAGTAGTAGTGTTTCAATGTGTTCTTTTTAAAATTACGTTTCAATAATGCGATCAGTCAGTTTTATTAACTAATCTAGAACAATTGGAAATCAAAAGTCAGGTAAAATCACTATGGCGGAAATCCGTCATTTTTGACTGCCATATTAACCACGAACGCCCTGCAGACTTAAAATCCGCTGTAACTCTGCTTCACGATTTTCATAAACGTGACGGCAAAATGAAGGTCAGAAAGGGTAAATTTAGTAGATAGACAATATTTGACATAGAAAATAATTTAATAATTTACTCCGTTTTTGATTAAAATGAAATAATCTCATAGTAGACGAAAATGTAACTTATTTTTCTCCATGGCAATAAATGATAACTTTTTTCAATAATTTTTGCCCAACTGTCTTATTATTTGCCCAGTGAAAGATTAGAGCCCATGTAGCTATGAGTGAACTTCTTTCGACTAGCCTCTTTATTATTGGCTCCTTCATGCGTTACATCATGTAATTCCTCCATTAAAATTGTTCGGAAAAAGTATAAAACTGCCAAAAGTAATAAACTCTTTCGAAATGTGTAATGTATCTGTGAAAGTAAAGATCCCGTTATTTGATGGAATACATCTACTTTTGAATAGAAATACCTAAATAAATTTAAAATGGTTTTGTGTATAGCGCTTGTGCAGAAAGGCTGCATAATAGTTTCCAATTTGTTTATTTCAAACTAGATTTGGATCATGTCTGACAGAAAGAAATATTATGACTTGCAGCTAAAATGAGGAAGTAACATATAATGTAAATATCCCCACCGCACTTTGCAGTTAGATGCAAGCAGATCACTGTCATTCATTTTTCTGTTTTCACATTAGAATGTCTTCTACAGGGTGTTGCAAAATATGGTACAATGCTTGGGAGGTGATTGATTCCTAATATCAAATGAAAGAAAGGAAAAAAGTCGTCACAAACGCCTTCTTTCAGAGTTATAAACTGCCGAAAATGCAAAATATCAAAATTTAAAATGCTCTAGGTTAAAAACTGTGAGATCTATCGCAAACGGTTCAAGGAAACCGTAGGAACTAGTATGCACTTTTACGAACTATCCGTGTGTTGGAATCCTCCGATATTGATGCAGCGAACTGTGTCGAGGAAATTGAGGTGCAGGAATACTCGTTAAATACTATTTAAACTAAATGTCAATATTCAGGTAGATTATATTTGAAAATCATTTCATTTCTCTGTACTAGCCAGAATTATTTTTCGGGAGTTATGCAACCATACACAGTGTATTTTATCTTCAAAGAAAAGATTTTCATCATAAAATGGGATGAAATTTCGATATTAATGTATGATTTAGTAACGTTTTTAAGGTCATATTTACTATCTTGCTCCTTTTTAAGAGTTAAAACTACAAAATGTGCGGTACCTTGATGATGTGGAGTTGAACGAGTGAGTTTTTACGTCCCACGGTTGAGTTGAACGAGTGAGTTCTATTCAGCCGCAGTAACATGAACGAGAGTAATTTAATAGATACATGAAGGAAAATACAAAACTCAACCCAACTCGAACATGAACTCTCAGGGAATTGAACCCAGGCCTGTAACGTGATAGTATTTGCTCTTCCTCTGGTAACAACATACTGTACGTAGTTGTTTCAATACTGTTTCATGGAATATAAAGGAATAGTGACGAATATGAACCCTTCTAAAATATATTAACAGAGCACGTTGAAAACGAGCAAGTTCTTTTGAAGCGCTCATACGTAGCTACCAGAGGCTGTCTCATTAGTGGAGGCTCAAGAAATAATATACACAGGAAGCAGACTACATCATTGGTAGTTCAGTGATTGTTGCAGGTTCTTATGAAGGTTAATATAGAACCGCTCGGATAGTACGTTTTGTGGTGTATTCTCAGGATTAATAGTAAAAGCAAACATGAAATTTTCAACTAAACGAATATAACAAATTTTATTTAAATAATTCAAAAATAGAAAACAACAAATTTTAACTTGATAATTTCTCTTTGATGTAATCAACAAAACATAGTATAGATTCAGTTTCTAAGCTAAATAATTTGGACTATCCGCGAGTAAGAAATAGTAATGGGTATTTCGAATGTCTTTAGAGCATGTTCTCATTTGCAGTAATTTATACCCAACATAAATTGTCCATATTCTTCTCCATGCAAATAATAATAAAAAGAATACATACCAAAATCCAGGTAACTTAACATCTACTTGGTCCAATTCTAACATAAGTATAGCTGGTCAAACAGGTTTGTCGAAACTTGTTTCACTTCAAAATTTAGCTTATTCTTCATTACACAGATAACTTTCATTTTCTTTTAACTTATAACACACTGAATAAACTTGCTTAAATACGAAGCACAAAAATAGTAATACTTTAAAGAAAAACATGCTCTTCGAAGATTAGACTACTAAGAAAATATAAAGGTAGTCCTTTTCATACATACCTTGTCTTTCCAACTGAAGAGGAGAGGTTTGCTGCACAACCACGGAAGCTCATCGATGCCAGCACCATCCACTGATTCGGTCAATAAGCAAGGTAGCCAGCTCGTAGCACCAAGGACAGAGTCACCTGTCCAAGAGGCATACGTAGGCTGATTATTATTATTATTATTATTATTATTATTATTATTATTATTATTATTATTATTATTATTATTATTATTATTATTATTATTTTCGAACAAATAAATTTTGTCACACAACATGATGAATGACTGGTTTACCGAAAATAGTGTACATTATTAAAAATATCCGTAGCTTAGTACTTGACTGCAAGATTGTAATGAGGGTGAATGGTGGTCCAGTGAAAAGCTCTCACCTCCAGTATGTAGGACTTTGTGTTCGATTAAGGCAGAACTGTGACATTATAACGGACCATAATCATGTCTATGAGGTTCTTGGCCCCAACTGTTTTCTCTCACTACCACATTCTACTGATGTCTGTTTCTCGGATGGTCATACCTTGCTATTTAACATCCATCTTGGTAACCTAAAGACTATAACCATGGGTGTAAAACCAACTAAATTCTATTTCATATCAGTTTACGATCGTAAAAACACCTTTTAACCTAAGTAGTGTGAGTAAAGACAATTGAGAAGTCTATTAACTTCGACGCCTTGGGTTCCGCAGTTGCTTAGTTGTAGAGCTCTAACTTCTGGTCCATGGTATTCTTGGTCTGATCCCAGATATTGCCAAGTAGACTTATTCCTATTCAGCTCGATGGTAAATACTAACAACAAAATAAAACTATCAAAAAATCATATATATGTATGCGGTATTTAGAAATTTGAAAACTAAAGTAAATCTTTCAGTTTTATTTCCTGTAGGTTAAAGAAAGGGATGATTAATGAAAGTGACTGATAACGATAGAACTGATGAAATGACAAAGTGGAAGGAAAACGAAGAGGTTCAGAAAAACCGATGAACTCGATTTATATCCACTACAAAACCCATTTGTGCGAGAGTTTCGATCAAACCAGGGGTCCCACGCACCAGAAGTGAACGCTTTATCTCTAACTCACTGCGGCACCTTCAGGTGTCAAAGATGATAGAATTCTTAATTCTCTTCAATCAGAATACTTAGGATAAAAGATGTTTTACGATTGCGAACAGAAATGAAATAGAATTAAGTTGGTGTTATGATCATGGTTATAGTTTTTAATTTAAGTTGGTTTTATGTCCATGGTTATTGTTTCTAGGCTACAAAATAGATGTTAAATACCAAGAAATAATCATCCCAAAAAGAGAGATTGGCAGAATGTAATAGTGGTAGAAAATAATTGAACTAAAGAACTTCGAAGGCATGATTATAGTCTGTTATAATGTCACAGCTCTGCCTGGATCGAACACAGAACCCTACATATTACTGGTAAGAGTTGATTTATTAGACGGCCATTCGCCCTCATTACAACTCTGATCATATGCTAAGCTAAGGATATTGCTAATGATGTACAATATTTTCGGTGAATCAGTCACTCAGCACTAAACTACCAACGTCGTAGTTTCCTGTGCATGTTATTTCATGAGCCGTCACTAATAACACAGCTTCTGGTAACTATGTATTCTATGAGCATCTCAAAAGAACTCGCTTTGTTTTCAACGTGCTCTGTAAATATGTTTTAAGTATTTATATTCACTACTATTCTTTTATATTCCATGAAACAATACGTTGTTACCCGAGAAGGAGCAAGTATTGTCAAGTTTTGACCTGGTTCAGTTCCCTAACAGTCCATGTGTTCCCATTTATCAACAGTTATAGTCACTCAGTCTGAACAGAACTCACGTGTTCAATTCCAAAGTATCTCGTATTTTTTAGTTTTAATACTTAAAGAGGAGGAAGATACTAAATACGACGTCAAAGGCGTTACTAAATCGTACGTTAATGTTGAAATTTCGTCTCACTGTATCAAAAAATTTTCTTTGAAGATAAAATATGTTGTGTGTGGTTGCGTAACTCCCGAAAATAATACTTGCTAGTACGTAAAAGGGAAGGATGAGATTAGTCATTTTCGATTAGTAAAAGAGAAATGGAATGATTTTTAAATATCATCTACCTGAATATTGTCATCAAAGCTTAATTACTACTTAAAGGAGTGTCTCCGTACTCCAACTGCTATACAATTCGTTCTGCCGGTACCAAAGGATTCAGAAACATGTATATTTAGTAAGAGCACGTACTAGTTCTTGTGGAATCCTCGAACCACTTGCGACAGGTCCCACAGTTTTCAACCCAGAGCGTTTTAAAACCTGATTTTTCGCATTTTCGGCAGCTTATAACTCTGAAAGAAGGCATTTTTCGACCTATGCTTATGAGAACTTCTTTCGTTCATTTAGTATAAGGTAAACCTCCCAAGCGTTGTAGCATATACTTGGCAGCACCCTGTGTGTATACCTAGGTATATAGCACAATCATTAATGTAAATGAAGTAAACGTCGAAACAGACCATTAATTGCCAGGTACACAAGTTGTTGACTTTTCTTTGTCACCACTGCTTCCCAATTTATAGTTATGATTATTAACTCTATATCTGAAAGGAACTTCTCATGTGTTTTGTCGTTGTCTGTGCATGAATGAGGAAATAACACATTTTCACTTCATCGCTTGTATTCAGCCTCGGGGGTAAACCTCTTCAAGACAACTAGCATTTTTTTTAAATGTTTTGTGAGATGTTAAAATATGTATTAACAGAGCAAGTTGCATAAATTTATGAAAACAACAGTTGCACAATATTCCAAATCTATATGTATTTTGTAAATGAAAAGCGGAAATATGATGGTAACTGAAAATTGCATCAGTAGAGCAAAACGTGGAAGGTGTATGAAGGTTACGAAGTCTTATTAGTCGAAGTAAGATGCAGGTGAAGACAACCATGGAATGCTTCGGTATAAAAGGTGTTCACATATTTGAACATTCATAATTATTACACTTTGTGGAATTAAGGAAACCACTAACATACGCTGTAGACGTTAGTGTACAGAAAAGTGTGATGAGGAAATTACATATGAAATACATGTTAATTACGTATTAATTGCTCTAATTAGTTCGCAAATTCCTGAAATAGTGTCACTTTATGCACCCCCAGTAACTTACTAGTGTGGGAGTTTTATTCCAAAAATATGAAGTGAGAGAATCTTCCTCTCCATCACTCCAGAATTTCTCATCCTGGAGTATGGGGTGCTCTAGCTTAAGAAACGTTAAAAATTTCAAATTTGCCGAACTATAATATGATAAGTTAAAAAGGGAAAACCTTTAACAAGCGGAGGGAAAACTTCTGATTTTCAATGTATTCAATACATTTTTACAGAAGTATAGCGAATTGATTATTCTTGATATTGTTAAATTAACATGCTAAGAACTTTACATGACTTCCTCTATGTGGTTATGTTTTATATCTGTTTACCTTTCTATGAATTTATAGTTTTTGTATTCCCGCCATAAAAATTATCTGGTTGCTGCGAGACACGTACACGCGCAGATTGATATTTTGTTCTATAGTAGGTTTCTTTACTTTGACTCAAACCGTTTGCTGGACGCTGTGTACGTAAAGTGTACTTTTGATGTTAAGGAAAAATAATCAAAATACAATGTGGTACTTGTGTAATGGATGCCCTATTTTAAAGACTATCTCAGATATCAAAACGGTGATGGGGACTTTTCTTGAACAACCTATACGTCAACATGTTTGCTGACAGGAAAGATAGTCAAAATCACATTCGTTCTTTCATTTTAATATCACAACAAACTGTACACAGACTAACATCATATCGATTTTCTGTTTAGATTCTATGCAATTTGCTTTTCATCTGACAACCCACGTTCATTACAAGTAAATAACGATGCATGTTTATGCTTGCAATCTTTTGATAATTACTGTGAAGATCTATCTTTCTAGGCACTAATTGCTGTTTCTTAATTGCCTTTATGAAATTATTTAGAAAATAGAATCATGCATGCTATATTGATGGGAACTTAAAATAGTCACATTAAAACAGAAAAAAGAAGGAAAATATTGAAGAACAGTAAATGGTTTAGTTTATGAATGAATACATTTTCAGATTGTATATAAACTATCAATAGATGTAATATTTACCTTGTTACAAGGAATGAAAATCAGGTCACATTCTCCTGTAGCAAATTGGCATTTATGTTAAATGATAGTTTATAAGGTAGTATATATATATATATATATATATATATATATATATATATATATATATATATATATATATATATATATATATATATATATATATATATATATATATATATATATATATTAAAATAGTACGTTATTCGAAATTGCGGCCATAAAAAAGTTGACACATAAATATCCGAAAACAGAAATAACCAAATAAGCGAGAATAAATCACAAGCCGAAACGTTAAGTCTGATTATATACAAGATCTGTTCAGATGGACCGAGAAGTTATTTTTAAAATCACACTTTAACAAAACTCAGAGGCAAATAGTATTTACTATTGACAATCTTTTATTCCTTGATGCATGCGTAGTGATTGTAGTAAACATTGGGTTATATTCTGTATCTGTGTACAGTGCCGTCTTAACAGCATTATGACCCCATGGGCAAACCAGTGTGCTGAGGCCAATCTGACTAAATTTTACATGTAACACGTGTAACTGCTCGTGAGATGATCCCCAGATAATTCCTTATCGAACCCATGCGTTAAGACGGTCCTGTCTGTAAGGAGTAAAATTAATATTTTTCAGAAGATTGCAAGTGTATTATAGGGAACGAACTATGTATAAGCAAATTTGTATGAGTAGTGTTACTAGCTTGGGAAATGACAGTAGTTATTTACAAATGACATTAAGATTATACACCACTGAGCATGTCGTGTATAAGCATTAATTTCCAGTGCACAAATTAATCAAGAAGGTAACAGCAAGGAATGATGCAATATGCAATGTTTACTTCAAAAACTTTCATTGCTGATTAAAGTTACGTGAAAAATAACTTCAGATTTCTGGTGAAATAGTCTAAAATCATGTGTCACATGCCCCCTTTCCTATTTGAAATATTGAACCTGAATTCAAAATAGCGGATTTTAGGATAGCCGCCATAATACCAAATGGCATCATGTGGTGCGCTCCCACTTCAATTACCCACATCCGAAGTTTTGTCATCTTTCCTGAAATCGTTTCAAGTATAAAAGGGTGGTGCTCGACTTCTGCTTCACCCTGTATTACATTATTTATTATTTGGTGCAGTTGTAGGATCTTCACAAGTTGTAAATTAGTACTAGGTGCTTCGCACAAAAGCTTTGCCATCTCTGTGAACGCTATTTCCGTGGTCTGGAAAGTATTGAAGTCTAGAAAAATAAAAGTGTATGTCGAAATGAAAATAAATCGTGCACTATTAATCATAAAATTTACTTGTTATGTCAAAAGTTAGGTAATCTGCTTTAAAAAATTAAACATATGAAAGTTCTAGACCTAATTTTCGTTAATTTTGTTATCAAAGAATTAAGGTTTTTACTGTCAGCTATTAAACAGTTTCAATAAATACAAATGTCGCTCTTGTCCCTAACCCCGAATGTCGTTAAGCTTTATGCCTAAAATTTAAGTAACCAAAATATACAACTTATAAGATTATAGCAAGCGAATTTAGCTTGATATCCATACTATTTAAATTAAATAAAATACCAGGAGCATAAGTACTAAAATTAAAGACCTGTTTCCTAATTATACTTACTTATAGCAGCTTCATTTAGCTTATACAACGTTATGCCAATCTGACCGCGAAATGCACGTAAAGCAAATGTCAAAATATAGGAGCGGAATACGGTATGTCAGTTGTATCAACAACAGTGAAAAATAGTAATTTGTACGACGCTAAATTAAAAGATAATATATATATATATACCTAGTCTAGCCATAAGTACTGTTACAAACGTTTGGCTTTGACTGTAGAACCTGTTGTGCAGGTGGCAAGGTACAATTTAGTTCATGGTCAGCCCTGGCCAGTGTGTGTTGAAAGGGAAAGAGAACGGGTGGATCTGCTTCGCTTAAGCATAGAGTGGGATGAGTACGAAAACAGAGTTGCAGTGATTGCCTTGCATAAGGGTGGAGATTCACCAAGTGAGATTTTCAAACTGCTGAAACATCTGAAAATCAGCAAAAGATTTGTTTACCGGACAATCCAGCGGTTTACTGATACCGGCAGTGTACGTGACCGGCCAAGGGATGATCGTCCTCGCAGCGTGAGAACAGTGACAGCTGTTAAAGCAGTGGCTGCTTGTGTGCGGCGAAATCCACTACGGAAGCAGAAGATCATGGCACGGGAGCTGAACATGGCCCCAAGATCAATGTCCAGGTTACTTTCTGAAGACCTGAAGGTCAGAGCTTATCGGCGGAGCACGGGGCATTTCTTGACACACAGCTGAAGCAGCTGAGGAAACTGAAAGCAAGACAGCTCCTACAGCGGTACGCCAACAATGGGTATCGGCAATTCCTCTTTACGGACGAGAAAATCTTTACCATTGAAGAGAGCTTTAACCGCCAAAATGATAGGATATATGCGGCAAGCTCTGGACAAGCTCGTGGGAAAGTTCCTACGGTGGTTCAAAGGGGTCACCAACCCTCCTCAGTCATGATTTGGTGGGGGGTGAGCTATGAAGGCCACACCAGACTTCACTTTTGTGAGCAAGGTGTAAAAACAAGTGCCAGGGTATATGTGGAAACTGTTCTGGAGCCTATTGTGAAGGACTTGAGTGACACCATGTTTAACAATGATTACTGGACCTTCCAGCAGGATTCTGCGCCAGCTCATAAGGCAAGGATCACACAACAGTGGTTGGAGGCCAATGTACCAGATTTCATCTCCAGTGCTGAGTGGCCTTCTGGTAGCCCCGATTTAAACCCTCTGGACTACAAACTGTGGGCAGGGTTACAAAACATGGTCTGCAAGAAAAGACACCCTTCACTTGAAAGTTTGCAGCATTCCTTGGTGGCAGCTGTGGCGGAATTTCCGATTGATACTCTTCGTACTGCAATAGATGATTGGCCCAAGAGACTCAAAACCAGTGTACATGCCAATGGTGGACATTCTGAAGTTTGATAGGTGCCAATTGTAAAGAATGTATGTGGTTATAACATATTAAAAGAAAATTTAAAAATCTCAGACCGTATTTCATATATTCACAAAAAAGTGTGTGACAGAATTTATGGCTAACTAGGTATATATATAAAATGAATATATGTGATATCGATGATAATTGTTTTATCAAGTTTATAAAGAATGAGGAAGCATCCCATTAGTTGACAAATGTACTCTGTTATCTCCTGTTGTAATATAGTAATTTGTTCCTTCGCTAAAGCAAAATGTACACATGAAAGTATGGTGAATGCTTTTAGAAACATTGCTGTAGGTTTTTCTATGAGACCTTCCAGGAAAAGCAAAGTAAAGCCTGTGTCAGGAAAATATTGGCATTTACTTGATAATTGAATGTATTATCGGTATGTTTCAATGTCAGGAATGACATTATTCCTAGAAATGCCAGATCATAAGCCGAAGTTAACAGGTACCCAGATTGGTCTCTTAACAAGGACGCGATTTTTTGGTGGATAGTGTTTTTTTAGTGTTAACTTATAGCAGCATCTTTATATTTTCTAAAATGTTTATTAACAATTCCTTTTCTTTAAACTTCCTAAAATATTACTTAAAAAATTCCCCCCTCATTTTCTGCTGTAACTTTTAAAAAGAAAAACAAATGAAACGTAAATTAGAAGATATCAACGAATTTATATAAATTAATAATTCATGTTTTTTTTTCTTTTTTTATTATTGTTATTATAGGAGGCTAGTAATCCACCAAAAGGCGGACATCAACTGAAAGCAAATGAACCGCAAAAGAAGCCTACAAGTTGGTTGTCCAGATGTTCATTGCTATGACACATGTACAGAACTTGCTTGTTCGTTTCAGTTTTCAGTGCTACACATGCAGCGTACAGTCTTTGTTGCAAGACTTCTGCAAGAAAGCAAGAGAACATATGATCTGTCTAATACAAGACTATGTGTCCAGGCCTGGGTTAACTTTAAAAAAATGGAAAAAAAATACGAAAAAAAAAATCATTGCCGCGTCATGGTGTTGAGAGGTGTGGAAACCATGAACAAACAAATATAAAAGTTTCGATTCTATTGGGTCCATTGCAAGGAGTAACATCCTTGTATGCATATGTTTATATATGTACACACAAATACACACATTGCTTCTGATGAAATATCGTATACAAATATATAAATAGCGAATATGTAAAAGAAAATGTACGTTTTGTAATCTATTTCACATCTCTTTTGGAATACAATGGTAATATTTTATATAATGGCAACCATTATCTCCCCATTTTGTCTCAGTCTTGCAGTTAATTTGTACAGATTCTCGCATTGAAATACTTAACATATACTGAAAAAAGTCAGTATTTTTTTTACATTGCTTCAAAGAAAGAAAAAAGGGGGGAAGGATGTTAATCCATTAAAAATTTGTAGTGGTATATTTTATTCATTTTGTATTGTAGCTAGTTAAGAAGAAGTACGAGAAATGAATATTCATTATGTACTTTTACACGTATAACTTTTTTTTGAACGCTTGGGATTTGTGCTGGTACATATATCCCATAAATACTAAAGGCAAAACCGTTAGGTGGAAATGCTGTTAGAGGTATGTAAAATAATAATACATTGTGTAATGAAAAATAATAAATAATAAAATCTTTCAAGTTTTTTGTATATTATTGTTTATTGTATATATTGAATTTGCTCCAATATTTTTTATTTTATTGAAATATTATTGTTGTGTGTTCTGATCACTGAAAGGTTGGCGCATTGCGCAAAAGTACTCCATAAGTTCTGCAGAGATTAGGTACGAATGCTCCATTTATTGTACGTTAATTGAGTATGGGGTATTATAGTTGCTAATTTTTGTCAGCATTTTGCAAGAATAAATATTTCATTAATAAATATTGCTTTACACAGAAGGAATGAAAAAATTAAGAAATATCGTGTGAACGGAAAATACAGGGTTAACAATGGACCATTTGTGAAAACAATAATTAAGCCCATTTCCTACAAAGATGCAATTTGAACAATAACTGCAAATAATGTTCTTGAGCAACGAGTTTTAGGATAAGCAATCAAAGGAAACTGTATCAGAATGTTTAAAACAACGTGGTAGAGGGAGAACTCGGATTCTTTTTTTGAAATGCCAATTTTCTGGTAACTTCTGTGATAGAACAATTGACTGTATTGTATTGGATCCTGTAGTCAGCTTAGTATTAAATATAATAGGGTGGAAGAACTAAACGATGGAAAAACCAACCACATGATATACGCTTTGCCAAGCAATAGAATAACGAAAAATGTCTTTATAAAATAACTCCATATTTTAGAGGATATTTTATTTCTTTTGTATTTCGACCTTAGATTAGATTGCTATTTGTTTTACATTTGTGGCAGATCTGAGAAGATCTGGTTACAGTTCGTAAGACATCTACGTTCGCAAGGCGGTAACGCACATGACAGTATAAGCAAGCTACTGATTCTTTTAGTTCGTATGTAAGTGCCCATAGTGAAGACAATAATGTCTATAAGAATGTTACGAACGAGAATGTGCGTTATGTAAACGAATATGTATTTCATCAATCGTACGATAATGAATCAAAATCGGTTAATCTTTTTTGACCTAAGCATACAGTCTTAGCCATTAAGGAGAACCACGAATGAAATAGTAATTCTCAGTAATCAAAAGGAAGGAACATATAATATATTCGTTTATATTCTTCGGTTAATACATCTCCATGAATGTTATTACCGTAGGTACATGGTATTTATGTGTATGAAATATATGGAAATTACTCAAATGTTTCGTCCTACATTACAAGATCTTGGAGATATTCTTCCGTCATCTAGATTGGTATTATGGTTGTGTTGCAGTTCTTTTAATTATATCGATAATATATGATAATTATATATCCAATAATTGTATATAGGAGAGTATAGCTGAATTAAATATTTGAAAAGTACCCGGAATTGTAGGGGAGCAATGTAGTAGTAAAAAAATGTTTATATCAAAATATGATTTGGTATTGAAAAATATATTGATTCTTACTAGTTCTCAAAGCTACGCTGTTAAAGCGCTATTTGGATTTTTTGGGACAAAAAAAGAGGCTAATTGTTCTGCAGCATACATACATTAAAATATACTTTTTTTTTCTTCCTAATTTGATGCTCTCATCACTGTCACACAAACATTTCTACATTTCTCTTTGCTTTCCTCTTGGATCGGTCAGATTTAGCCTTTGTGACCTCCATGACACGGGCAAATCTATGTTACATACTTACTCTTTTCATCTTTCCGAATACAGTCACGAAAATAAATGCAGAAATATAGGTCATTGTGATATTTTACGTAAGGTCATAAGATTGGTAAAATATGAAGAATTATTTGTAAACAGTATCGAACTCAAACCTTTTGTAAATTGTTTTGCATCACCTTTTCTTCCAACTGTTTGCTGTACAAGGAAATATTATTTGAAAAAATCATGTGTATTATATATCCGTATCTTAGTTCACTAGGGGCAGATGTCCATTTTTGGCACTTTTTACTTTTTTACCATGTAATTACTAAGTACAGGTAGCTTATCAGTATATCTATCTCTCACGGCGATAACCTGCTAGTTTCAGAGTTGTTACTGTTGTATCCACTAAGAAGTTCAAACTTGACTTTCGTTTTTTGCTTCTGAAAAACCAGATTTTGTGACAACCTCCCTCAGTGAACTAAAGTGCGGATATATTCAAAAGTGGGAATGGAAGAATGGCGTATTTACCAGAAAATAGTTAAAGCTAATCACACAACTCATAAAGTGATGCTTCACTGCTTTTTTCTTTAGTTTTTATTTTCTTTCCTACGTCTTTTCCTCTATCTGATCACGTGTTTGCAGAAGCGCTTACCCATTTGTGTGTGTGTGATTCACGTTTCTACTATTTCCTGGTAAGCAATTCGATATAGCTAATAGGAAGTTAAGGAATGAAATATTAATATTTTATTTCTATGCGCATCATTCTTTCATAAATTTGATTGTATATTTCTTGCATAATAATATAAAATTAAAGTGGACTTTCCAATTTGGTTGTATTGTATAAAACAGAACAGTTAGTCTATATTGAGGGAAGGAATAATTTACTAAAATGATTTAATAATAATTTAGTTAGGGGCGAAAAGAGATAACATGTGATTATCTGTATTGCATTTTGCTGTTACGGAAACAATTTTTTACTGTTATTTATTTGTGTCGTTATTTATTTATTTATAGGTGGCTGTAAGTGCAGTTGATGCTTGGCGTTGTTCTTCCGTAGACTCTCTATAATATAAAGTAGTTATTTTGTTGCCGCGTTTAATTGCTTTATAAAATAAGTAAAGCAGATTAATAGCGTTAATAATTTATGTTATGTATTACTGTGCAAAAGAGAGTGCTATAAAGCAGAAAAATTAATGAGAGTATGAATTGTGAAACTTTAATTTTGAAAATAATGATATTCTTTTAGTGAATACTCTTGTAACTTTTCCTCGGTTGTTCCCTCTCATGACTTTTGTGTAAGAGTGGATACCAACTACCAAGACTGTTCGTGGCTAATGCGCGTGCTGCGTAGTCCCGCGTTCGATTTCCGGTGGAGGTGCTTGCTTCAGATACAAATCCAACTAGTGGTTCGGATTCCACTTGAAACGGTACGTTTCGTGTCATACAACTTCAGTATCGAAAAGGAACATTTAACCGAAGTCGACCAAACAATAGTACCTACCCCCTACTTTAAATTCCAAATATATCAAGTATGTATGTTTTTGGTTCTTTGCGAAACACTGTTATATATCCTTAGAAAGAGCTCTTAAATCAGGAATGTTTGTACAATTGAGAATGATTTTCAGTTGCCACAAAGTATAATACTGTATATCATTTTATTCTATTAAGCAATACAATATTATCCTTTACAAGTTTTATATATATATATATATATATATATATATATATACAGTATTTTATATTTGCTCTTACAAAGAGAAAGGTCTTACCCAAAATACCCATATGAATGTCATTAACGTAAACAAAATGAATCAACATGTGTGAGGAATAAGTTTTTGAACAAGAAACTGAGTCGGCATCAGAAGGGTTAAATATGTGCAAATAAATGCGGCATTGTTAACATGATTCTTTTTTCTTAGTAGTATATTTGAAATGAGTCTTTCGTAGCTAATAGCCACCTACAGGTTCTTTTGTGATACTTTAGCTCCAGGAGTATATACAAGTGTGAGGAAGCTTACTTTTAAAGTAGAATGTAGCTGCTTGCGTTGTCAGGTTATTTGTTGTATTTTTCAGTTATTGCGTTATTACTACTTTTATGCTGTGGTATAGTGATATTTTGAACGGTGTATATATTGTGAAAAGAAAAGCTACAGATCTTGCATTGGATTATATCTTCCATTTATCGACTTATAATTCTCATTTCTTTATATTCTAAAAAAGTCAAAGGATGCTATTAGTAGAAAATACTGCGTCGTATAAGTGTTTAATAAGGTCGATTCTTTATTTCTGTTGTCAGTTATATTTCAGATCATAGGTTCATTTGCTATTTCTAGAAATTCAAAGGAAATCAAGACCAGGTGGGTATTTGAAAAACAGGTAGATGGTGTTAGGAAGATTCTATGTATGAATTAGCGATGCACAGTATAAAGAAGCGTGAAATATGTATACTAACCAAATAACATAAATTACAACTGCAATTTAATCGAGAATTCTAAATGTGTAAGAGGGTGTAGTTTTATAAATTAAGAGCATGGTTCATCAATTACACGTGGTGCATTAGCATTCATGTATGTTTTAAAAAATAAATAAATAAAATGAGATAAATAGGCAGTGGAGTCCGATACAGTTGTATGGTTATCAAAGGGCAGCTCTTAATCATTCCCGGCAGAGACGTAGATTTTCAGTGTCGATCAAGCATCGCAAAACAAATGAATGTCGAATTGAATTAAATTGACAGACTCAAGTGGGGTCTAAAATTATAGCACCAAAAGCCGATTGAGCTCTCATCAAATTAAGCTTGACCAGTCTTTCAGAAAGAAATCGCACCTTGTACTTGAAATTAATTGTCTTCATGGCAGAATTGAAGTTAATGCTTTAAAAAATAAAATTTTCGCCTCCAAGTTTAGTGTAGTTGTTAATGATAAAAGACGAACATACGTTTACTCTTTTTAATTTGGTAGTTTATTTAGCTTTGGTACAAATTACTATTATTCAAATGTGAAATTTGTTTTTAACTGTTGAAATCAAATACATCATTGACCAGAACATTACATAAATCATCATATAAACATTATCCGTCCTGATGTCTTAAGACTGCAATAAATATCGATCCCTTGAAATTTTTGACAAAGCGCTCGGGAATTTAAAAAGGTGATTACGCATAAGCATTACGAATGTCTTAAAATTAAAACTGTAGAGCTACAATTTAGAAAGTTTTAACAGAAAACACAGTACATGAAACTAAAATTGAACGAATACTTTCCATGGTTACTATATATTTAAACTGTACCCTACAATGTATTAGTATTAACAGTTCATACTATGCTATAAATAAATAAATAATGCAAGATCTGTGGCATTGTGGATATTTTTAAATATTTTAACCAGGGAGTTGTTACACATCCAGTAATTAACGTAGCAGAATTATCATGCTTTTTTATTTTCTAAATGTTGATCAGAAAATCACAGTATTATTATTATTATTTAGATGATATTCTAGGAAACTTGTCATTTCTTAAGAATTGGCGTGTTACTTGGTTCACAAAAGTATGATATTCATTATGTTGCAATAACAGACTTCAGAAATAGCTCCCAAGATGTTTGTGTGCAGCTTCCACTTTTAATATGTATTTTATTTTTTCTGGAGTTAACAACCTTCGATAAATATATATATATATATAATTTTAAAAACGTGATAAAATGTGGATGGTTTTTGTACCATCGTTACAATAGGCTCTCTGGTTCAAAATATATCTACCCTGTGTTCAAGTATGTATTTGATAGTATATTGGTAGAATTTTTATTTTCAACTGTATTGCGTAAGAAGAAAACTCATATTGTACTGTTAAAGACAGCGCACTTGCAGAATGTGGATTTTTTCAACGTGTGCCAAGTGCACTTCGGAATTTTACTGATAAATGCAAGCTATATTTGTATTGGAAGATTATAATACACATATATATATATATATGGTTTTTAAGACAAAATATAATGTACATAAGAATATTCTTACGTTATCTGATGTTATGCTTGATTTTGAATTATCCTTAGCTTTAACTACAAAATAAAGGATCCTTTTTTAGTTACTGAATCAGAGTTTATAAAAAACGTATAAAATTTACTGAATAATCACCGGAATTTCATTTGTATGTTGTTTAATTTAATATTAAAATAAGTGTAATATGTCAGCGAAATTTCTTTTCGTGTATGAATTGCAGTATATTTTGGTACCGCACTGTATTGCGGAGTCCTCTGTAGTGTAATGTATATTAATACATGAGCAACTTTTCATAATGGTTTTCATTACTTCGTACCAATTTATTTATTTATTGACTCATGGATCTTACAATATTAATTTAGCGACCTCTGACATATTGAAATTGTGCAGAAGTTTGTTTTGAAATACAGAGTGTCTCAAAAGTCCCCTGACATAGGGTAACTGTTACTAGCAGAGATACAATAAAATGTAAGACGGGAAACCGTCTCCAAATATGATGTTTTCTGTCTAAAGTGATTTTTTTTTTTTTTTTTTTTTTTTTTTTTTTTTTAATAAATTGGACAAGCTATTTGAGCTGTACACTCTTAATGCGCCAAATGTTAAATGAAAATGTAACGTTGCCATTTACCTGGACCCACAACATAAGTGAATGAAGTTACTATTTGAAATGGGAGCTGGTCATATGTTAGCGTAAAAGACAGTAACTTCATTCACTTATGTTGTGGGTCCAGGTAAATGGCAACGTTGCATTTTCATTTAACATTGGGCGCATAAAGCGTGTACAGCCCAAATGGCTCGTCATATTTAAAAGATATCTTCACTTTAGATTGAAAACATCATATTTGGAGACGGTTCCTCCTCTTACATTTTGTTGTAGCTCTGATAATAACAAAGTTACCCTATGTCAGGGGAATTTTGAGAAGCCCTATATATACAGGGTGTTTCAAAACACCGACAATGTTTAGGAGGTGATTTCTGATACCAAGATAAGACAAAAAGTATAGACCAACCTGGGTGCACAAATGCTTCCTTTCGGAGTTATAGGCTGCCGAAAACATGAAAAAATGAACTTTAAAGGTCCATAGCTTTAAAACTATGAGACCTACCGTAGTCGGGTCAAGATTTCACTTAGAAACAAGTATATGCTCTATTCAAAAATCCACGTTTCAGAATCATAAGGCACTCACGCAACAATTTTTATAGAGAGGGTTTAACTATGGGCATCACCAACTAGCTCTATAAAAATTGTTACGGAAGTAGCGCAGGATTCTGAAACATGACTATTTGAATAGGACACATACTAGTTCCTAAGTGAAGTCTTGACCCAACTATGGAAGAGCACATAATTCTGGAGCTATGGACCTTTAAAGTTAATTTTTTTCCATGTTTTTGGCAGCCTATAATTCGAAACGAAGCATTTGTGCACCCAAGTTGGTCTATACTTTTTGTCTATCTTGGTGTCAGGAATCACCCCCCAACGTTGACGGTGTTATTTTGAAACACCTTGTATAAACTACAGGCATGATGTCATAACGAAGATAGACACCAGAAGATAGTGACAACATAATCTCATACATTAAGAAACTTGCACAGATAGGAAAGGCAAGAAGTAGAAAGAAAAGGGAAAAATCTTACTGAAAGAAACAGAAATAGCTTTTGAAACATCACCTTGGAGAATGCAGGATCACGTTAGTAGTATTACCAGGCTGAAAATAGATTTAGTGGAGAGGATAAAACTAATGGAACGGCTGGGTCGATCGAAGGAATAATAAGTAGAGAGAGAAATTTGTAAATACAGTGAGAAAGGATTAAAAATAAAATACATAAATCAGTGAAGAAATTGAATCAGTAATAAAAAGTATGAGATAATACAGAACGAAAAATATGTAGAAAAAATGAGCGTAAAATTAAGTTGACAAACTTCAAAACAAAAAGAAAGAAAAAAAAGGTGAATGGGATACTATGTAAAGAGGTATCATATAGAAGATTGCCGCCCACGATAAAAGAAAACTGTCAGCTTTCATTGGCCTTGCCGCTTTTAACCATCGTTGTGTCCCAATTCAGTGTTTGCTACACTGGAAATTATACTTCATAGAGTAGCAGTTAAGCGTGATCCGTGGGACGATGGAGGTAAAAGTGATAGCTTTCTCAGAGTGGTTCATTTGTAGACTTTCCGCCGTCCATTATAGCTCCTCAGGAATAGTGAAACGATGCAAAGAATAGGGCTTAATCGTCAGAAAAGCTGGTGTGAGTCTCATCATCCGTCGATGTCCCCAACACACTGCTACAGTAACGAGGTCAGCTGGACATTGTAAGAAGAACGCGACCCCAACCCGCTCGAACCTCCAATACAGTATATGTCACTAGAACAATGATACAGGACAGTTCCCAACGCAGAGGACTTTAGCCGTACGATCGGTATCTCAAAAGGCACAATTTCCAACATCGTATTAAGAGCGTCTTACGAAGGGCGCAGACATCGTCTGACATAGACCAACATCCAGGAGAAGTTCACAAACGTCAGGAAACCGTATGGAACATACTTCACAGGAGAAAAGTGGAAATGGGTGTGTATCTTGTATGAGCAGTGGCTCTACCTAGATGAGACCACATAGTTCGATTTCCTTTTCAGTCAAAAAATAATAATAATAATGGTAAATAATAAAAAAAAAATCCAAGGATTTCTTCTGGGGGGCCAGGTATTGCAGTTATCTTCCAACACCAAATCAACGTCGCTTATTTCCAGGAGGATGTCATGGACCCTCTCTATGACACAGATGTATGGATTCACATCGCTGGATTATTCCAAGCATTCTACGCAAGGAAGACAGAAGCGATGAGAATTCGAGTAATCCCTGTAAAGTCTCTGTTTGCTTCATCAATGAACTGCTGTGGGTTTAGACATCTCAGACAGGCACTTGACGCAGTTCTCTTACCTTGCAGGGTCTTCGGAAAGTTGCCAAAGCGACATAGAAAAGCATTCCCCATCTCATTCTACTCAGGAGTTTGCTACAGTGGAAACTACGCTGCCGGGCTATCGATTGGGCCTGTACCGTCACATCGAGCACAATCAGTGGTGGGGGATTCACTAGCCAGCTGACTATTTTTTATTTTGGGCAACCTTCTGTAGAAGGTTAAGACCGGGTAAGTCAGTTCACGTATTTATGGTAATGGTATCTTCTCTTTTTTTTAGAGAGGGATTAGGATAATATCGTAAAATCCTTTCCCCAAACTGTTCTATGTTTCTCGAAAGAAATAAGACGTCCACATTATTATCCTATGCGCAAACCGTCCTCCTGGTCTTAGTCATCTTTAGTACCGTAACTCAGTCTCATTCCATTTTCCTTTCATTATTTCCGTATATCTCTTCATTTATTATTTCTTCGTTCTCGTACACCAAGTCCAATATCTTTAGGAAACATAAAGATTTTTTTTTTAATTGAAAGTTGGAGAGAAGGGGATTCGCAATGTACACTTCTGCAAAATATAATTACATGCCAAGTCCCTTAAAATTCTAAGTTTGGCAACAACTCATTCTGAGTGAGAGAAGGGGAAGGAATGAAAAAAGAAACAAAGACTTATGAACACAGTTCACAGTTTGCTATTTGAAATTCTGTTCTTCTTTTGTTACTTCTAATAACGATACTTTTAGTACAAAACAGTATCTTAGCATTAATGCAGCAAACTTTGTTTCTTTTTAAAAAAAGAAAACACACTTCTCAAAGAAAAACAGATCGTCATAAAAAAAAAAAAAAATGGAAGTTCAGGAGTTCGTTATCAATGCAACTGAAGGAGCGTTTTCTAGTTGTTCCGATAGTCATGCGTGTTAAGTAGTCTATTTTTGTGTTGATTGCAATACTTTTTAACCTGGTTCGAATCCCATTCGATGCATGTATTTTGTTTTATTTTATAATTTTTCAGTCATTCTTGCCGTACATTTTTATAGTATATGTATTACACGGAGGTGATGGACAACTTCTAATTTATCCAAAAATAAGGTGTACTGGTGTAGAACCTTTCCTATATATCCCAATGTGTCCCCCTTAGTGCAAATAACTTCTTGCATCGCTCCATAAAATTTTCGAAAACTTGTAAATAAATTCTAAGATCTAGTGTTCAGGAAATCAGTATCAGATCTAATACCTCCTTCATCACTACCAAAACGCAATTTGTATTATTATTATTATTATTATTATTATTATTATTATTATTATTATTATTATACATGTCTGGCGTGGGAGACCCGGGTTCGATTCCCGGCTTGAGTTCATGAGGTTCGGGGTCTACGTTAATCTGTACGATCACTTCTCATATAGTCTCGCTGCTGAAAGGGGCGCTAAACTCAAAATCAAATATACTATTATTATTATTGTACGCATCTTTGGCATGGAAGACCCGGGTTCGATGGCCGGCGGGTGCTCATGTGGTTCGGTACCTACGTTAAGCTGTAGGTTTACTTCTTATATAGCCTCACTGCTTAAAGGGGCACTAAACTCGAAATTTATTATTATTATAAGTAGGAAATAGAAAAAAGGTTTTAGGCTACTAAATTTGGTGAGACACTTTATTTCTTCCCAATATGGACTTTATTGTTATCTTGGTGTATCAGAACAATTTTAGATAGGTTTCCGCGACGATCTCACATTTTTTTTTTCACTTAAAAAATAGCTCTCAATAGTATCACCGCTTGCTAGAGTCAATTGCATCTCACAAGAATGCGCTCAGTTACATAATACCTTGGCAATCACCTTACTCCGAACATTCTCACTTAGTATTTTACGAGGAGATGAGATATGTTCTCTACTGTTTTCAAGTAGGTTTTGTCTCAGATTGAAAGTAGTAGATGTAAGCCTTACATTGAATTATGATATTAAAAAAAAAAAAAAAAAAAAAGTTGTATCCTCTTTTTAAAGAAAAATGACGTGCTCAAAAGTGAGTTCCGGCCATAATGGGACACTATTTAGTATGTCTTAGAGCCTGCGCAGGGCGATATTTCAACTTCGAGGGGAAACGTACACCTAGAAGAAACACTGAACTCGCTGCCAACTGTGTTCAGCATTCAGATTTGGGAACCTGCCTTGTCAATATTTTCCTCATGCTCTGTCACATTTGTATCTTCAAGACTTCATCAGAGGATGTTACAACTTCTGATACAAGATGCCTATAATTTCTATAGCACAACATAAGTTTTGATTTTGCAATACTGTCACGGGTAACATAAATGTTTTCTGGGTCAGTATTTTTGAATGTGCACTGTAGCGAAGTTAATTTAAAAATACCTTTGACCTTTTAAAAATCTGCAGTGCAAATTCTCACAGTAGCATTAGAAGTTGCACGGCTCCTCAACAATTGACACATATCTAGTTGGATTTTTGGGGTGATATCCTTCTAGTAGAGGTACCCAATAAAAGCTCGGTAATGTGCACCACAGAGCCGGTTAGGTTGCGATGAGCTATCCGCGCTGTTCGACTCGGCTCAAATGAACCATCCTCTCGATTCGGCTCGGTTGAGGCCCACCACATCTCGGTAGAAGTGATATATGAGCGGTCTTTCTGAGCTCGACTCTGTGGTGAACAAGTCGTGAGCCGACCAATTTAAACCAATTGCATAATTAGAGTCTGCACGTTTCATTCAACGCATTGAAATGGACCGAGTTTCGTCGCTAGATGTTAGATCGGTTGTCGCTTTTATGGAAGTGACTGTATGTCCGGCTTAGTGAGTCTTCCTGTATCTGATCTCTCCTTAAAGAAATCCTTGGTTCGGCTGTGAAGAGGATTGTTACAAAACAAAGTTCTTGTAAAGTCAGGTGTAAATTTCCTACTCGATAAATTTCTTGTATAGTATCTTGAAGAATTAATGGATTTACGTAGTGTTCAGTAGCTTTTATCAATTCAGGTGAGTAGGGCCATGGTTTTCATTGAACATTTGAAAAACAAACACGATAAAAAAATGATTTTTTTATTATTATTGAAAATAAAACTTCACAAATTTTGTTTACAACACCATGTTTCGCATCCATACAGCACCGCAGGATTTTCATTGGAGATAAGACATTCAAGTGACAATTGGCTCACATTTTCTTTACTGTTTATACACACTGCTGTTCTGTTGGAGATACCAGTAAAAGTGTTTAATGAGTATCAATTTGGGCAACAACGACACGCTGATGTTCTCTCATGCCTCACAGCGTAAGCGTGAAGATTCATGAATTATCGGAAATGAATTCTCTAAAACGTAATCCAAACTTTTGAGTATATATAGGATAATTTTGAATAGGCCTAATATAGGCACATTAAAAGCAAAATGATGATATAGAAATATAATTTGATAGAAACGTGAAATATCTTGTCTAGAGTTCAACCTGTTGCTTAAGTTACTTTTAAAATGTATCGCGTTGTCATCAACTTTTCCTTATATACAGTATATAACACAAGTTATACTAGGTGATAGTTGTTACTTATATAACTCATAGTCGGTTCGTAAGTAGCGCGCTATTTGTAGCGAAGCTACAAATTTTGTAGCTCTAGATGTAGCGGCGCTACAAGTCTAAACCTGTAGCTTGTAGCTGTAGCTGAGCTACGTATTTTTATAGTGTGTAGCGAATTTTGCACTAAAGCTACAAATAAACCTTTTCCAGGACGCCAAAGTATTTTGTAACTCCAACATTTCCTCACAATTTTTAGTAAATTTTTATATGATGATAGGGAGAAAATATGATTTTCTGATTTCTGTCTGTCTGATTTCTGAATTATTTTGCAACAATATTACAAGAATTTTTTTTGAAATAAATTGCGTACTGACGATCGATCAAAAAGATAGTAATGACTTAAAATAGACCTACATGCCATTCTAGCAGTAAAATCATATTCATTTTTTGGGGGAGGGAGTAATATTATATATATATATATATATATATATATATATATATATATATATATATATATATATATATATATATATATATATATATATATATATATATATATATATATATATAAAAAGAGCAGACAAAATGCATACTTTACTGTGAAATGCAAATTGAGAGACAAAGCTTTTATGTAATATTTTAACCAAACTTTTAAGTTCAGTTACGCATGTAAATGCCATATTATAATGCATGATGCCAAGTAAACTGTATTTGTGACAAGAGCTTAAGTAGTGAATACGTTTCTGGAAAACTAGCTAATAGTTGTAGCGAGCTACAACTTTTATCATGTAGCTGTAGAGCAGCTACTTTTGAAAAGTAACTTTCCGATCACTGCTCATACTAAAATAATGTTGGTAAATGGTGAATATACTGTATACTTGCCTTCTACGTGTGCCTCTCGGGTCTACTCTAGGCGATCTTACTTTCCTCGATTTCAACAAGCGATAGAGGGAAATTCATCACCTTTCTCAGTTGGTTTTCTGTATGCTCAGAAAACTGTTAAAGTTAAGGATATGATTTAGAGTGCTCGGGTCATAACCAAAGAAGGGGCATGAAAACCCTACTCACCTGAACCGATGAAAACTATTTATACTAAACACTGTTTAAATCGATTAATTCTTTACGATAGCTATGCAAGAACTTTATCGAGTTTGAAATAGTGGTATCACCGGCTCGGCTCGAGTCGGGATGATTGGAATGAGCCATTGTCCAGAACTGGGTCAGTTGAGAGGAGCTACCTGCTCGGTTGGGGTGAGCCATCAGTTCAGGTAAGCCATTGGCTCGAGCCGGCACGGTTGGATGGGCTGTTGGCTCGGCTCACTTCTCAGTTCGGCTCGGTAGTGATTGAACCAGGAGCCGAGCTGCTCTAACCGTTGACAACACTGCTACTTGGAACCTAAAAAACACCGATTTGAAAGCAGTAAAGAAAACACCTCATCTTCACTCGAAAAATACTCATGAGAGATTGTTCGGGGTAAGATGATAACCAATGTTTCATGAAACAGGGCATTCTTATGAGATAGACTCTAGCAAACAGTGATACTATTGAGAGCTATTAAGACGTTTAAGTAAAAAATGTGAGATCGTCGTGAAAACCTATCTAAAATGGTTCTCATACACCAAGATAACATACAGTTCATAGGTTTAATCAGCGCCATAACTTAGATTTTTTTCTGGGGGGGGGGGGGCAAGCATTAAGACGCGTATGCATAGACGGGTCTCATAGAAAAGTTGTTTTTCTAATTCTTGGGCCGCCTCTTTTCATCTTTCTCTTACATTTTATGGACCCCCGGAGCCTGTGGGCCCTCCCGCACAGCAAGGTCTGCGTTTCCATTAGTTGCGCCCCTGAGTTCGTTTCATACATGACAATAAGGGGACAATATTGACAAATCTCAAAGCCATACTAATACTTATTATTTCTAGGGCACCTAATAGTAGACATTTTTTTACTGAAATGGGCCCCAGACTTATTTTTGTTTTTTACCTTTTGTGTGCTGTTTTGTTTATATAATGTAGTGAATCTGTTTGATGCTTCATTTATAATTTCATCTTCGTATCGTATATGGAGTAAAAAAAAAAAAAAAAGTCTTAACATCGTAACGGCGGGGAGTTTCTCTGGAAGGAGCAGTTGCCCGATGCTCCTCACAAGTTTCGACCCTGGATGTAACAACAAACGGAGGAAATAAAATGTCTCACCAAATTTAGTACTCTAAAATCTTTTTTCTATTTTCTACTTATAATAATAATAATAGGTATAATAATAATAATAATAATATATTTGATTTTGAGTTTAGTTCCCCTTTAAGCAGCGAGGCTATATGAGAAGTGAACCTACAGCTTAACGTAAGCCCCGAACTACATGAGCTCCCGCCGGGAATCGATCCGGGTCTCCCACGCTAAAGAAGCGTATAATAATAATAATAATAATAATAATAATAATAATAATAATAATAATATGAACTGCGTTCTGGTAGTGATGAAGGAGGTGTTAGGGCTGATAGTGATCTTCTGGACACTAGAATTCCGGATTTATTTTGAGGTTTACGAAAATCTTACGGATCGATGCAAGAAGTAATGTGCACTAAGAAGGAATCACAATGAGATATATAGAAAAGGTTTTACACATGTACACCTTCTTATTTTTGGATAAATTAGAAAGTTGTCCATCACCTCCGTGTAATACATATACTATAAAAGTATACGGCAAAAATAAATGAAAAAAAGTAACAGCATCGAGTGGGACTCGAACCAGGCTCAAAAGTACTAAATCCGCACAGAAAGCAAGAACTTAGCTCGCATGGCTATCGAAACAACTATGAAGTTCCATTACTATTTCATGAATAGAGAATGAGTTTCTTAACAACTCCCCTCCCTTTTTTTTAACGAATATTGTGGTCGAAAAGCGTGTGTGCTTTACTTACAACCAAGTTTTCTGCATTTACCAAGTACTATGATGTTCTAAATGTATCATTACATAGCGTATTATTCATCGTCATACTTTTCTATCAAATATTGTATCAAACTTTTCTTTGATGGTAATTTGGTCAAAGAAGTTGGCTAAAACTTTCGCACCCATTATAAGCGATCAAGTATAAAGATGAATATACTTGCTCATTTGTTTATATTTCTTGATTCAATTGTTAGCTTACTTAAACGACTAAACGTAACTGTGTAGTTTTATGGTAGTACCTGCTGGTGTAACCATAATGAATAAGGTTGTAGAAATGAATGGAATGACTATTCACAGTTACTTCTGTCTCATTTCCCTCCTTTATTGCTATTTCCAAATAAATCTTATTTTCATGCTTCCTTTCTTGTTCAGTAAATATGTATGAATCTATATTCTATTTATTGGTCCGATGCTTAAATTTCGTCTATCGTGGTTGCGTGTTCAATCCCCGCTAGGAGTCCAGTGCCTCAGATTAAAAAAACGAGTGGCGGTTCGAAACCCAATTCAAGTCGTAGGTCTCGTCTCTATATAGGCCTCAGCGATAAAAAAGGACGCTAAACACCCTAACAACCAACTAAACGGACCGATACTTATGGTAAAGCGCTAACTACTAGGCAGTCTTGAAGGTTCCTGAACTTTTACCAAGAGGAATTCAATATATCATTACGGAACTCTCCCTAAAATAAATAAATAAAAGAGGAATACATTTAAGTTAAGCACAACAAACGTGAGCGGGTGATTAGTTTTTACGCTTTTATCAGGAAATTCGGGATTCAATGTCGCATTTGACCAGGGACGTACGGAAGGGGGGACACGGGGGTCCGGACCCCCCCGAAATTTCGACTTTTTAAAAATTTAGCCTAATTTTAGGGGCAATTTTAGCAATTTTAATATAAAATAGCTTCATATTTAGTTTGAACCCCCCCGAAATAAATTCCTGGGTACGCTACTGCATTTGACCATTCTAGCAAAAAATTTTGTAAATTTTTGTTAAATTTAGAAATAGTGCGTGAACTGTGAGTCCTAGCCATTTCCTTTCTTCTTCTTTTTAATCGTTGTTATTACTAATTACCAGCAGTAACCGATTCGCGAAGGGGGTTAGGGTGTGCGTGTTTTCGAACTGAAGTCTGTGCCCCGAAATTATGGAATTTCTAAAACAAACGAAATATTAGTGATGCCTTTACTGATAAACTTCAAGCTCCCCTAAAATAAAAAGTGGGAATTTTTAGAAAAACTAAACATTAATAAGATAACACTCTTCCGAATGGTCTTAACACTCTTCCGAATGGTTTTCAAGGTTGTATCTGGAAGATTATCGCGGAATATACAAACGAAACGAAATATTAGTTATGCCTGTATTCATAAATTTCAAGGTCCTCCCAAATAAAAATTAGGAATTTTTAGGAAAAAAAAAACATTAATAAAAAAAAAACACCTCTCAAAATATATATTTTTTAATCCGCTACTGATTATTTGTATAAAATGATATTCAAAGTTCTATCCGGAAGATTATTGCTAAATCATTGCATAGCTACAGTATAACAGGCATACGGAAGTATGGAAGTATATTGAAAAATGTAAGTTTAACTGCTAGAAGCTAGAGTACTAAGCTCTAAGAAATGAAACACGGTCAACTAAAAATGAAATGATCTAGAGAATAAAAAAATGTCGATAACTCATAAAGTTAAAATAAATGTAAATAGCTTCTGAAATTGCCCTGAAATACCACGTACTTTAAGTTTAATTCATAAAACATGTTCTCCATCCATCATGATGAATTCCAGAGCGAAATATGACATTTAGGTCATGATATCTTATTTAACTATAGAGTATACTATAAGAAAGCTATTTAGATAGAAAAATCATGAACATGACAAAAGCCAAAATTTCCGTTTCTTTCCCTAAAAGAAACATTGTAAAAAAATGTAAAAATCTATGTAAAAAAACATTGATTAAAAGAAGTTGGCTTTTTTGCATCTCTATTGTTTAAAAAAGTCGAGGACCCTACCTTTTCACTCGTAAACTCTGTTTAAATTGGTTTGCGGAATTTAAACGCGGCCGTTAAAGCCTAAGGAGACAAGCCTCGCTTTGGTCGCCCTAGCACCGCAGTTACCGCTGAAAATGTCGCAGCATTAAGAAATATTGTGAAAGAGTATCGGTATATCACATACGGGGAAATTCAGTCAACTTTCAAAAACGGATCAACTGTAACCCAGTCCATAAAATCAAAAATTATTTCGATTTTTGCAAGCGTTGCAGTCGCTGGGGGTCCCACATGTGCTTACGCTTAAGTAAAATTATGACAGCGTGGTGTGGTGCCGCTATATTTTTAAAAGATTTTCGCAGAGTCAAAGTAAAATGGTTTGTAATATCGTTACAGGTGATGAAAGATGGATTTACAATTATGATTGCGAAATAAAACAGCAATCGACACTATGGTGTTTCCAAAATGAAACTTCACCTTCGAAAGTGAAATGAGCACTGAGCTTGGGTAACATTATGGTGCGCATCTTTTTTTTTCTCTAAGACCGACCATGTAGCAAATATACAGTTCGATGATCGATGTACAGTGACAGCAGAACAGTATTTATTACCTTCCGAGTGTCTTTAAAGCATGGAAACCTGCACACCGAAAGTATCCACTATCTCAATTTCACTCTCAGCAAGACAATGCACGGTCACACACAGCAGTGAAAACTTCGGAATTTTTACAGGAAAGTGGGCCCGTATTCGACCGTACCCGGCTTATTCTCCATATTTAGCTCCATCTGATCTTGCCCTACTCCCAAACCTCAAGGAAAAGCTTCGAGGATGGCACTTTCGAACTAGTGGAGAGGCTATCGCAGCGTATAATAATGGAATTTAAGATATTCCATAAAACAAATATTTAAAAGTATTGACTTACGGATTTTAAGACTGCAAAAGTGTATTGGTGCTTCTGAGAACTGTTTTGAGAAATTTTAAAAGGTTGTAACCGCTTTCCGGATTTGTCCCCTCCTATCCCACCAACGAATACTTTCAAGAGATCTGAACTTACCTGGTTATGACATTAAAGAATATTTCCATAAAGGGACTGCAGAACTTCTCCCGAATCATCCTCAGGTCTCAACAATGAGATAGGCATCAAGGACCGAGAGGTTCGGATGTCTCGTCTCGAAATCCACGGATATCCATATGATCGCTCAAACCACAACACACAAAAATATCATTCATACCTGCAACAAAAACATTAAATAAAATAATACTATGCTTATTTATTAAATGCACTATGATATGTATATATATTTGGGGGTTCACGAACATTGTGTTTAGCACTATGGGGTAACAGTAAAGGTAAATCCCACGACGTAAGTTCCTGGCTGCTGCGAGAAGTATCCATAAAAAGTTGACAGTAGCATCCAGCAGAACAAACATAGGCAGTCGCAATGTATAATTTAGGACATTGGTAGGACCCATTTACTAATTATATGCACTGGGTCAGCGGACCCGAGACTTCACTAAATGGGGGCTAGCCAATATACAAGTCCTTGAGCGGCTACTAGACGTATGCCCCTTTAGTTAATTCTACAATTAATTCAACGAACATGCTGGCTGTATCGACACGCGGAGAAAACTCCTAGAGTTGAGGTGCTCCAGGTGCGAGCTGGGTTGACCATCTGGTCAATGTGGCCAGTTCATTTTAAAACGTGATCACGTTAAACCACCTGTTTGGATACACAAATTAAATGTTGAAAGAATCTGCGTTAATTCACAGTTCAGTGGCCACAATGTAGGAGAAGCGAGTAGTTCCTACGTGGAGATAAGAAGGACTGAGCGATATGGTTGGCGCAGGTCAGACGTTCAAGCACCTGGTCTACTCTGGCCTGGCAGTATTTCCATGAAAAATTGAAGAAAGCACGCAATTTACTTCCAAATAACTATATAATGTGGTCTTTGCATATTAATGAGTAAGGAAGAAACACTGAAGATCCAAGTAGGAGAAATACTATTTTCATACATATAGATCATCAAATGAACGTGGTCTTTGTTACTCACAAATCTTCTCACCGTGAAAAAACGTATCACATGAAAGACACTTTTGTTCTAATTCGTGGGAGAGAAATTGAGTTATTAGCAATTCACATCGAAGAGAATAAATTATTTGCGTCGCAAAAATAAAGCATAAATTGAAGAATGGTTTCAGTTTTTCCAAAATATACAGACCGTCCCCAAAAATTACCTATATAACCTGGTGACGGTTATAAGGTAATGTAAATAAATTGATTTTTCAAAGAAAAGGCCTATCTGGAAACTTTCCGCATGCTTCTCGTATATCACCACCATCTGGTATTACCAGAAATCTCCTCTCATCCAAATTAATTAATTACATTATTGACTCTTTAACGAATCTGTGAGTTTTTGAGGATGACAAACGAATTGCGGGTAACTAGGCTCCGAACCATTGCGTTAAAATTAAGGCTTCTAACGAGGTACGAATTCGGGCCCACGCTCACTGTAAAAGAACGCAAGAACTAATGTAATGTGGCAATCATATCTCACGCCAAACCAAAACTCAGAAGAGATCAGCTGTATTGTTCTTTATTATTCAATTTCCAAAGGGTGTTGGGTTCGATATCCGGTAGACACACAAGCGTTTCCACCTTAAACTAATGGCCCCAAACTTCCCTCTAGATCAGGGGTTCTCAAACTTTTCCACAGGCGTACCACTAAACCATATTAATTATTGATACCACCATAAGCCGTCCACCTAAAGCAGATCGCGTACCATTAGTGGTACGCGTATCACAGGTTAAGAAACCTGCTCTAGACAGAACACCCGTCATCCTCCCATTATTCGCACAACAAATTCGTGTGCTTAGCTGCAAGCATTCGTATTGGATAATCGGTTACTTTCCCCTACCTGCTAGAAATGCATTTATTTCCGTAATTATCAACTGGAGTGCTGCGACAGATTAGTGAATTTGAATGACTGCTCAGAGCCACGAAATTTGATAAAATTCTGAAAATGGTTTCGAACAGAAACTAAAGTTAGATTAAGTCGGCGCTATAGTGCATTGTTAGACGCGTGATGGCGATGTGACTTGACTTGGAATAAATTATTTATATCAGTAAGACTGAATTTAGTGTATAGTATACTTTGACCTTTAGTCTATAAATAGTAAGGTACAGTGGCGGCCGGTGGATTGTGGTTTCGGGTGTTGCTGTACGAGCGATAAGATACAGAAGATACAAAGTTGACTCATTGACTAATCAGCATAACTTCAGATGTAAATGCTATGTGACATGTTAAATTAAATAAAATTATGTTTTAAAAAATAAAACATGCAGAACATTTTATCCGATTAATCACCTTAATTAATTAGTAAGTTCATTATCCTCTCTTTGATTGGAACAAATCTGTCTAATACATGCTGGTTGAACTCTGGTATTCTTATTGTCAGGTCCTTTTTGATGGAAAGCATGACCAATGGTAATAACCTTTCTTGGGACATTCAATTCCTTGAAAGTGTCAATTCTTTCTCATGTGGAAAAAAACTTTTCGTCTTTTGCTGACGCCATAGGTACAGTTAATATTAATTTCAGAAGCTTTGTAGATTCACTTATATTTTTTCTAGATTATTGTGAACGATTCATTCTAGCAAACTCAGTTCCTGACAGTGATCCGAATTCCTCTTCAGCGTTGACTGAAGAGATTAATGTTATAAAAAAATGTACATTGAACACACTTTATTCACAGTTTATCCAGGAAAATTTAAAATAAATTGAGGAAATGTATCTACTTCAAACAAGACTACAGCCATAAGATATCCTGTAAATTTAAACTGGACTTTTTTTTTCGAACACTCTCCTGAATTGCCGTCCTTTGCTTGTTTTGTTTAAGCCTTAATTGCAAATTTTTCCTCAGTTGAAACCTGGTCAATGTTTTTTGTAAGTTCAGAATTTGTAGGTTATTTACTGAATTAAAGCACACACAATAAAATTAAACCTAATAATTAAAAACCAAAACAGCTGATACAAAAGAGGAACTGGTGTATGAATTCTGAATGTCAGATATTCATACATCAACACACACACATGTGCGGAAAAGAAAAAACTACATTCCAAATCATTCGTCTTGGTTGTTACGCAATGCACGATGAACACAATATACTTCCACATGAGGCAAAACAACGCTTACCAACGTGATATGTTCTGGAAAGGAAACCTCGAAACCCGCCAGATGAAGGATCAGCATGTAACAGAAACCAAAAATCAAAGAACATCAAAACAAACAGCACTGCCAGTTCTACACAAAGAAATGTTAACTGGAAGGGGTTCAAAGTATTTGAGGGAGGTCTAATACGTCTACATAATATGGAACCTGTCTTATACTGCACCCGTAAAGACGATAAGTAATTCTTACTGTCACCTATATTTTTAGAAAAAAAAATGATAGAACGATTATTTTTATAAGAAAAGAAGAGTACATGATGAGGCGTAAAATAAAATATTTAGCCTACATCAACCACTTCTCAGTTAAAGAAGTATAGTTCGTTAAGAAAGTCTACAACTGTTACTCAAGTTTCGAAATTTTTGATAGTCCAAAATTCAATGTGGCGTTCCCCATCATACAGTTTTATGTGGAAATTATCAAGAGTATAAAATATACTTATTTTATAAAATAAATATGTTTATACTAAAATACTAACCAGAGAGGGGGAGGGATTCTACATACTGACTTATTAATATGTGATTCACAAATTACTGTAGAAGAAGCCTTCATTATCAATATAAGCTAAGAATTAACTTGTAAATGCGGGTCTACTTTCATTTGTTTCTCCTCTACTAGATATTTTCTTTCTTATTTTGTAATTCTGCAATCACTTTTTTTAATTATCATTATATTGATTTGCTTCAGTATGGTCCCGTAATTTAAAAATATGAATGCATAGAAACAAATTCCATTTGTTAATTGTTAGTGAAAGAAAATTCAGAAATCTTATTTAGCGCGAAAAACCTTCTCGTTCACTGGAAACCGTGCTGTGTTGCAGAAGCACTGCAACGACCAGTCCCTTTAATTTCTGAGATAGGAAAAGTAGACTTAACATTTGCTCCAATTGCCGCGCTGAAGGAATCTGGTCGTTGTATGCTCGCTGCAACACAATATAAATTAGAGACTCTGTGACGGATTATGTTTCGCTTTTTAAAACGAATTAAGTTAACGGAACGGACAGTTACAGAAATAAAAAAAAATATGTTATGTAAAATGTATATATGCGAGTATTAAAAAGTATTTTTTCTGTTCTTTACTACTATTGATAATAATACTTTTTTTCTTGAAATACTTTGGTCGTTGCGCAACGCTGCAACACTAACATTAGCCGCCACTGGTAAAGTAGTAGCACGAATATATTCAGTTGTTGTTCTGCTTCGTGACATTACACAACATTGCGACTTGTAAAGCTAGAAGATTAACACGTGATTGCGACTTGGCCTCTGTTTATTATTCAGTTCTTCGGCAAAAAAATGTTCACCCCTGAAGCCCCCTTAGTATACATATTTCAATAAATTGTTCTTCTCATATCTCTTGATTGCGTGACAAAAGGAATATTCTGTCGAAATTTCACGTTTCTATCAATATAATGAGACGTGTAACGTAGGGACATGGTAAAATCTAGCGTGGTGCACAGAGTTGTAGAACGGGGTGCCTGAGAGAAATGGTTCTTTGAATAGAGCGAGAAATTGTGAAGATAATACTGTATACACTGTACAAAACAAGAATTTAGATAGATTATTAATAATCCAAACAGGTTTGCTTTGGCGGAAGATAGCATCAAATAGAAAGATTTTTTGCCTCTGTTGCGATGAACCTCCAGGTTGCTTACGCTAAAGTACGTTCGTTAATTGAGAAATCAAACGCTGTAGTATTTGCAAAGGAGTATAGTACAGCAGGATTATCCAAGGTAATGTGGACCTGAATAACCTCGGATAATCGGATCACTGATACTACACCTTCCGCAAAATGAAGGGGAGTACTGTGCGTATAGTGGAAAAGAGTGAGGTAAAGCATAACAATTAAATAAACGTATATTAATTGTTGTACAGCATGTTCAATCATTCTAGTATACGTCAAAAAGTAGTACAATAAAGCACAGATTTTTTTTAAGTAAAAAAAGAACTATTCTCAGTACAGTAATTTTCAAAATTATATCGCAATGACTTTATAGGTAGAGTCAAAATGATGGACTGGGCGACTTTTTCCCTTCACCAAATTTTATTACAAAATAGAATAAAATACGAAATGTTTCTGATTTAGTGCCTCCTCCTCAATGACAAGTGAAGGAATATTGATGTTTTGCCGGGTGACCTTTTCACTCATGGCAGTTTCCAGAACACTTAGCAGGTTGTAGATGAGATTAGGATAACCCCCTCAGCCAGTAGCGTATGCAGGAATTTACTTCGGGAGGGGTCCAAACTCAATATGAAGGTATTTTTTATTAAAATTCCTCAAATTGACCCTAAAATTAAGCTAAATTTACACAAAAGTAGAAATTTCGGGGAGGATCCGGACTCCCAGGACCCACCCCCTGCGTACGTCCCTGCCCTCAGCTCTAGGCAGCCCCGCAAGGTTTCAGTTGAAGATGGGATCCTTAGTTCAGTGTGACATAGGGTAAAGGAAGAGGTGCTCCTAGTCCACAGCGACATAGGAAGGTAATGGTTAAGCGATCAGTTGGTTGACTGATACCAGATCCCTTGGTGGCTGGGTTTTTATCTGTCCTCTTCGGGTCCTTTCGTAAGGTCCGTCTTCTTTCAGCGTTGCTCGGTGTCGTGTCGGATTCTCGTCTGCTATATTGTTTAAAATCAATAACGCGTGTTGTGTTGACATGTGCTTTTGTCATGATGTGGGGATCCTTACAATATTATAAAATAGTCCCGAAGTTTCGAAGATGATTGTTGATAGCAGTGCACATAAGTTCCATTGCTGCTCCATTACTACGCGCGGGTCGTGAACGTTTATAAGGGAGAAAAACTAGAGAAGAATGACTAAATTTTTGGAATACGACAGCGAGAGCGCTCGATAATCGTGCATGTTACAGCTTTATGCTAGTAATTCCGGGCCCGGATGTTTGAATATTGTCTGAATATTTTTTTTCTTAATTTTGATAACTTACACAAATTGCGGCGTCGCATTTGGTTCTGCTTGTACACTACAAGACGAGCCATTCACTCCAGCATTTTTTCTTCTATCTTTTTTTAGGACCCCTTCGGTTAACCTGCATCTAGATTAGTCGGAGCTCGGATAATCGTGGCTTAACTGTATCACAAATGATGTCCGTTTTAGTGACACGATTGTTATCTAGAATCCAGAGGCCTACAGACTCTCATTGAGTGAAATATTGGAATATTATATAAGCATCTAAATATATACAAGTGAAACTGATGTCTGTTGCAACATTCTAAAAGAACACAAAACGACCTAACTGTTTGAAATGGATTTTTGAATATAGTTAGTACGTGCTTCGAACTGGTATTTCTATCATATCGCTTTGATTAAAATATGTATCATAAGGGAAAAGGGATATTTTCAACAAGTATGCAAAAAATGGCGTGTCACGAGATTTCATGTTACAGTTGCTTGTAAAAAAAACACCTTATTAAAAATAAATACGCCCAGCGTTACCGAGAATTTCGCTTCTTATGCGAAGGGAAGAAGGGTAGACGTTGTCCCTCCCATTATCACGAAATAACGGTTGAACCGTTTGAGATAAACTTTGGGAAATAGCACTTGGATCCAGCTGGGTTGTTATAATTTCAATTCAAAAACGCATCCTAAGGAGAAGAAAAGGATTTCAAATATATCTTTCAAATATTTCCATAAACTTATTCTTTTCGTGTGAAGAACAGGTATTTCAGCTAGTCTTTGTATAATGCTTTCTGTTTAAGGGTGTACATGAGAAAGAATTGTAATTTCGGTCAGGAAATACACCGTGAGCATAAAGTCCTGCCGTGATTATAAAAAAATTATTACGGAATAACCGTTAGACAGAATAATGTAAATTCTAGTCCGTTAGATAGGTTAGTATTACAAGTTTTTTTAAGACCAATAGATGGCACTAGTGCTACCCAAGAGTGACGCAGTGCGTTACTTGCGCGCGGATTAGTTGGCGAAATGGCATCGAAGCAGAAAGCGCAATGCGTGTTGTATCACGAAAGCAAATCGCCCATCAGTAACATAAGTGATCTTTAAAAAAAAAAAAAAAAAACGTAATACTAACATGTGTAACTGACCAGTATTTATATTATGTCAAACGGTTCTTCTGTAATAATTTTCTGTGTTCAGGACAAGACTTTATGCTCACCCTGTATATATATGCTTAAAAGTACTATATTTTAATCGTGATACATTTTGTATTAAATAATAACTTTTTATTTGCATTATGAAGAATTTCGTAGACGAAACATTCTTTCAGGTGAATCACAAATATGCCATTGAACAACGTAATTTATAACGAAGTAACTTATTCGTTCTCGCGATAGAGGGCCCTTTTTCTCATAATTTGCGTTTATTATTTTCATTGTTTTTTTTTAAATATACATACACGTTCTCCTGTATATTTTTTATAGTTCACCAGTTTGTGTTATTTTTAATTTTTCATCTCTTTATTCTTTAGTGTATATATGATGATCATTTCATAAATAATGCACACTAATTATTATTATTTGTGACTTACACGTTTATTGGTTGGAGAGGATCTTTTTATAGGCCTTCAATATAATCTCTCTGCTTGACAATGACGGAATCCTTATGTCCGGGTAGCTTCTGTATTCCATCAAGGATGCCATATTTGTGAAGTTGTCGAATGGCAGAAAACTCTTGCAGATATCAAACCGATGACCATGCATACTTTGTTTCAATTTTGGGCATAAGTCATAGTCTGGTGGACACATGTCTGGACTGTAGGGAGCATGAGATAACATTTCCAAACCATATTTCCGAAGCTTTGTACGCATTAGCAGTGTGAGGTCAAGCATTGCTGTGGAGAATCAGTGTATCTGCCCTAAGCAACTGCGATCTGGTTTTGTGCAGTTGCAGAAAGAATTCACAATAATACGCTGCTATGACACTTCTTCCACATGTAACTCTGTCTATTATGATAATGTCTTGGTGACCGTAAGCAAAAATCATGATTTTTTTAACCTTGGATTGAGGTCGGGGAGACTTTATTTTGGTCTTAAAGAAGATGCAGCTCTCCAATCGTTGGACTGATTTCAACACCGACTCAAAGTCTCTGATCCACGTTTCATTAATAGCAATACTGCGAAGCAGAAAGTCGTCACTTCAGCGTTGAGTCTTTGTTTCAGTATCGTTGCATTGTCTATACTATTTGGTTCTGTTCATCAGTCAAGAACTGGGAGACCTATTGGCCAGAAATTGTTCTCTTTCAGAATTCAGTATACTGACGCAGATGGAATTCCTGTGATGTCAAAAAGTTCCTCACATGTCATATGGCGATCTTGTTGAAGTGTTTCTGCCAGAAGTTACACACTGGTCTTGCATCATCCACTCTACAATGTTGCTATAGTGAGCACGTCCAGAAAGTTCGGTGAATGTGATATTTCGAATGGATTGTTACCTTACTTAAAACAGCAGTCCTTTGAAGTAATCTTTGCTGATGCTAATACTCTTCTGAGAACGGCTGTCCTGGAAACTCCTGGCGTACTCGTCTATAGGGATGGCTTTCAGTTGGATCGTTGATGTTCGAAGTGTTCAAAACCTTCTAGCCTTTCAAGTCTGATTTCAATATGGGAACAAGAAAAAGTCTGGGTAGTAATGGGCGATTGAGTGACACAGTTCCCCTGTTGTAGTCTATATCACAAACTACAGACATCAGTTTTACTGTGCCAAAAAATATAAAGAAATTACTTCTGCCTCCCCATAGATCTGGAATTTTGGTAAATGCTCGGACACGTATCTGTAATGAGAAGTTTAGATGTTTCATCTTGATTTACTCTATGTTTTGCGTTAATTTTGAATCATCTCTAACCTCTGTAAGATACGATCTTCAATAAAAATAACATAACAATAAGCTAGCTCGACACATGTACTAACTATGCTCCAAAATCCATATTAAACTGTTCAGTCATTTTCCCGTGATGCTATCATAAACAGCACACGATGCCGTTTCATATGGCGAACAATATATGGAAAACGTCCTTCCCCTCCCTTTTAAACTGAAATTTCTAAAACACTAAGATACATGCCCATTTATTTTTAATGAGGATTTTATATACCAAGCTTCATCTTACTCATTTCATTGAATCGTGAGATATTCTACTTTTTGCATAAATTTTGAATCTTCTCTACCTCTCTTAGAATGAGCCCTTTAATCAAAATGGTGTGATAAAAACATAGTCCAAGACAGGTGCTAACTATGTTTGAAAATAATTTCTAATTATTCAATCGTTTGTCCATTATGCGATTACGAACAACCAGGGTAGGCTGGTTTAAACCAGCTGTTAAAAAAAAAAGGTTTAAACCAAAAAACGAAAACTATTCGTAATAGTGTAAGTACTCGTAAAATCTTGACGAACACACATTTGTGGATTATCACGAGTCACTCTCGCATATTATTCTTATTATATTCAGACCTAGATTCCCCATTCATTACTCAAAGAAATTATGTTACAAAGGAACTTTTTTTTATATAAGTTTATGAATGTTTCTTTTGTGATTTCTTATAGTATGTTAACATTGTTATGCAATTGCAATCAAAGGAGAATTTTAAATATTGTTTCGTTTTAATGTTTACTATTGATAAAATACATCGAAGTGCCCTACTTTTTCTTTTTTTTGGGGGGGGGGGACATACAAACCCCATGAGAGGCATTTATTGAAATCAGGAGTATCTTTGATATCTATTTATGTATAAATGGATCAGAGCCAAAGTGGACTCAAACAATTCGTATCTATTTACTTTTCTTACTGATATGCAAATTAAGTCGTTGTACTTCTGTCGTAGTGAACTAACTTGGAGGTAATTAGTTTTTCTGTACTCTGCAATACTTTGAAATTATCCAGATGTACTTCTGTACACTTGGTTTCACTTGTGCAATTGTTTATCTTTTTGTCCTTCTGAAATGACTCTTGATAATTATATTAACAAGTATGTAAAGATCAGTACAACGCATTTTTATCAGGAGTCCTTCGTGAGTGAGTCGGCAGATGTATCGCATTTGTGGCCAATTAGTCCCGATTTCGAGTTCAAATGGAGGGCGATTTCTCTCGGATGTAAGCCAAGAAGCGGTTTCGATTCCGCTTTATGCTTATGGGAGCCCTTCCAGCATAATCCGCTTGTTGCATAATTACACCAAGGCGAAACAAACTTATTTCTGTCCATATGTGATATAAATACATAGAGCAAATTATTTAAACCAAAAAACCTGGTTTAAACAAACAAAAAATGAGTTTTTTGTTTGTTTTTTTCAATAAAAACCATGGTTTTTGCTAACCCTGCAAACAACAGACAACGTCACTCTGAATGTACTTTAAAAATATAACAAGTGCCCCTTTTACAACAAAAATTTTCAAAAACACTGGACATGTGCTCGCTTATTTGTAAAGAGCAGGTCAACACAGAGTGGCTATGGGCCAACATCCTAGACTTCATCTTCACATCAGACTGGCCCTCTAGCAGTCAGCATCTGAACCCGCCCGACTACAAACTGTGGTCAGCGCTTCAATCAATGGCCTGCAAGAAGAGAGACCCTAATGTGAATCCCTAACGCGCGCCCTGGTCAAGATAACCCGCCACTTCCCCATCGACATTGTTCGTAATTCCATTGACGAGTGGCCCGACAGACCGGATTGCATCCAGGATCAAGGTGGATATTTTGAAAAGTGATTGGTGCTCTTCATACTCCACACTCTTCCAAAAGGACATCAATATATCGTGAACGCTGTGACAGTATTTATGAAATAACTATATATATATATATATTTATGTTCGGATTCATAACGAACAAAAATATATCAGTTCCAAAGGGTTTATCGGTGCTAACAAGTCTAACGGTACCGAATTTGCATTCGTTTGGGTAAAACCGAATACACCGAGACCCGTTAACCAGAAAACTTCGAGCACTAGTTGCATGAAACATCTACTCTTGATGTGAATCCACTCTCTCATCAGTAGATACATAATGAGAAAAATATGGAGGTGCTATTTGTGTTTCACCCGTTGCTGCAAACAGTTCCACAAATTTTCAATTGAATTTAAATATGAGGTCTTTGCAGAACAGATCAGGTGTGACAGAAAGCGCAATGTTCCTCAGACCACACACACATGCTTTGAACCCATGAAGGTGGCAGGTGTCAATTTAGAAGATGAAAGCCCATTGCATATTCATGATGAAGATGTTGGAGAAACGGCAATATCTGGCCAATGAGAATGTCTAAATAAATATGTTGGTTCATGGCGATATTTACCAGTATAATTAGGCCGAAATCGAAGAAAAATCACAATGTGCACGCAGAGATGTTTTACAATGTTGAATAAATACACAAAGAGTAACAGCTGAATTACCTTTAATTATAATGTAAATAAGTAAATGAAAATTAATTTTTAATTGTGTAAAGGGAAGCAATATATGTAAATGTAAATAGGTAGTAAAGTGTTTAATATTTTTAAAGCTTAATTAATAAAATATATTTGAAAGAAAATAAATAGGCAAATAATATTATATATATCTATATCTATATATATGCGGTGTCCCAGAAGGAAGGGGCAATATTTTGGGAAATGGTAGTATGAATGATTCCAAGCAAAAAAGTTCATATGAACATAGGTCCTAAGCTCAACGGTTCGAAAGCTACAGGTTGTGAACCATTTTTGACTTTGCTGCGTATTGTTCACCCTGTAACTATTTACAAAGACATAGCGGATTTGAAAGGTGATGGAATGACCTTTCCAGCGATATGCAGCAAGTAGCAGTGTTATCTTTGGTAGGAAAGATATTAACGAAATTTAAGAAAGTTAAGGGTACTTAAAGAAATTAGATGGCAACACTGATTCCAAATATCACTCAATAACTTCTCTTCCAAAGATACCACTGTCACATATTGCATATCGTTGGAAAGGTCATTCCATCACCTTTCAAATCCGCTATGTGGCACCTAGTGTAAATGTACGTAGTGTCGGAACCTCAGAGAGCGCGTATGAATATATTTCAATAGAATTGTTAGCAAACCACTGTTTATATAGTTGTTTAACAGATTTTTTAATGGGTTACTTGAGTATTTTCTCTTTTTGCGCTGAACATTTACGTATAAAAATACAATAAATATTTTTCATAGCTCGCTGCTTGCTGATCCCTTTCGTAAAGAAAAGGTTTTGTTTTTAAAAACCATTTTGTTAATAATTTCTTTTTACTGAGTAAAATTCCCTTTGTAGGTCTTACTTTTTATTGGTTTTCACTTTAGAATAATGTTATGTTTAAAATACAAAAATTAAACAATTTAACATTATTATTATTAAAATGACACATTAGAACCTTCTCTAAGATGAACCACACACACACTGCGGTAAAATGCTTCATTAGACTTTCTTTCGGTGCTCATAGTAGTACCGTGTGTCAAGCCAACAGGAATCTTGTGGCCAAGCGTCACTACTCGCCGTCGACGTCTAAGAGCAAAATATAAGAGATTACACTCGAATATGGCCGCATGATTGATCTACAAAAAGGCAGATTCTCATACCGCGAAATTAGTGTGTCTACAGGTCATATCACTCGATAGTGATGCGTGTCTGAAAGTAATGGATAAAGAAGAATTACGCACAGGTAGTGCACCACCCACTGTTACCACATTGCGTGATAATGGACATATTGTTCACATGGATGTAACGGACTGCACAGCGTCACCCACATTAGCGGACCACGTGCGTTTGAGTCGGCTCCCATTAACACAGTCTCAAATATCCCCGGGTACAATAGGTGAGTAAACACTATTGTTGGCGTGCTAAGGACAGACAGTCGTGCTTACGAACGAGTCCCTCTTCAACCTAACCTGCAGTGACGGCTGCATACGCTGTCTCGATGCTTGCAGTGTTAATCACAAGATGTATAGATGCTCTGATTGTAGCATGTGGTGGTTTTCATGCCATACTGATATTTCACGGTTATAGGTGTTGAACAAGTTTAAAATTGTAACCATATTTGTATAGTCAGGTAGCAAATCTATGGTATAAATTTCATTCCACTCACACGTATCTTCCTTGGTGCTGTCGTTTTCACAAACAGGAATATATTTGCATCAGGCCAAATTATTAAAATATTTTGTGCACATGCAGTTATGGGTAGATGGATTTCAAATGAGAGACATGTAATGATTTTTTGTAACAATTATTTATTTCTTTATTAACACTACTGTGGTCTCAAGAAATAAGAATACATATCAGCTTAGAAAAGTTATTGCACGAAAGTTTACTTAGCTCTATATTATAGAATTGCTTCTTATACTAAAACGTATAATCTGATAGTAAGGAATAAATATAGTTTAAATTCACAACCTATAAAGTATGAAGTCGATGACGTTGATGCTTATCAGTGAAAAATAGAAATGGATGAAAAAATAATAGATATACACGGCACCAGTATAGCATTGTGATACCAGTCTTCTACTTTTGAGGATTTGTGACCATGTCTGAAAACCATATTGTTTTCTCTGAAAACTATAAAAGGAATTACAAAGGCAAGATAAATTCTCCATCATCTGTAGAGTCTGATTCGTCGTCCTCTTCTTCCTCAGATTCATCAGAAGATGACTCCGCAAAAAACTGTCCTCGGACCATTCCTGAAAGAAGGAAAAGAAATCATCATAAACGTCATTTCGACACCACTACTGCTCCAACTTTACGGAAATAAGGCCACGAATCCGATCATATGTTGAAACCTGCAGATCTTTTTTGTCGGTCACTGCAATTATTATTATTATTATTATTTCTGTGCCATGAACAGCCTAACAGCAAAAATACAGCATCTTATCAGACAAAAATAAACACATATTACACACAATGTAACCTACCTACTGAAACAATAAAAGATAAATGATAAAATAAAATAGTATCGAATTAATAATTAAATTAATACCAAATATTTTTAGTTTCAAACTAGATACATCGTCAAAAATACTACAAATAATATTTGTCAAACTCTAATATGTATGCTTCTGTATTGATAAAAATAAATTACACTAAATTAAAAGAATTGATCAATCTTCTTAAAATTACAAATTTTGAATTCAAAGGAAATAATGTTGATTCATTTCTCGCATATACATTGGTACCCTTATACCTATATTATTTAAGCAATATTCACTACAATATTTATTGTATAGTATTTCTGAATAAAATTACTCAAACTTTCTCAATAAGTTTTCTCCTATCACTTAGGGCCTGTAATCCCCAAAATTGATTCTAGTATTCATAACTACGTGAGTAGTAATCTCTATTCATTTTCCGGCATAGTAGGCTAATAAAACATTTTTGAACTAACTCAATTTTGTTTGCCAATGTTATACCTATACTATTCCAAATAACTAAATCCAATTTCGAGTAAACTACTCCATTGTCATTTTTTCATGAGAAATCATTTACAAATTATCGTACGTTTCTTAAAGAATATTTATTTTTTGAAATAAGAACATAATCGTTTGATCAGTTTTTGAGAAAGATGTCCGAAAAACAAAGTTTTGCCTTTCACGAGTAAACTACTTGTGGATCTTTTCACGAGATATGACTTATGCTAAAATATGAATAAATCACCTGAGTCGTTTTTGAGGTAATCACCCACAAAGAACTAAGATTCAAGAGCAAACTATCCTTCTGAATTTTATCACAGAAAAATTACTTGGACGATACTATAAGGTTGTTATGAAATATAAACAAAATCACTAGAACAGTTTCTGGGAAAATATTTTTATACTTTACTCTCCAGTAAATTATTTTTTAAGTAAGAAAATAATGAAAAACCTATCCTGAAAAATCTTATAAAAATCTTTAAAATGAGATTTGGATACACTGAACGGTATGATGTGCATATCGTTGGATATTTTGTTCTAATGTTATATGACTTTCAGTTTGAATAAAAATAACGTTAAATCTGGATGAGGCAAACCTCGACAAGAATTGGGATAAAGTTATAAAACTTTTTATTCAAACCAGAGATGTGCGTCTACGCGTAAAAAACGATAGTTTACGTTTACGTGTCAACTATGCGTAGACAATGTAAACAACGTAGACTATGTAGAATATGTCAAATACACGTAATTTAATATGGAATCGTGGACAATAAAGGAGCTTTCTTTTGTCGTTACCTTGCGAAATTGTGTACAAAATAAAATGCCTAGACCAGCGAATAGTAACTTTCGAATACTTAGTTTCGTCTTGACGAAGGAAAATGAAAAATATTATGCATTTTGTAAAATATGCAAGAAAAAATTGGCAAATACAGCAGATTCAAGACTGAAAGCCCACAGGTGCGAATTAGTTTTGTAAATTTCATTATAAAAGCAGTGTTCGAAGTGGAAAATCTAAGGAAGTGGTATGTGCTGAGCAGAGTAAGCATACAGATTAGATAATTCCCTTTACTTTTTATATGTTAGTCGTTTCCCTAATCTTTCGCTGCACCGAAGCAAAACAACTGAATGAGGAAATATGAACAAATGAACAACGAAATTCTTCCTTAGTGGTTGTCTACATAGTCTACACGGGAAAAGATGTAATGTAGATTACGTATAGATTACATTAGACAATCGCGTAGACGTAAAATTATAGTTTACGGCACATCACTGATTCAAACACACCAGTCTCAACAGCTTTAAACTACACTGGTAACTCAATTTTTACGTCATGCCCAGAGGCTACAAGTCGAAGCAGTTTATCTGTGGCTGAAATTTGACACCTGAAACGAAGTAAAATATTTGGCATTGTAAGTAATATACGTAAATAGTTGTGTCTTATCTTGTTTTATTTCTGTACAACTGTCATCTTCAAATTTTGAGCCACTGTGATATGTGATCATCTGTAGCTACAACAATGAGTTTTGATATTTTTGTTTTCTTTGAAGAAAGATTTAAGGTGAATAACTTGTAGAAGTTTTTGGTAGCTAATGTTCTTCAATTTGCTTGGCAATTGGTGATAAAAGAAAATAATACCAAGGAAGTAAAGATAACAGGATTAGCTGCTAGAAAGAATACTAGGAACGTAATCATCAAAATAGGAATACGAGAGAACATAAAAGGTTTGTGGTTGTTAAACATAATGAGTAGTTAAGAGTTCGTACCAGCTTCATTAATTCTAGGTCCGCTTTTGCGTTTTTTAAACTAAAATCCTTTCAGAACCAATTTTTCACATATTAAACATCCGGTAACTCTGGAAGAAAGGAGCTTTTAAATCATGTTGATTAAGACTTTTTTTTTTTTTTTTAAGGAGTAATGATTAGGAGTGAGATCTTCCAATATCATTACTCACATAGATCAAATTATTTCCTCCCTTCTTCATAACCACGTAATTTTATTTTTCTTTCCGCTCTTTTTTAGTTGCTTATGTATATTACAATTATTAGCTTACTGATTCTATATGTACTCTTATTAAGACACTATTTTATTGTCCTTTTATCACTGATAGAAACATTCACGTAATGCTGCTCGAAGAATTGAAAGAAGTACGTTCTTCCATTTTATTCTACGGATCTTGAAACAACTATTACACTGTGAAATGAAACTTGGATAAATTTACAAATATACTTACTATTTAGTGAGTTGGATACACTCAAATCCAAGTTCTCTTTGTTTACTTTCTCCGCAGAATCCATGTCAACAGGTGAGAAATGCGTTTCGATCTTCATCGATTTAGGTCCAGTGGTACTTCCTGTGGTGGTATTATTACCCTTGTCGCGTATGTAGCTCTCCAGCTGCAGTTGCTCGACCTGCAAATCAAAATGCTCTCAGAAAATCGAAATCGTCAATTATTGTTAAGGAAGAAAAATCACCCTCGAATTTCTATGAATTAACCCATTTGGGGCCAGCGTTCTATTTTTAAGACACTTTGTATTTTACAGAATAAAGAGTTGAGAAAAAGACTCATAAAATGCTTCGTGTGGAGTGTTGTACTGTATGGGGTGGAAACGTGGACATTACGTAAAGGTGACGAAAATCGACTGGAAGCCTTCGAAATGTGGGTGTGGAGAAGAATGGAAAGAATTAGCTGGGTCGAGCGGAAAACGAATGAGAGTGTGTTAGAAATGGTGGGTGAGAAAAGAACACTTTTAGATATTATTAGGAAGAGGAAGAGAAACTGGTTGGGACATTGCCTAAGAAGAGATTGTATCATGAGGGACGTCCTAGAGGGTATGGTGGCGGGAAAGAGAGGGAGGGGGCGAAGGAGACTACAATTAATGAATGATATAAAAACAGAAAGATCATACGCGAAGACGAAGAGGCTAGCGGAGGACCGTGGAGCATGAAAGCTTCTCAGCTCCGGCAAGTGACCTGCCAATAAAGGCAGAATACCTATGATGATGATGATGATGATGATGATGATATTTTACTTTTTATAACAAAGAAGAATAAGGTTTTCGTATTCTGTTAATTACAGGGAGCAATTGGAGACTTGTCATAATGCACTGTAATTTTTTGATACATTTTTTCCCTTTCCCTGTGTAAAAGACGGACGCTTAAATCTATCTGTGTAAGTTACTTTATTTGGGTATGTTTCGGGCAACGTTTTTTTTTTTTTTTTATAATATATACAAACAATGCATTTAATTTATATGTATTAGGTAGCAATAGGTACGCGGTAATCAGACTATAAAAAGTTATTTTAGTTTTGTTATTACTTTCGGTGCTATAGACGTTGAAACATTAGTGTCATAAATAGGACGCTGGTCCAAAGCAATATACTACTACGTAATAAAAGCGAATGTATAGGTAGACTGACGCCCTTGATTTTTCGCGTTCTTACGCTTATCATTCATTGCTCAATACTTAAAAACTACAATTTTTTACTTTTCTCAATTGAATGCAATTTACATCTAAGATTTACTGTAGCTACAGTAGAGAAATAAGTGGCAGAAAAAGAAAAATGCTGAATAATAATGTTCAAATTTGAAAAAAAAAAAAAAAAAAAAAACGCATCATACACAAAGCTTCCCCAAGTTGGTGTACAAACTGACTGAAACTTTAGCGAACTGAAATAGAAATGTTGTAAACAAATCACCTACAGAGATATTCTTTTGTATTTTCAACAGCAACACAGTGCAATATAGTTATAGTGAAGGAAACAGTTCGTTATGATGTAGATATAAAGAACAATCATCATTTTCTGTTGTACGATTATAAAACTTGTTATAAAAATTTTATCTCTGCTATGGAAAGGATATGAAAATAAAGGAGAGTGCTAGCGACAATATACATCATGATAGAGAAGATTTTTCTTAAGATTCCAGAGTGGTTTTCAATATGCTAGATATTGTAGATGGTCCGAATAATCATCTGCTATATTTTGAGAATTTTTTTCGCAAGTAGAGATCTGCTAATACATCTTCGTGAATTGGGATTCAGAGCAACCAGTATTCTGCAAAGCAATCGTGTGTCTCAGTATCCATTGACTGATTCCAGGATTGTAATACATATGCACGGAGTAAATACATATGAATACAGATTCGACTGGGATGGTAAGTTCTCATTGCCAAATGGAATGACAATTGACGTGTTGTAATTGGCACAAATTCTGACAGCATACATCCTGTTTCGTGAACCATGAGGTGGAGCCGACTACATCATGAACATATTAGAATTGAGCAGCATCATGTTATCCTACAATAACCATAGAATTGATACAAGATGCAAGAAGTGGTATTGGGTGATATTTTCACGAATTATTAACATGATGATCGTAAACTCATAATTATGTATATGAAACCAACTCAGTTCAATATGGATCTTCTGACATTTGCACGCAACATATCTGTATATCTATCACATATATCAAACTTGGTGGTCACCTCTTCAAATGCATTCAATGATGTACGCCTCGCTGGAAGTGGTTACTTCATTATGGAAAGGAAGACGTAAAGATGCCATGACAATAGATGCACTTGAATACCATTATTTTACTTTGAAAAGTGTAATGTCACGTTGTGTTTCAAAGCGTTTCGTGAAATACCAAGGCGGCAAAGAAAAATAAACTTTGAATCAAAGCCAAACACGTGTAACAAACTAGCACAGGTAGATCGAAATTACAAAATATCAATTATCTAAACTTCAAATGTTTAGTTTTCTAAATACTGGTATTTTTACGTTATGTTTAGTTATGTCATATATCTTATTTTGTATAATTTTTGTAAATAAACATCAATACAAAACACACACGCATATATATATATATATATATATATATATATATATATATAGATATATATATATATATATATATAGATAGATAGATAGATAGATAGATATGTATATATATATATATATATATATATATATATATATATATATATATAGATATAAATCAGGAAGACTTCGTGCTTCGATAGACCGACCGTGATCACTCAATGCCTTGAGGCACTTAGCGGTAAAAATTTGAATTGCTTCAATCAAGCAATAGAATGCAATTAGTTAGAAATATGTATATCCTCTTTAGTATATCAGAAAGGACCAGCGTCCTATTTATAGGACAGGGCGTAAGTCACATCTGATGCGCAGGAAAAATCAAAAAGGTTATATTTTCGTGATACTCAGGCAATAGTAAACTAAATTGAATTCTTAAAGTGAAAGAAATCAGAAAAATAATAATTTGGTCCCAAATGGGTTAAATTTGTAATTACGAGAAGTGTCCGCCTTTATATGGAAAAAATAATATTTATGCACATTTTTCTTTAAAAAGTAAATAAATAAATATCTAATTAGAACGGTAAGCAACGCGTTCGGCTTGGAGTTGGGAAAGAGCTTTACCATCAGATGCCTGGAGGTGAGAAAGAGACTTATTTTGTAACTGAAATGTACGCATCCTATTGTATGATTAAATAATCATTTAAATTGGTTGCAAGCCAAAGCAACTTTTCTTAAGTTCGGAAGTTTCGCTGCAAATTATATATTACTCCTATCGATAAAGATTTCTGAAGATTAAAAAAAAAAAAAAAAAAAAAGCTTTCCTGAAGGTCACAACATGTAAAATACTAGTAATTCACTAGATGCTTGAAGATGGGAGAGTTTTCATAGTTAAAATAAGCATTATATTGTATCGTTAAGTAATCAAGTACTTAAGTGCTTTAAAGGAACATTCCATGTGAATAGTTCCAACATATATTAGTAAAAATGAAATAAAATGAAATCTTTAAGTTTAACGTCCCACGATTATGCCGGTTAGGCTAAAGGAGACGGTGACGATGAGAAACTAATGAAATGGTGGAATGAAGAAAGTGGGAGGAAACGGGAGAACCCCCAGAAAACCCACGAGAACGGTGTTTGTCCACCACAAAGTCCACCCGGCGCGAGCTGGGATCGAACCAGGGACCCAAGCACCGGAGGTAAACGCTCTACCACTGAGCCACCGCGCCCCCGTAACATATATTAGTAATACGCGAAAACGAAAATACTTCAAATTACCATGTTCTACATTCTTCTTATACACAATACAGGAAAGATTTAACTTGTATATATGAGCAACGTGGCATCATAACAAACACAGGTGAAGCACAGTGATGTAATGGATTAAAGAATCACTGAACTGAGAAGAAACGATATTATTATTCACATTTCTTGACGATAAACACTAAATATAACTTTGATTTAAATTATGTACCTAATTTTCTCAAATAGGCTCTTAAAGGAAACTGCATTTTTCTTCTGTATAAATCACTTGCCTATTTGTAACATTGTAGTTCATAAATTAACAAAATTTGAATATTAAATTTATGGGAATGACTTTTGTGTCCCACTATTTTTTTTACCTTTGTTTCAGGTGTACTTTATATAGATTTATGCATTACAATATAATTTAATATACTCAGATAACTATTTATCCACTTGAATACATTTGACCAAGCAGTATGATATTTATAAACTCCTTTACTCTTATTCAGTAACAAACCACAGAAGATTAATTACTTCACATGTGTGAAATTGTTTTAACTTTCAATTTCTTCAACTTACTTAAGTTATTTATCCACGGGAAAGGAATATATTGGACGTCTATCTTAGTCCTCTGTCCAAAGTGTGGTATTAGAAGTTACAAGAAATTAATAGAAGTCTTAGAATAGGAAAAAAAAAAAAAAAAGAATCCCTATCCACAAATAACGTTTATGAATTCAAAAACTACTTTAAAATATTAGAGCATTTCCAAAGAAGTAACAAAAAAAAAAAAAAAAAAAAAAAAAAAACATTAATGCACCTGAAACATTGCCTTGCCCTGAGCAAGGAATGCAGATACTACCTAACAGATAACTAAGAATACATATTACACAACTGTACTGCAAGTATCAATCCTGGAGTTGACACTTCTTAACTTACATGAATGACCTATGCAGTCACACACATACACAATTAAATATTGCGGTCCCAGTTCGATTAAACTTACTTTAATAACTACCAAATTTACTGTGATACCGTCAAATGGGGCTACTTTGATACAGAAAAAACACATGTTCTTAAATATTTTGTAAACAACATACTGTAAGCCCAATGTTATATTTTTAAAACCATGGCACAAAAGAGTACTATCACTCTGTTGATAACCATTGTTGTCAGATAATGTCTTCAGCTATAAAAAAAAATGAAATACGAGTGTTCAAAGTAGCCCCCTAAATGGGGCTACTTTGAACATAATGTTAATTGTTATTATAAAATTCTGCCTATAAGCTCTATGGTATTCTTTGATATTGAGTTTAAAAGAAGCGAGTTTTATGAACATTTCGGTATATATTACATAGCTGTGCGATTTTCCTAACGGTCTACAGAAAATATTTTTAAAATGTACTTACCCAATATTTCTTAAAAGTTGATGTCCATCGTATCACTATTGCAACTTGAATATTTAAAACTTTAAAAGGTCTCTCTTGTAGTAAGAGGTCCGTATGTTCATATGAATCTAACAGAGACGTTTTTAAAGATACGCAAATATTTTTTTCGGTACGATGGATCAGCACTATTTACGCTATACAGGATGGTAAGAAACTATTTGTATACGATTGGAACATGCTTGGCCTTATTGCAAATTGAGACTGTCAAAAGAGATGCCACCAAACTTAAGAAGCCCTCGATTACTAAGAATGGGCTCTGGTAACATCAGAACAACGTGTTTTGCACAAACCATATCACTGTCTACATTTTCGGGTCAATAGAATGTCATACTGGTACCTGTTTTATTAATGCACGTAAACTTGCCTTTTCAATTGCAGCTCTGTTTGTCTATGACTTGCCCAGTATAATGCCATTTATCTTTCTTTAGAATATACCGTACTATTACCCACGAACTGATTTTTAGACCCACCAAAATCAGCTGTTCATAGTAGCCCCATTTCTTACCTAAAACAACATGTGGTTTTCAAAAATTCACCAAAATTTGAATATAGGATAGACAACAATAGAACCTATTGGAATCGGTAGATAATGGCTGAGATTTCATCAGTAACACTGATTTAGGCAGTTACTGCTTTAAACCAGAGTTCCAGAGACACAATTTTCTGGTCGACGAAAAAAATAAAAAAACATCGCTTCATATTTAATATTTTTCCTCATATATGCTTCTAAGTAAAGCTTACAGATTTGTTATGGTTGAATTCAGAACACTCCAAACTACTACTTGTAATATTCAAATGAGCCACAAATGACTTTTCAGGGCATGAAAATTTTGATTGAAACATTTTTCCAGTTTTGTTCAAAGTAGCCCCCATGTTCATAGTAGCCCCATTTGACGGTAATTATTTCCATAAATTAAACTATTTTTGTTCCTTTTAAACTTTGTATTTCCCTAATACTTATCATTTAATTTCGCAGAAATTAAAAACAGACTTCCATCACCTATGACTTCCTCACTTATTATATCTTTAACAGCATAATAAAACAAGTCTGACAACAACATTTATTATCATAAGGTACGGACTATATCCTAAAACTAAATATACATCAACGTTACCGTTGCAATATACATTGTTTCCATATAATAATAAATAGTGAAAATTAGATTTACAACTACAGAACGCAATAGCTGCCTTAAATCAAATCAAGACAGGACTCGCAAAAAAACAAGCACGGCAGAGTGCTGACCTCTGATAAGAATGGTCCCTAGTTCGATCTCGCACCATGTAAGTTTGTGGTGGACAACTTCATTTGTGGATTTCTTTCCTTCCACATTTTCATTCCACCATTTCTTTCATAATCGCTCACTTTTATCAGTCATCTGTCGCCTTTAGCCTCCTAAAGAACGTTATCGTGAGACGTTCAATTAACAATCTCGTTTTAAAAAATAATAATAAAGCATATAAAATACCTTTAACGTTAAATAGCATAACTACTACTGGACAGAATAGTGCAACAAGTATCCAAAATTTTAACCATATATAGTGCATGCATTTTAAAAATCTTAACACGCATATACAAACCGTACTCAAAAGCATTAGCAAAAATGCTGTTCATGAAAAGTGTGTATTACAATTATTCGCCCAGTATTGAACGCAGGACTCACGTACCCCATTTAGCCACATTACACAACTACACTAAAACCTCTCTCTGACTGGGTATATTTGGTTTCACATAAAATGTGAAACTTATGAAGTAATAATAGCAGACACACTTCTACAGCTAACAAAAACACATAAGTAAGAGAGTTGCCAACTTAACAGATCTTACTGCATACCTCCGTCAGACTTAAGGAAATACAGACGACCAAAAATAATGATGTTTTTAAAAGACTGAAGTAGTGATCATTTCTTATCTGTTATTATGGCGATAGTGTTAAGTTTGTAGCAAGAGGTGAGAAACTGTTGTAACAAGAGGTGATAAACTTCACTGTGTAGTAGTCTGTGGTTTTAATAGAGAATAAAGGAGGCAAAAACGCAATAGGTTTTAGAGGAAGATTAAACGGGTAGTTTAATTCTGTTCCTAACATTTGGTGACCTCGACGTGATAGAAACTTGCAAGAAAGTACAAATTATTGTTCCAGTAATTTTGTGTGAATAGAAAGAAAGAAAATATGGAATCCTTGGTACAAAGCGAAAAGTAGTACAGGCATCTTTCACCCGTGCACACAATGCCTTGTTAGAAGTGCTTAAAGAAGAAACTGTTTCAGAAAAATCTGTAAGGACAAGGCTCGCTACGTTAGAAAGGTTATCCGGTGAATTAGAAGAATTAACTGGGAAAGTGACTGAATTGATTTTGCAAGATTCTACGAAAACAGAGGAGGACTTTGAACAGGAATTCGGTAAGGCAGAGGAGTATAGAGAAAAGATGGACGCCGCTCGTATCGAGGTTGAAATGTTTTTTAGTGCTCGTGCAGTGTCAAACAAAGGTAGTGAAGTGTCAGTAGTGTCTTCGCCTACTTCAAGGAGGAAGTTGAAGCTGCCAAAAATTGAACTAATAAAATACGAAGGTGAAGTTAAAAACTGGTTGAGTTTCTGGAGCCAGTTTAAAAGAATTCATGAGGATAGAGAAATGGAAGAAGAAGACAAGTTTCAGTACTTGATCCAAGCCACGGTACAAGAATCCAGAGCTCGTGAAATAGTGGATAGTTTCCCGCCTACAGCAGAGAATTATTCTAAGGTTATTGAATGTTTGAAAAATAGGTTTGGTAGGGAAGAGTTATTAATAGAATTTTATGTGAGGGAACTGCTTGGATTAGTTATTAAAAACGCTACAAGTACAAAGTGCAAGGTTGATACGTCACAGTTGTATGATAAACTTGAATCGTACTTGAGAGCACTAGAATCCATAGGAATGACTACTGATAAGTATGCTGCGATGTTATTTCCATTGGTTGAATCGTGCATACCAGAGGACATTTTAAGAGTTGCTAGTGTCACAATAGTTGATTGAGAAATGCTAGTGTCACAATAAGTAGCGAGGATCGGCAAGAAAGAACATATGGTGACAAGTTAAACCAGCTGTTGGCGTTTTTGAGAGCGGAAGTTGAAGGTGAGGAAAGAATATCATTTGCAAAAACGGGATTCAAGTTAATGGAAGCTTCCAATAAGAGGGAGAAAAAGAAGAGAGAAGAGGAGCACGTTATGACCGCGAGTGAATTGTTTATGGGTGAACGAAATAAAAATTCTGTTAGTTGCATTTTTTGTGATAAGCATCACGAAAGTAAGGAATGTTTTCATGCTTCAAAGCTTTCCTTGAACAAGAAGCAAGAAGTCGTAAAAAAGAAAAAAAGCGTGTTTTGTTTGCTTAAAAGTTGGGCATTTTTCAAAGGCGTGTAAAGCAAAAGTGCAGTGTGTTATTTGTAAACAAAAACATTGGGTGATTATGTGCGCGGAGTTACCGTCCGAACGTAAGGATACTAGCGAATCGGAAAAGGAGGAGGAGAAACCTAAAGCTACCCTATTTAATCAGCGTTGCACACAAGATGTTGTGTTACAAACTTTACCTGTAGTGTTGGAAGCTAACGGTAAAAGGCGCATTGTAAAGGCGCTCAGTGATTCAGGTTCTCAGCGGTCCTACATTTTGTCTAGTACTGCTAAAGAGATGTGTTACACACCAATGAAAACTGAACAAGTAATACATGCGTTATTCGGAGGTGGTTCTTCGAAGAAAACAGAACATAAATGTTACAATATAATGTTGAAAAGTAAGGTAGGTAATGGTGCTGTTGAAATACAGGTTTTGGATCAAACTGTTATTTGTAATCCCATACCAAAACTAAAACCAGGTCCTTGGCTTGAAGAGTTGAAGGCAAATAATATAATTGTCTCAGATATTGGTGTCGGTTCTCCAAAAATCGAAATATTGCTAGGTGCTGATGTTATGGGTAAACTTTATACCGGAACTTTGCATCACTTAGATTGTGGTCTAACTGCTATTCAAACTGTGCTAGGTTGGGTAGTAGTCGGAAAATTGGTCGAGCATATGAGTGAAAGTGTTCATTCTATGGTGACTCTTACTCTTTTGAATCAAAATACACGTTTAGCAGATTTGTGGAATTTAGAAGCCATAGGAATTTCTGACTCCTGTGAAACCTTGAGAAAAAGTGAAATAGACGCAGCGGTTTTAGATCATTTTGAGAAAACTGTAAATGTTAATGAAGAGGGAAGACATGAGACTTGTTTACCTTGGCTAGATGGCAACAGTGATATTCCCGATAACCGAGATCTATCGGAGAAGCGACTAAGAAAAGCAACTGAGAAATTAATAGCGGATGGAAAGTTTGATGAGTATAGCGTAATTTTTGAAGACTGGAAAAATGAGGGAATTATAGAAGAAGTTCCAGAAGAAGAGTTAGGTAATCGAGGGCATTATTTACCTCATCGGGGAGTCTTTAAATGATTGTCTAGCAAAGGGACCTAATATGTTGGAACTTATTCCTGCCATTCTCATGAATTTTAGAAAGAAAGGAATAGGTGTTGTTTCGGACATAAGAAGAGCCTTTTTACAAATCTCTATTAATCCAGCAGATCGCGATTACTTACGTTTTTTGTGGTGGCAAGATTACAATGAACACGTGATTAAAGTGTTTCGACACCGCAGAGTAGTTTTTGGAGTTAACTGTAGTCCCTTTCTTTTGCATGCTGTGACCACCACTTGAAACAATACAATTATCCTTATAGTAGTGTAACTGAAAAGCTTAAAACTTCCATGTATGTTGATAATTGTGTAACATCCGTTGATTCTGAAAATGAATTGAAAGAGTTTATTGAACAAGCAATGAATATTATGGCTGAAGGAAAATTTGAGTTAAGAGGGTGGGAGCATACTACCTTGTGTAAGGAAGAACAGAAATGTGTACCAATATCTGTTCTAGGTTTATTATGGGACAAGCAAGATGATGTTTTATTTTGTGACCTAAAATTAAGTGAGAAACCTCCTGAACAAGTAACGAGAAGAGCTGTTTTGTCCTTTGCGCAACGAGTGTTTGATCCCAATGGTTTCAGTTGTCCTGTTCCTCTTTTTCCAAAACTCTGATTACAAGAAACGTGGAAAGAAAAGTTGAGTTGAGATACTAAATTACCGGAAGAAACAAGCAAACAGTTTCTTAAATGGTTAGAAGAACTTACTTTGTTAAGGACTGTGAAAATACCTAGGAGTGTTTCGTTTGTAGACATAGAATCTTCTAGTTTACACATATTCTGTGATTCATCTAAAATGTCCTATGCTGCAGTAGTGTTTTTGAGAACTGAGAATGATGGCACTGTTTCAGTACAATTATTGCAAGCTAAATCGAGAATCGCGCCACTGAAGGGTATCACTATACCTAGATTAGAATTACTACGAGCATGTTTCATAGGAGCTCGTTTAGCGAATTTTGTGAAAACAGCAATGGGTTTTCAAAAGATCAAAGAATATTTTTGGACGGATTCGTCTACAGCCTTGTGTTGGATACAGAGTGAAGGACCATGGGCAACATTTGTTAATAATAGAGTGAAGAAAATACGCAATTTAACAAATGTAGAAGATTGGCGTCATATTTCAGGGCAACATAACCCGGCGGACCTGCCTTCACGAGGATGTTCAGTTAGAAAACTATTAGAATCGCAATGGTGGGAGGGTCCCCAGTCTCTCAAGCAAGAAGAAACAGATTGGCCTCGATCTACTGTCATGACAAATAAAGAAGAAGTAAGTGATGAAAGAAAAAAGGGATTGGTGATGAGCATGTACGTTGAGAGTAAAGTAGATGCGTGGTACTGTACTCATTTTTCGAAGTATTCAAAGATAGTAAGAATGGTTGCTTGGATTATTTGCAAAGTCACAATGCAAAGAAATCAAACGAACGAGTTTGCGGAGAGCTGACAGCTATTTAGCTTAATTCAGCAGAACCAATTTTAATCAGGAACGTACAAGACGAAAGTTTTTCAACTGACAGGAAGTCCGAATTGAAGTATCTTGATATTTTCCAGGATAAGGAAGGTATTTACCGAGTAAAGACGAAGCTAATAGAACGTCAGGATGAAGAAGATTTTAAGTTCCCTATGATTCTACCTAGTAAACATAAATTGGTGGAATTGCTGATTTTTGAGCAACATGTCAGTGTGAATCATGCTGGTGTAAGTGTAGTATTGACTTCTCACAGAGAAAGATTTTGGATTCTCAAAGGTAGAAGAACGGTAAAAAGGATTCTTGCTCAGTGTGTTAGATGTAAACGACATGAAACAAAAGGTATTCAGTGCATGCCCGCTCCGCTACCTGAAGAGCGAATACGAGATGCTTCTCCATTTGAAGTGACCGGTGTTGATTTAAGTGGCCCTCTTATTTTGACAGATGGTACAAAAGCTTGGATTATTCTATTTACGTGTGCTGTGATAAGAGCTGTCCACCTTGAACTCACCACATCTTTGTCCACTAAGAGTTTCCTACTTGGATTTAGAAGGTTCATTGCTCGGCGAGGACGTCTCAAAATTGTTTAGTGACAATGGGACAAATTTCGTAGGCGCAATTTTCTCAATTAAGTGGACTGGAATGAATACAAAGAGAAGCCTCAGTATGAAGAATCGAATGGAAATTCAATCCGCCTACAGCGGCATGGTGGGGTGGTTTCTGGGAGAGACTTATACAGATTGTCAAAAGGCTTCTAAGGGGAGTATTGAGACGTGCATCTCTACAGTATGAGGAGTTACTGACTATTGTATGTGATTGTGAGGCTAACGTAAATTCAAGACCTCTGATTTATGTTTCTGATGATCCACATGATCCCATTCCTATTACACCTGCAATGTTCTTGCAAGATATTTCTTATGTAGGTGTACCAGATTTAGATAATTTGGATCGTTTCTTTTTTGACAAGAAATTTCGACATCAACAGAATTTGAGAGGTACTTTAAGGAAACGCTTCCGAAGTGAATATTTAAGTCAATTGATACAACGGCCTGGGAAGACAGATACTTCTCAAAACATCAAGAAAGGTGATGTGGTTCTGTTGGAACTAGACGATAAGAAAAGAGTGGCTTGGCCCTTGGCTAGAGTCATTCATATGTATCCTGGTAGAGACGGACTGTACAGAGTTGTTCGCTTGAAAACTTCATCAGGAGAGATGATTCGACCCATTCAACGTGTGTTTCCTTTGGAAGTAACTTCCGGTGAGGAATTACCTGTAGAGAAAGTTAAAAGGATTTCAAGTGTACCTAAAGTTGAAAAGACTGTAATCACAAGGAGTGGTAGGCAAGTGAAATTCCCTAAGAAATTTTTAGATTAAGAATGTACCTTATGTAATATATATTTTGTTTGATTAATGTATTAATCAAAGGTGGGAGGATGTTAAGTTTGTAGCAAGAGGTGAGAAACTGTTGTAACAAGAGGTGATAAACTTCACTGTGTAGTAGTCTGTGGTTTTAATAGAGAATAAAGGAGGCAAAAAACGCAACAGGTTTTAGAGGAAGATTAAACGGATAGTTTAATTCTGTTCCTAACAGATAGTATTGTTTTTTCTACCAGACACATTAAAACGAAACATATACTGTAAAAAAAAGATATGTACGTTTTTATTCAGTAATAAAACAGCAAAATTACTTTAAATGCCCTTGAATCTAATCATGAAGAACGCATAACCATTTTCGCTTTAGGCACAGATTGATTCTTCTTCGTATGTGTTGTCCTTGTATAATGGAGATCACCATGGCAAGGAACAAGATTTAATGCCACACTATTCCAGTCTATACCTACTGTAATCCTTTCCTTTCACTCACGCTATACCTTTGATTTAATTCCTGTGAGCTTTTTAAATAGATCAAAAACCAAATGGGAAGATTTAACTTGAACAATTTTATGTTATAGCGGCACTGCAACTTAAAACATTTCACGCAGCACCATTTCTCAACACGCTCCACTGCACTGAAGGTCAGACATCACACAAATATTTAAGTAACATTCTTAATCTTAAAAACTATGAACCCGAACGACATTATTCGTTTTATAAGCTTGGCAACACTTGGTTGTAATTGACGTTTCCAGTCTTATACTTTTACTTACTCTTAGGTTTCTTCAACCAGCGACGAACTCTCAACTGAACGGTTACATAAAGAGTGCAATTCGTTCGCAAAGCAGACAAACAAAATGAACTAGACATATATTTGAACGACTCTCCTGAACTAGGACGATGCGAATGTCTCGGAAATGGGCGAAGTTTCCAACCACAATACATTTAACGTCCATTTGGTTTACCGGCAGACGAAGACCTTTTTCTATTTTGCCAAAATTCGCATAAATTGTTTCTTATTTTAAAGACATGTCAGAAAACTACAAAACTTCCTATAAACATGAAAAGAAAAGGGGAGGCTGTGCTTGTACTCCGTCTTGCTGAACGCCAGTTTCACGAGCGATAGAGTTCGCCAGTCGTCCGGAATATATTCATTCGTTTTGTCACCTTTCAACTAAACAGCTGATCTTTATACGAAGTCATAACTGAATTTTTTTACGCGGGACTGACAATGCTGATGAAGCTAGCATGTGCAGGAGCACACCCTAGTATTCTGTGCTTGCAAGCAAAAGAGATAAAATAGTTGGAGTGGAGTTCCGTACATGCGAGTAGCAGTAAGGTGAAATGGCTACTGTAATACAAAAATACAGCCCTCTGCCTATCTGTACATGGATTGTGCCAGGTATGGTCTTCTGCATAAGTAAATTCTTTCAACATCACTCGTTCTTTATATTAATTAATTTGATCGTAAATCGTCCAAAACATTGGCATTTTGATTCCTTCTCTCCACTAATACCGCGCTCTTACCATTTTTTCAGTAGTCATGGTGTGATGCGTATTATATATTATCCTAATTTTATCAATGATTTTACATTGTATATATATATATATATATATATATATATATATATATATATATATGGGTGATTCTACGAAAAAGGGAAATTTTCTGTCACGGGCATTTCTTCAAACTACTACTAGAAAGAATCACCTCATTTTTGTTTTGTTTGGTAGTAACCGTCACAAAGTAGGTATGCCATGTATAACAGTTTGCAAATATAACACGAAACATACGTAAAAAATTAATTATTACCCAGATTTCTCAACACCGTGGGCTGTCACAGAGTATAGTTGACTGATTTTAATCAATAAATTACAACTAAAGTCGCAAATCAAACATCATTTAATGGTAATTAAATGGAAGAGAACACTTTAATGTTTCGGTTTTATGAAAAGTAAACCTTTATAACGATTATTTTCGAAAGCTTGACTATGCTTCGTTTCTGTCACCTCTATTTTGTTTCAACTCCATGGCATGAGAAAACAAATGTCATTGCTCTCAACAGATAGTATGGCCGTCCACATTAGCAACACCCACAAGAAGACAAGGAAGACATGTTTGACTGAAGAACAGAAAAAGTTGTGTGCATGTGTTAAAAGCTATGGGAAAAATATTTTTGTGTGTGGAAAGCAGGTGCGTATATTAATTGTTACTCAACACCATGGTATTTATTACTGAATGTACTTGTATGGTATACACCTTCTTTCCCTTGAGAAACATACGCCTTAACGTAGAAAATTCGTACACAATTACTCACATGTACTGGTTAAAAAGTGTGCCGGTAAAGATAAATTATATTCAATTTTCTCAACTCCATGTCATCTGAAAACTAAGGAATCCACGGAGTTGAGACAAGTTCATGGAGTTGATAATCCTATGCTCTTCCAAATATTTGTTCTTTCACCATATTGATAGAAATAAAGCTCGTTTATGGTCTAGTGACTAGTACGCTCGCCTTTCGTGCGTGGTTCTGGGTTTGTTTCCCGGTGGAAGCTCAAAAATGAATGGTGTTTACTTCGCACAGTGAGGCAATACAAAAACTCATTTGAGTAGAGATGTACTGAAACCTGATCGCGCAGACCATCACAACGGCCGTAGAAGCCGACACGCTGACCATGTGTCATTCACACTCAAAGGCCGGCTGGTGGGTTCTAGCCCATTTAAGGAGTGTTTCGCGGAAGTTCGGTTTTGCGGCTGTAAGGTAGCCGGAGGTAAAACTTCAGTCAAGTCAAGATGGATGGATGGTGTCTGTTTTTAACCTATTGACGTCTCAATCTATAAGTATTATGCGCACCAAGAAAAAGCTTCTAAAGGAGCTATAAGAAAAATATTTTTGTGCGTGGAAAACAGGTGCATATATTAATTGATATTGGTTTATTTCCTCTCTTGATTGATTGATTGATATTGGATTATTTTTTCTTAAACTAATTTGTAACTTTTTCCAACTCATTATTTGTCACATATGAGTTTCAATAGAAGTTTATTAAAAATTCCGAAAAAATAAATTCGGTACGTACAATTTGGTACGTAGGCGTTTAACAACAACAACAACAACAACAAAAAAAAAAAAAAAAAAAAACTGTTCATCAAAATCTTTCAACATCAATGAATTTCTTATATTTCTAAATGTTTCTTGTGTAATAGTCTATAAGAAGTAACATTTGTTACAAGTTTTATTTTTCATGGATTAAAATGCCGAGAAAACGATTAAGTGAAAAGAAAAAGCTAGAAAGAAAGAGGGAAGCCGAAAAGAAACTTCGGTTGGTAATCAGGAATGATCCTATTAAGTATGAAGAGTTCAAGAGGAGAGAACGAGAAAGGTGGAGAAAGAGGAAGGAAGAAGGAAAAATTAAAGGCATATTGTCATTATCCGAAAGAGAGTAAAGAATAAAGAGAAAAAGGTGGCGACCATCATCAAGAGAACATTACGAAAGGAAAAATTCGCAGAAGTTGCTGAAAAATTTGCTACTTGCCTGTCAACATCAATTATAAAATGCAAGAATATTACATGGAACTATTCCGAAACTGGACATGGGAAAGGTGCTCCCGATGGGGTCGGGGCCACTCTTGAAAGAACCGCAGAATGCCTTATTGCTCAAGGATATGATGTAGACATTAATTGAACAAATGAGAAAACATTGCAGAGATGTCAAGATATCTGTTTCAAAGGAAGAAATTTCATCTGTCGAACAGCAGCTTCCTCTCAACACGAAACGTTTTGTGAGAACATCAACAGTAGAACAAGTAACATGGTGTAGCACAACACAAGTAATTAATTTTCACTCGCTTTCGTGTTTTACGTATCTAGCAGGAGATATCTGCATTGATTTCCATCTCGGGCAACTTAACTGCTATTCTCCACCAACATTGGCAACAATTTCTTCAGATGTAAACATTTCTTGTGAAGTTGGTTTAACGTATGACAATCCGCCAAAAATTGAAGACTGAGTTGCAGTTATATACTTTGATGAGTGGTACCCCCGTAAAATTCAATTTTTTTTTTTTACTTTCAAAGCACACTAAAAACTCTCGCTTTTATTATTATTTGGTCAAAAATTCTGATTACAAGGACTTACTAAATCTTTATGATCAGCTAATTGTTTTCTTTTCAGGGATTGTCGAAGAGTCTAGCGGCAATGTACGGACAGTCAATTTTATGACGCGGATCGGGAGGAATTTCTCCTGGCCCACTAAACCTGACGTTCAAAAAGCGTTGGCAGTTGACATTCTGTGTAGACTAGAACAGCCCTTCCCTGTTTCCTCAAGACATTTCCTTCATTGGAGTGGAAAATGTGGGCTACTTAACAAAGAGCATCGAATTATCCAAAACAGAAATGGTCATTTAGTGTTCATCATACAGGGTGTTTCAAAACAACACCGACAGCGTTTAGGAGGTGATTACTAACACCAAGATAAGACAAAAAGTATATACCAATCTGGGTGCACAAATGCTTCCTTTCGGAGTTATAGGCTGCCAAAAACATGAAAAAATGAACTTTAAAGGTCCATAGTTCTAAAACTATGGGACTTACGTAGTCGAGTCAAGACTTCACTTAGGATTAGTATGTGCGCTATCCAAATATCCATGTTTCAGAATCATGCGGTACTTCCACAACAACTTTTATAGAAGGAGTTGGTGAGAACTTCAGATTATATGCCCGTAGCCAAACTCCCTCTATAAAAATTGCTTCGTGAGTACCTCAGGATTCTGAAACATATTTTTGGATAGCACACATATTAGTTCCTAAGTGAAGTCGTGACCCGACTACGGCAGGTCTCATAGTTTTGGAGCTATGAACCTATAAAGTTTATTTATTATTATTATTATTATTTTCATGTTTTCGGCAGCCTATAACTCCGAAAGGAAGCATTTGTGCACTCAGGTTGTCTATACTTTTCGTCTTATCTTGGTGTCAGGAATCAGGTCCCAAACGATGTGTGTATTGTTTTGGAGGTATACATACACACACACACACACATATATATATATGTATATATATATATACCGGTATATACTCAATTTTGGAACCTTCGTTAGATATATTTTCGTATGTTTGCAGTATTTTCCGGAGTATTTTTGTATAACAAATTACGTGTCATCTAGTTTGTTAGAATTTTATTCAACATAACGAAAATAATTCTAACTTACAAAAATTATTGGAAAATTATTTAAATTTTTATGTAAATTATAAGCTTAATCACTTATAAACCAAAACTTATCACCCAGATGTATCACGTTTCTCAACTCCACAGCAATTTTCAACTGCGTGTTAACTAATCTCAACTCCGTGGCCTGTGGACTCAACTCCGTGGGTGCTGAAAAGTTTATTATTTTTTACTTACTACACCAATAACGATTCAGCTCTGCGGAACACCTAATTAACATGTGCTTAGTGGTAGTAAGTGCATCTAATATTTTTTTCCAAACAGGCGACCATCAAAGGAACAAAAATTTTCCAAGTGAAAATTTCCCTTTTTCGTGGAATCACCCATATATTAATACAGCTTTTAGAGTATGCTCTGATGGTGAGGCTACAAGTTGAAATAGTTTGTCTAGGGGTACAAAAATAAAGCGAAATATTATAACTTGTAATTAGTGTGTTGCAGCTAGGATTGTTATATTTACATGCTAGCAGAAGTTTCGTTCTTCGCACGGGAACAATAATTAATATTTAAACAAAATCTCTGAAAATAAAGAAATACGTCAAATATATAACGGCTAGCGTTATCTCTTGACATTGCCCCTATCATTTCTTGGTCTACCTGACATGCCCATTCTTCGCATGGAACAAAGAATTCAAAGACCTGAAAGCTATGCAACCTGGCAGACAGAAACAACGGTTGAATTCACTATAATTTTTGCATACACAAATAAAAAAACGGCTTCGTACGAGATTAGATCTTGTAAAGAACTATCTGTGAAAATTGATGACACACACACAGGCTATATTAGTATAGGTAACTGTTACTTTCAAGTTTAAATAGCGTGAGTGAACACCAATAGTTAAAAAAAAGTGACTGTTGACATTAATGTTTTCTTTGAAAATGATCATAAGCATAGACTAAGGAACTATTCATATGCCATTACATGTAAACAATCTCGTAAAGCTTATATTCTTCAATTAATGTCTGGCCAGTTGATTGCAAAAGAAATAGGCCTAGTTGCTCACATTATGTTAGGAAATTTGTCATCTGATTAGGATTATCCAGGATACGTGAAGATTAGTGGCTTTTAAATTTGCCCTAGTACTGATTAGTGGCTTTTAAATCTGCCCTAGTACTATCAGTTACTGACATGGAAAGCTAACATGTCACTAATGGAAGACCTAAATTTCCATAAACTTAAATTCTAAACAGGAAAGACATCTATAATGTAGTAAGAATCAGTAAGTGGATCCGTACTTTCTCATTAACTTTGGCCAATGGAGTCGCCAGACGAAACTAAATCTTAGCCTATCCCCAATTATCATTTCGGTGCAGATTAAGAATAGTGAGTCAATAAAAAAAAATATTTTTTTCCTTTCTTGCTTTAAATAATTACACAAGATGTTCTGGACTGTTACTACGTTGGTGCATACCTAATTGCATACACACCGGCAAATTGATGTGTACTGGAAATAATTACGTGCTACCCTATTACCTGCAACCCTACTATATCATCACGAAATTCATTCGTAGTGCCTTAGAAATTGTTTCTTACGGTAGAAGTTGCATTTAAGTTACGAGAATTACATCTAACGAGTATAAATACACATCCTCATGTATACCATAAAAACTACGGAGCAGGCGTAGTTCTAACGCACATTTTGGAAGATTTACAGATAAAATTCAATACTTTGCATGAAGAGACATGTTTATAAGGAACAAATTTCGGCAGGCGACAGAAATAAAAAGGAATACAGCTGAATTTTAGGTTTACAAATGTAAGATTACTAGTGTAAAACCATTCCAAGTGCTTCATGACTGATAAAATATGTGAATGCATATGAAAGATGGCTTTATTAGGGGCTATTTTCTACCGGCGGCATACTTCTGCACAACGTACAGAAGTTGTGTTTCGCTTACAAGTGGAGCGTTACTAGTACGAAACTATGACGAGTGCTATTGAAACTCGTACCATTGCCAAAACCCACTTCTTTCCACTACCTTGGCTTGGATGCATACTCACCTCTGCTGACGCGCCTGGACCCTTCGGACGCACCCCCGTCTGATTCGATTAGATAATATTCGTGCTTTTTAGTGAACACCTAGCACGAGTCGGTTTCGGGTTTTGCACTATAGTTTTGATGCTATACATCCGGAAGCCGTATTTATACGCAAATCGTAAGGGAGTTGTATATTTTCAGGAACTACTTCTGGTGGCCCCCTTAAATTTTATCTCGACCAAGTGAGATACTTTTACATTGCCCAGTGGAAACCTTTTAAGAGATAATAAGAAGGAAATTAGTGAAAGAAATATATTTTTTAAACAATTCCTTTGTAGTACTGCGGCAAAAGTATACCTGTACGTAAACTACTGTGCAAAAAACACAAACCAACTTTTGTTAGGCAGCCACTAAAAGCAAGAATACCACCTACGCGAATTTGGGCAGGAGCGCAGCAGGGGGCCGCACGGTAGTGCGAAGGTGCGTCCGCAGAGCAGGCACGTCAGTGACGAAGAATATGAGAATAAGGAGGATAGTGAAGAAAAGAAAAACAATTGATATCACACGTCACAACTCTTGTAATGTTCCACACTTGTAACTCTATACTTGTAAACCTAAAATACCGGTTTACTATATCATGCAGAAACACTCCAGTAGTGGTAATTACGCAGTCGTCTTTGATATGTACTCATTCATTTTAATATTAGTAGCCCCTGCAATGATTTTATACTTGTGAAGATGAAATACTGGTATCTACAATGTGGAAAATTCCTCAGACAATGGTATTTAACGTCCTACAGAATCCTCTTCCATATACACTTACTCATTTTAACCGTATTTTTTAAATGACGGACCATTCTTAATCAATACCATCATATTCTGTAATAATATATTTCTTACTTGTAAGCTGTGCAATTGAGATTTAACTTTGAAAATCATGTCTCTAATTGCTGCTTCTTCCTTGTACAACATTCTCTGTTCTGACAATATAGACGCCAAATCTGGTGTATTTTTATCTGCTTGATTGTCTTCCATTCTAAAGACCCGACACTTATTCACAACAAACTAATCCACAATTTTAAATGACGCACAGATTCACATAAAAATTTTCATTCACGCTTCAGGGAAGTATACCCAGCACCACTATTTGTTTGCTGTTCGCTTCCAGATGCTCAATTGATTGTATATTGCAGAGAATGACGGAAGATGTCGTCTTAGTAGGTGAATGATGGATAGATATCCGGAATTAGTGATACTGAATTTATGTATTATTGTGCTATTTCGACTGTAGTGATTAGAAGTCCAAGTATATAATTTGATTAATGTAATCAATTTGATGTTATATTACTGTATATTTTATTGTAGCTGTGGACATTACTTATAAAGGAAGTAACTTAAGGAGTAACATAAGGGGCAATTTTATCACTGACTATGAAGTGCCCCAAATGAACTATTAATTTATTTCCTGTAAGTTTTTTAAGTAATGGAATATTCAAGTGAAGGAATGTATGTTTATTTATTTGAGTATTATATGCATGTAAATTACAGTCCGTCACTTCGCTGGACATGCAGAGATAAATACAAATATGTCGTCCTAATGAGTCATACTTTACGCAATAAATTTCAAATGGTTTGGAAGTAAGGCATTGTAAACGTATTTTAAATATCTGCTATTCTTTGATGAAATAACAATTGCATTGAAATTGTTCATATTTAGTGTTCTATTTAATACTAACATCATTTCTGTTAAGTAACGTTGAAGGATCATATTCAAAATGCACTCTTGCACTGACTGAAGTAGGATAAACGTTCAAACAACAAAAAAGTAATTTGCAGTCATCAATTGTCTACAGTTTGTTAAAGTAATTTAAAAAATTATTTGGGTTAAATTTAGAGTTGCCCCTCTGTTTTTTATTTTTTTAAAAAATAGCAAATTTACAGGAGAAATGAGGTAAGAAATGATGATTTCGAGTTCTTATGTGATGTTTAGGTGTATAAGTTTGACAGTAAGGTTATGTTTAATACGAGAAAAGATATGTGGAAATGGGTACTATTTGCAAGACGCGGAAGGTTCGATGATTCAGCAGCATGCTCATTTTATGTCGAGAACAGAACCTAACGACCCCTGCGGGGATTCTAACCTGTTCCTACTACTACTACTACTACTTATACTAGGGATCCGTATAGTAAAACTGCACGTTTTAATGCTTTTTCTAGTTTTATGTAGGTTTGAAACTGGAGGGCAACTCTAAACTTAAGCCGTTTATTTATAAAATTTTACATATAAAAGCAGAAGATAATAAAGCGCTTAAAACCAGAAAATAGTTCATTACTATTATCTGTAATTAAATAAACTGATATCTGAGCAAAGCAAACTAATTTTATTATAAAAATAATAGCTTGTGAATAATCTTTGGTGTGAAACTATAAATAATAGTAATGAATTATTTTCTAGTTTTAAGCTCTTTATAATTATTTTCTGTTTTTCTACTTTTGTTGAAGTCAGTTAATATTATTTTCTTTTAAAGGTTCTTATTTTCTGCTTTGGTTAAGGTTTCATTGTTGGATCCCAGTGATCGGAGAAATATAATGCTGTTTTAAACGTTATTTTATTATTTACTTATGGTTATATACCTTATTCATAATTACATCTGTTTCATTTCTCTACTTCAGCTGTAGTTGTGTTTCACAAATATTTGTTATTTATGCTTTTTTTTATTCTTCACTAACTACGTATAGTATGCATCCATATTGTTACTGCAGCGCAAAAGTAGTACCTTTCAATTGTTCAGTGTTACAAAGTATCATATGTAGAAATGACGAATGCAATATTTAAATGGAATAATAAACGTGTTTCCTTACCTTATCACTGGACTGAAGTTTCGCCGATGGCCCCCTGTGATCAGAGGAACATAAAAAAACTATTTTCAATGTTTCTGTAATTATGGTTACCTTAATATATCGCATTCACAATTATTCATGTTTCATTTCACTATTTTAGTTGTGATTATATTTCGCACCTGTTCTCTTTATTCTTCTCTACGTTTGCATCCATATTGTAGTACGTGATGATTAAGGAATATTTACTTAAATTTTCAGTCCTTTGAAAAAAATGCTATTAGACTCTGTTAATATCAAAACACAACTGAAATTAATACTCACTTAAAGGTTGATGAAATTCGATGTCACACAATCGTTTTCCCCTTTTTACGTCTTAGGTTTACCAATCCGTGAATGAGGGACTTCTTGTTTCAATTCTGTGCCTATAATCTAAAAAAGCGTACGTGAGCTCTTATTACGAGGGTAACTTAAAAATTTTCCGCAATGTAGCTATAAATTGTCTTACATTGTTCATGCTGACCTCTGTCCTCGTTTATTTTTATTGTTATGTTGTTGTGGTCATGCTGTGAAAATTTGATCCTAATTCCTCCTTTTGTCTTCCTTTTGTTGCAGATAGATCATGGCCGCTTCATTAGAAATTTGCAGGAAAGAGGAACAACAATCAATGATCCGCTTTTTTGGTCGGAAGATGTATCAGGAACCATGATTAATTTCTAGAGGATGTGCCACTTCATCAATAATCACTCGTCTGTCTAACGGAACCATGTCATGTGCTTGCGTAATGTTGTCATCATTTGTGCCCGTAGATGGCCGTCCGCCTCGTTCCTCGTGCGTAAAACTTGTGCGAACACTTTTGAACTTTTTGTAATCCATTCGTGAACACCGCTGTGACAAGACATTCTTCCCGTATTATTCGAAAGTCTTTGATGGATCCTTCATACCCCTGATACACCTTCCGACCACAAAAAACTGGATCACTGCACGTTGTTCCTCTTTGGTGCAAACTTCTAATGGAATGGTCATGATCTATCTGCAAAAAAAAGAACATAAATGAAAGAATTAGAATCAAATTTTCATAGCATGACCACAACAGCATAACAATAAAATAAACGAGGACAGAAGTCAGTATAAACAAAGTGAGAAAAGTTAGTTAAATTGCAAATAAATTATTTACTTACCCTCATATTTAATGTTACAAACTAAGGACGCTACAACGCCATAAACTTCAAGAAACAACTAAATTTTACAAACGGGCCAATGCTCATCGAAAGTACTTAGTGTGGAATACTATGATTGTAATATGACATATTTCGAACAAATAGGTACAAAATTTACTAGGGATTGAAAATTTTTTATATTTTTTCAAAAGGCTTTATTTTGAGAAATGGCTTGGTGGATAAATGTCACATTCCACTCACATGTAGATGCTTTTCAAAAGATGTAAAGCTCATAATCAGGGTTCTTACCCACCTGGAACTCCAGCACAAGACAGGAGATTTTACGAAAGGCAAAAATGTGGAAAATTTTTAGAGAATTTAAGTACAAGTCTTTACTTTTCAAAATTAATTTCTCTTTTTGCCTTACCGGCTATTTAGAAAGGGAAATTTTATAAAATAAGTCAGTTTGTTTTGCAAAGCTTCTCTGCCTACACACACACACTATACATATCAGAGTTTGCAAAAAAAAAAATTTAATTTGATTTTTTTTGTTTGTTTGTTTAAATGATTTGCTCTGTGTTTTTATATTACAAATGGACAAAAATAAGTTTCTTTCGCCTTGGTGTTATTACGCAACAACGGGGTTATGCTGGAAGCTTAAAGCGGAATTCAAATGGCTTCTCAGCTTACATCCGAGAGAAATTACTCCTTTCAAACTTGGAACGGCAGAATGGAGATTCCACCCACTTCACTCCAGCACCAATAATTTATTCGGATATCAGGACTGTACGGTTTCATTATAAAATTGGGTGGTCTGGTCAGTAAATTTCCTAAATCGGGAAACCACCGCGAAAATCCTGTTATTACTTTAAATGCAAAGCAATAACGGAAAAATCCGGTTATTGCTTTGCATGTAAAATTTTACGTTCAACGTGTCACAATCAATACGCTGAAACTGAGGTATTAAATTACAAGTCATTATGTAGGTATCATTCACTAAAATTAAAACAAAGTCCAGTCGAAGCTAATGTTAGAAGCTACGTAGGCAGTCAACAAATTTTGCCAATTTCTATCAATATATTTAAGCAATCTTGGCTTCTTTATAAAACAACTAGCGGTTTCGTTTCGTATGTTTAGGCTTAACATCCTTAAGTAATACGAGGTTATCAAGGAGAAGACTCACTTAAAGAGACATCCGAACCGCTACTATGTTAACACTTGAAAGAAGAGTTGTGGTTCGACCGACCGACAATTGAACATGAGACGCCTTAATTAAAAGGTGAAAAGGAGATAAAACTAATGCAGATGGTTTGATATGTGGAAACGTCACTATGCAGTTCACATGATTTAAAGGTTTTTGTCTGGTTTAAACCAAACCTTATATATATATATATATATATATATATATATATATATATATATATATATATATATATATATATATATATATATATATATAGGTATATATATACATACATGTATACTGGATGAAGAACCTACAAATATTTCTTGCTTTTGTACATCATATGTAAAATTGGAAATTTGTGAATTGTAATCTGTACAACCTGGAAAAGTCAGGAAATTCGTGCTCACCAAGTAAGTGGAAACCTGACGTTTTCATCAATTTGATATCTGAAACCCTTATTGTTACCATTTATTTGAAAATTTCTTGTAACTTTGGAATTAATTTATTAAAAGCGCTTCAGTTTCATACAATACAAATATTGACAGGGGGACATGTATACAGGTAAATTAAGTAATGCTTGTGTTTTTTGTAGATTGCGAAATCCTCGTCAAATCTCCAGTAAACTGAATTTCAACACATTTGTTTAAGTCACTCCCTTGTGTGCTTAATTGAAATGAGAGATAGTCCCGTTCTTCGTGTGCGTGGGTTTTCTCAGGGCTCTCCAGTTTCCTCCCACTTTCTTCATCCCACCATTTCACTCATTATCACCGTCTCCTTTAGCCCAACCGGCATAACCGTGGGACGTAAAACTCAAAGATTTCATTTCATTTTTAGTCCCGTTCTTTCACCGCTTTGTGCACAAACATTGGAGTACAGTAATCTTTCGGAGGCTGTAAACACTAACCAGAGGTAGTATGGGGAGAGTAAATAAATATTGATTCTGATATTTCCCTATATAGATGGTACATGCTGACTTCATAGACATCTGATGTGATTGTGGAATAATCCGAAAACGATTGATCTCTGGTGGTGGCGACAGAAAAAGTTGATCAGGTCATAAATATTTTCAGAAGCTATCAAAGAATCAAGCCGAAAAGACAGAGATGTGTTTTGAACTGAGAAATAGTACCCGGGATATAGTAATATAGTTTTTGTGAGCAAGTGAATAATTTTTGTTTTTTCTGTCTTCTTACAGGTTGGAGCGTTTTTCGTAAGTGGTTGAAAAATGCCTGAAACTCGGCTTAAAAGCCTTTATTTAGGTAAATCGCTTGAAGATTTGAAGAAACTGACTTCAGTTCGGCTAGATTCTACAAAAGCTAGATAGTAAGTGTGGAATTATTTTGATAATTGAAATTGTAAGCATAAGGGAAAATCGACCGAGTGTATAATACATTTTATCTGAAGTACTTCTAGAGAAGGTATTTTCTGTAGAGGAAAAAGAATTATCAATTTGAATATTGCAGAAAATAATATGAAATGAACGAAATGTTTATTTTTAAATCTCACAGTTATGGCCTGGACGCTAAAGGAGACAAGATGATTAGTGAAAGAATTGGTAGATGGAGAACCCTACAAAAACAAACGGACACGATGTAGTCCACCAAAATCTCGCATGGCTTGGGATCGAACCAGGGGACCGTTCCATCAGAGGTGAGTGCTTAGCTCTTCCAATGTGATGTCTTGCCCCTCTGCACAAAATGAAAGAAAAATAAGGAAGCTAAGTGTGTTAAACAAAAGTCCAGTCATTTGCTACGTAATAATCCAATATGTCTTCAGTTTCGAGATACAGTCACATTTAGAAATGAACACTCCTCTTCTTTTTAGAGGTTTTCTACTGGCATCCTTGTATAACATGTTTATCATTTCGATGTGTATAAGAAAAGGGGGGTGTATAGCTGTGCTTGCATCAGTCCTAAAGACAAATGTGGACAGAACTTTGAAATCGTCGAAATCAGAGATTTTTTTTAGTTCAACATCCCACGATTATTCACTGAGGCTAACGGAGCAGTGATGAAATGGCTGATAATGGTGGAATTGCCGAGCGGGAGAAAACCGAAGAACCCTAAGAAAATACACGCACACGGTGTTCGTCCACCACAAATCCCACTTTGTAGTTTAAGTTTTCAAGATAGGTACCTCAACTTATTATGCTTTCCTTTGGTGTCGTTGAGCGAACATATCCCGTCAAGCCTTACTTGTCAGATATAGCGTTACTTTTCATTTCTAGGTTATATGTATTGTAGATAATGATTTTGGTCGTATTTGTGAGTATTACATATAATTACTCCTTGCTGTATTTAATGGTGCCTGGGGCCGTAGTGGCTTAGTGGTAGAGCATTCACTCTGGTGTCTCTCGTTTAATCCTAGCTGGCACCAAGTGGACTTTGTGGTGGACAAACATCGTGTGCGTGGGTTTTCTCGGGGTTCTCCCGTTTTCTCCCACTTTATTCATTCCACCATTGCATTCATTTTCTCATCATCGCCATTTCCTTTGGCCTAGCCAGCATAAACGTGGGACGTAAAACTGAAATATTTCATATGATTTAATGGTGTCTTATGTCAAAAAAAACTTTAACGGTTCGTGCAATTGAATATATATATATATATATATATATATATATGGAAGGGGGAGGGTAGTCGAAATATTATTCTCAATTTATTTCACTCAATTCTGTAATCTCCGGTTTTATGGACGTAGAGAAGAAGAAATTAGTCCACACTTACTCGACTGGTTTAGTGCTCCTTCCTGTCTACCTTAGATAAATGGAATATGACCTACTTTCAGTCGGACAGATTTTATGAAAATTGATTCTGCATCTAATGTAAGAAAATGTTTTATTTCCTTCCTACCTGGAAGAAATACAGAGCAGAGAATACTATTGATTTTACATTTAGTGTACGTTATTTATTTGAAGTTTAATATTTGAACGGTACTTTATTACAGGGTCAAATGATGTATGTATTGCTTTTCTACACATTTAAAGTTTCACCTTTAATCATTTTTATGCTCCGATATCATTTTCATATAAAATACGTTTATTATTTAGAGAGTTCGCATAAGATAAAAATATAATTTCTATATAGTAGGTACTGTACAATACCCAACTCTATATTGAGGTGCAAGTTTCACTATTTAGTAGAAACACTTTCAAGAAATTCAAGTTTTTCCAAGGCGGGCCACGGTGGTTCACCTCTGGTGCTTGGGGTCCCGGGTTCGATCCCAGCCCCCGCCAAGTGAACTTTGTGGTGGACAAACACCGTGTGCGTGGGTTTCCTCGGGGTTATCCCGTTTCTTCCCACTTTCTTCATTCCACTATTTCATTCATTACTCATCATCACAGTCTCCTTTAGCCTAACTGGCATAACCGTGGGACGTAAAACTCAAAGATTTCATTTCATTTTCAAGTTTTTCCACTTTTCATTCGGAAATAAATATACACAAGTAATATTTTCATGCATTGTTGTTTAAACACGGTAGTTGACCTTGATCCCAGCTGATGTAATTGTTATAAGTCAATGGCGAGCAATATAAAGCTCTATTTTATCTGAGCTTCCCAAACGATATCAAAAGTTGAGGCGAAACGTTCTGTGTAAATTGACACTCCAGTGCCAAAAGATTATCCTTTGAGATCTCTTAGCAGTTGTATTTTTAAGTATATGTTAATAAAGAAAATCCGATAACCATATTCGGTCTCATGAAGGATTTCAAATAAAACAAAAATGTGTAATGAAAACAAATTTACGAAGAAAATTGCAATAAGACCTGTAAATTTACTAGCGTTGCTTTTAATTATACAAAATGTAAAAGAACAATCAAACTATTACAAAGGAAACCGTAATATTTACAAATGAGGATTAAAGATATCACAAGTTAATAATTCTTTTCTGTAAAATAACCTTCCATTGTTAGTTAAGCTATTCAAGTAACATACTTTCTTTCAGTTTAGTACAAACTGCGCCGAAATTATATCTGAAAGCAGAAGAATTTAGACGAGATGGTGATGAAGAACAAAGCTATGTGTTTTTCATGAGATACCTGGGTGTTGTAACTGAAATACAAAAGAGCGACGATTTTAAGAAAGATAAACATTTCTTTACGGTGCAGTTGGGTCCAGAAAAACTGAAAGCAGCATTGGATCATGCAGAGCGTCTAAGCCAAAGTCTGTCTGACAGGTAACTTATTATTATTATTATTATTATTTTAATATTCTGCAATTTTGTTGCTGTAATGCATAACTTTTATAATTTCTTGGTAGTAGAGCGAAGAGGAATTTTAGACGGAACATGTATATATAAAGTACAGGACGAGACTAAATGACCAAAAATGCTATTAAAACAAACATGGCATTACGTAGGGCTAATATGGCTATAGATCCCGAAAGCTCAGAATTCTAAATTCTAATTCTAACCCCTAACCTTGGCAACTTTCCAACTAATATTAAAAATGTGGAAATCTTGACCATGCAGATATCGATAGGGCGTAATTGTTTGATATAGTGTGCAGTGCCACCAGTTTAACAATGTTGCAAACCCGACAGAAAGTTGTGTTTTTCAAACAACGCTACGTCACATTATTACATATTTCAAATTTTCATGCAGGGTTGCAAACTAGGTAAGTATGCTACAGTATCACAAACAGGGAAGACCAACAAATCTTTCGAGATTTCTAGAACAGTAAAAATGAAATTGAGGCGGTTGGGACAGAGTACTTCTGAAATCCTTAGTGTCGAGTACTACAATCATGCTATGAGGTATTTGGAATAAATAGAACAAAGTTACAAAGAATTGAAAGTTTGGCTTTTTCTCGAAAGGCTTTATTTCGAAAAAGTGCTTGGATACGTATCACATCTTATCTGATAGATGATATTCAATGGGCGTAAATATCATAAAGCCGTTTACAACAATTTGATATATCAAACCGTTCCAGAGATATGAATGATATGGGTAGAAATTGCTATACTGCTTACCATGCAATGTTTATGGAAAATTTTAAAAATGGTTGTTGCTTTCCTTTGCTTCTTTCACATTACAGCAGCAGTGTTTGGTAGTTGTTATTACAAGTACTCCCAATTACGTAATTGTGAATAGTTTGCAAACTTTACCAATGCTTATCACATGTCCAGAATGGTTTGAGATAACGAACTGATGTAAACTTGAAAACTATACATGTAATTGGATGTAGTATTTATCTAAGTAATTTTTTGAAAAGAGCCTTTTGAAAACACTCAAATTTTCAATTCCTTGTAACTTTATTCCTGTTTATTCAAAATACCTTATTTCATGATCGTAGTATTTAACATTAAGGTACTGTAGTTGTGTAGTGCATTGCCTCGTCTGTCTCACTTGCGTTATTACTGTTGTAGAAGCCTCCAAAGTTTGGTTGGTTTTCCATGTTTGGGATACTGTAGCGTACTTAGGTGGCAACACTGGATACTGTTGTAGTTTTTCGTTTAAGATGAGGATGTGAAATATGTAATAACCCGACGCAGTATCACGTGCAAAATACAACTTTATATTGGATTGATAACATTGTTGGTCTGGTGGTATTGTAAAGTATATCAAACAATGTCTCCATACCAATATATGCATTGTACAAAATTTCAGCCTTTTTTATCGATTAGTTTATAAGTTATAAAGGCGTTTTAAGGAGTGGTCCATATATATACATATATCACACAATGGGCAATTACATCTTTCAACTATAACTTCAATGTTAGAAAAACATAGTAAAAAAATTTAGGTACTGAAATCAAGGAAACCGTAGTACCGACTTTCCTGAAAATGATTATTGTCTAAAGATAGATAGGTAGATGTTGAACAAATGGAAGAACTAATTGTAACCTCCTTGAGACTGAAGAATGTTTGTACTACCTACTCACCTTTAGTACAATGTTATGCGTTGCGTTTTGTGAAAACGTTGTCAGGACTTCTTCAGAAATAAGTAGCTGCCTTTATTCGAATCATGGTAGTGGCCTTATTAGATCATAATGTTAATACTTATGTCTGTTACTCCACACGAAAACGTGAACGAAAGCTGATTTTTTATTTATTTATTTTACATTAGATAGCTAGATCGGTTATCTTGGTCGAATTCGTTAATGGTGTCTGTCCACTAACATTTTGACGAATAACGGTGACTTTAGCGGTGGCTACCCATATCCCATTCATTCATAAATGTACATTTCGCGAAACACTAATATGTAAACCTCGAAACATTTAAGTGTTACGGGTTCCATAAACATAAAGTCGAAAATATTTAGACATTCATAATCCTTGCTATAACTGCAAGCCTATTCACTTGTGTTTCGCGTGATCCTCTTTTCTGTCTCCGGCAAACCTTATGTATTATTGTTATGTATGAAGAGGAGGAGGGACGTAATACTTTTGAGGCTTCTTTCGTACATTTACTATATATGGTTAGCGTACGAGCTTTCATCGCGGGAGACCTCTGGTTCGATTCCTGATGGAATCACACGTGGTTTGGATCCCACGTTAAGGTGTAGGTCCACATCTCATATAACCTCAGAACTGAAAGGGATGCTAAATTATTAACACTACAACAACATACGTTATTAATACAGTACTATTAATTCATATACACATTCTGGTCACGGTTAAAATTCGTTAAACCTTTATGTAACGCCATTTTATTATTGTTATTATTTACATAATTACTTAACTTTCAGTCGTAAAACTTCGTCCTAAGTAGCAACAGAAACCCATTCTTCGCTGCATAAACTGATCAGAGTGCATGTGGTTTAAATCTTACGTTAAGCTGTAGGTCTACGTCTCTGACAGATGGCTATCAAAATTATGGTATCTGTAGTTTGCAACGTGTATAATGTATGAGAGGCGATAGGACTAAGAATGCGCCTGCAGCGCGTGGTCCTTGTTAAGTGATGTGTTAAATGATCGTCTATAGTATGTCAGGCGAATGTTGAAGTGGGTGATGCCAAATGGGAGAGTCTCTGAGGTTTGAAGAGGCCAACTTGTGGGTGCGCAATTAGTTGGCGCAAGCGTACCAAAGTTAACCAGCGTGTTAGATGTGCTTCGAGAAATAGTGTCCAAAAACACGACGGCCTACAGAACTCATGAGAAAACAACATGGGTGAGAGAAGCCTCATTGTCAAGAATTACAGAGCATTGAAGAGGATTATCACAAAGGGTTGAACCGAATGTGACAAAAGTGATTGCTGAACTCAATCAGCAACCGTAATAGCTTATCGTGACAATAACTATCTAACACAAGCTGTATAACCTGAATTCCAAACCAATGATTACGCCAACAACACTTTAGCGCGGAGAAGATAGTATCGAGAACATGCGAAATGGACAGCCGATGATTGTAAGTGCATAATATACTATAAGGCAGCATACCGTGTTCATGTGTAACGGATACCCAAAGAAACTTATGCTTCGAACTGCCTGCCCCCTGTCGTGAAATATGACAGCGGCTGTGATGGTGTGAGCCGCAGTTTCCTGGCATTCCGTGGGTACTATGATTATGCTCACAGTGATCTGCCATTGATTTTATGTATATTTTAGGTTACGTATATTATAGGTAATTACGTGCATCCTGTAAACCAGATGTTATTTCCGGCCAGTGACGCGCTGTTCCAAGATGATGGTGCACCAGTTTACACTCCTGGAGCTGCTGGGACGTTGTTACTTGAACATTTGGATGAACTACAATTCCAGCTCCCTGATCCTCACAATCTCCATATTTAATAGGGATGTACCGATACCACTTTTTCACCGATACCGATACTGAAGAGGCCGATACCGATACTTTTGGACACATTTCTTATATATTATCAGGAATTTTCAGAATAATGAAATGAACATTGTAATTAGGTATATTACATATAAGGCCAATTTTGACATACAAAGACAAAAAGCAGAACTTCATCTTAGGTTCCACTTAAAAAATATATTTCCCCTAAATTTAATCTTAAACAAACAACGAAGATCTAAGAAGAGATTTGATTCCCTGCTCATGAACATCTTAAAGTTCTGTCTGGAAAATTGTGTGATTTGGCCTATGGCCACCGGTCACTATTTGGTACCAAAATGTTCAGCGTTCTCGTAGGTATTGATCAACACCAATATCAACTCTATGACTTCCAGTTGCCAAGATATTGGCCAAAAAAAGTCCTGATTTCGGAAGATTTAAGAAGCCATATCTTGGGAACCGTAAGTCATAGAGAGATGATATTGGTGTCCACAATACCTAACAGGATGGTGAACATTTTGTTAACAAATAGTAACCGGTATCCACTGGTTATATCTTCATTTTCAATATATATACGGTGATAAAAAGCAGTGTTGCCAACAACCTTTGAAGAAAATAGGCTAGATGGTCTTCAGAAATAAGCTTTTTTACGCAAAAAATGGCTAGATTTTGAACTGCTAACCTATAACCCACATTGTAGATTTTAAACCCCTTTTGTGTGGAGGATTATAAGTGAGTTATAGTAAAATATGAAATGTTGAATTTATTCGCAGAAGACTAGCAAACAACATACATGACTAAATTACAATAAAATCCATCAACTCATCTAATTTGTGAAAATCAATAGTCATATTATCAGTTTAATTGAAATAAGTCTTGATCGATGACATCCCAGCTAGCTGAGGCGCTGGAACTGGATGCACCATCGTTGGATTGTGGATTGGTTGGGTTTATGTAGCCTGCCATTGTCCGAATTTTCAGTAGTACTTCTTTTAGCAGGTCATAGTTCTTATAAACACGTATACCATAAAAAATAAGAGATTTAAGCGAAGTCGATAACGATAAAACTATTTGTTAATTTTAAAACTAATTGTTTTTACTAGTAAACAATTGTTTTTACCAGTAAACCAGTAAGTAAGAGAAAATAATGACAAAGTGAGCATCTTGTGAGTTTCTTCCATAGCATTTTCTTCTTAATTGAAACCTCTGCCTCATTTGGGATTCAAATGAAGGGTCTGCTATCCTAACCATAGGCGCCCGAAGGGGGAAGGCAGGGTGGGGTCCGGCCCCCTGGCTCACGAAAATGTATACGTAATATAGCAAACCACGCGTATTAAATACCAGACGTAATATAGCGAGCGTGGAATGGGCCCTGCCTAGAAAATTTTCTTCGAGCGTCCATGATCCTGACTGAGGGCGTTTGGCTTTTCTTCACCAGTATTTTGGCATGGAGATAGTAAAAATATCAGTTGAGTACGAATAGTGCAAATCAAAGGCGTACACATGCATAAAGAAATCGATTAAATATAAGTGATGTATCGATAAATATCAGTGTCCATTTGCCGATACCGATACTCCTAAAAGTGGCCGATATCACCGATACCTATATATCGGTACATCCCTAATATTTAACATAATTGAAACATATTGTTAGTTCCGGAACTCAAGACTAATATTTTCACGGTGCAATAAAATTTAAGTATGAATTCGATTTCAAGCGTTTCTGAAATAAATAATTCATTCGAGCTTTTATTTTCAACAAGACGTAGACCTAAGTAGTAGTGCTGTTTACACGTAAACAGCACTGTTTAACGTACAGTCTGAATTATTTGTGATCCTACTGGGAATCATACCTTGCTACTCCATGCTAAAAATGCGTCTGTTAACTATATTTTCACGAGGAAGCTTCGAAATAATATGCATGAAGTTTCAGATCAGGGACGACCGAATTTAGTGACCCTCCGTGAGTGTTCCCGCCTTAGGCCTACCTTACATTACTTGACTCAGATCCACGATAATTATGACGTTCAGGCTAATAAAGATAATCCATGTCTATTTTTTTGTAAAATTCAAAATTTTAATTTTCGAAATTTTGTTTTTCTGTTTATTGGTATTATATAATTATTTATTTGAATTATAAGTGTAACACACGTTTGTCGGTGTTTTCGCATGTTGTTTTCACAGTAACATTTAAGAGCTAAATCAGTTTGAAATGTAGTTCGAGAATTATTCATTCGTTCTCAGAATCCTTGTAAATAAGAAAACTTGTTTGTCAAATGATACTGTATTCCGAAGTTTAAAGTGGTTAAGAAATTATTTTTCCTTCTTAATAATTTCTATATGGGCTTCTCCAAGCAAACATAATGATTCGAAAATCTATTGCCGAGTTCTCTCGCCCTTGAAACAATATGAATCAGTTTTTTTCCTGCGAGGAATCCCTTCTCTTGCGTCTACGGTAAGGAGTTGAAAACCCAGTTCTTTTTTATTCACGGTGAAATAGATTACATTGTATTGAAAATCACGCGTTTAAAGGCGGATCTGTGACGATAGGCGGATGCTAAGAGCCAAGCCAGAACACGTGAACAGAAGGTAAGATTAAGTATCGTGACTGTTACGGACATCATTCAGGATTGCTGACTGCATAGTAAAATAACTAAACGCCTTTGTTTTGAGTGGTCCCGATTCGATTCCCATTGGAGGCGAAAAGGTGTAAAAAGCCATCCTGAATTTGTTATTTTCGAGATTTCGTTATTCACTCCAGGTAAATGCCGGAATGGTAATTACTATAAAACAAATCCCAGGCCATTTCGTTCCTTCCCCACTTTCTCGGATAGTGTGATCACCAAGAACATCATTTCTCATACATGACGGACTAAAATGGCCATTGATGCCGAAAGCCCAGAAACATATTAAGTAAAAATAACAAAATTTGTGTTCATTCGTTACCCATTCATAAACAGGAATAATTCCATAATTGTTTTTTGAAATATTTTTCTTCGTATTAATTGGGGAGACACGTGTTTTTGTGACTACATTGTAGAGTCGCCCGTAAATATAATGAACAAATTTATATAGTAGCACGTGTGACATGTACAAAATGATGCTATGGTGTACAATAGGGTCAAATATAAAAGTCAACAGATATTCCACTAAGGGAATTCATTCCGAAAGAAGGTAATGTCGATTTTTACATTCATTATTTCCAAATACACTCACTGCGGGAAGTTCTCTATCTTTTTTATTTTTCCCCCCTTTTTTCATTGTCTTGATTGTTATTTGATATTATAGTCTTGCTTTGTTAGTTAGTACTCTTTTCTTTTGAAAAATTATTACGTGAGAAATCTGCGATATAATAGTGCATTGAAATCTTCCTTAAGAATATCGTCATAATATGGATGAACTTTTTGTACCGGCAAATATATACAGTATGGGAAAGCATTCTCTCTTTTACAGATAGTCTTCTTTAACTTTCAACATTCTAGTAAGTACTTCACAACGGACAGGAATTATTCTCAGCTCATACATATGTAACAGAAGAAAAGCTTTTGGAAATTTAAAAGTAAGTCTAACTGATTCCTTCACCTTATCCAGCCGTTAAGAGCAAACTTTGATCAGAAACTAGTGTGCGCAGGATTACACGGCAGACCACTATTGCAGACCTTTTTTACCAAGAAATTCATCACCAGGGTGGAAAAAAATCATGATTTTTTTTAATAATAATTTTTGTTGATTTTTTTTATTTAAATCGATTTTTTTTATTTAAATCAAATCTTTCTCCTCGTATAATACAAGTCCCGAACTGAAGAAATAGCATTAGGAATTAGTGTTAAATGCTAATTATGCCATTTAAGTGAAAGTATTGGGATTGAATTTTGAATTATCCCAAATCGTTAATCTATATCAATCCCAAACAATGTTTCTTAACCCTTTTAAATTATGGCTCTTTTTAAAGATAAATTATAGACTTTCAGTCAAGCAGCTACAGCATCATCCCTATTTATCCTAGGATAATGGTCCGTACATACATCACTCTCTTGAGAATAGAACAGCTTTCACATTTCCCTATCATGTTCCTGAAGCGGGAAATTTTGAGAGTAATCAGCATTTTTTCTTTTTTAAAAAAATTTTGATCCCCTCTGGATTCCTGTGTTAACGCACAGATCTCAGAATCAACTTGGGAAATACTAAGGGGTGTACAAAGTGTGTGTACAAAATTTCAAGCTTCTATCTTGAGTAGAAAGGATGAGGAAACTATTGAGCTAAGAACATTCCCACAATGCCCCAGATGACCCGGATGTAATATAAAAAATTCCTCACACATCCCTATTTATCCTAGGATTATGATTTGTACATTATTCTCTTCAGAATAAAACAAATTTTCAAACGGTACCCTTCAAATGTCCCCATCATGTATCTGGGGTGGGTAAATCACGAAAAAATGAATTTTCTGTTAAAAAAAAAAATATATATATATATATTTTTTTTTAATTTTTACCTCTGTGGACCCCTCCCCCTGTTTTAAGGCAGAGATCTGAAAAATACTGAGGGGTCCACTGTGCAAAATTTCAATCTTGTAGGTGCAAAAGTAAGCCCGCGAAAAATAATACTCCCCAAATATCCCAGATTCCCGTATAAAACAGGATCTCAGCTAACAATTTCCTGAGACATCCCTATTTATCCTAGGAGCATAGTACGTACATCATTTTCTTCAGAATAGAACAACCTTTCGAACAGTGCCATTCATATGTCTCCATCTGAGTACCAACATTTTTACCCCTCTGGACCCCGCTGTTTCCACGCAGAGATCTGAAAACATCTGAAAATTATTAAGGGGTGCACTGAACGAGTGTGCAAAATTTCAGTCTTCTGATTGCAAAATGTAACCCGCCAAAAAATAATAATAATAATAATACACATTACAAAAAGCATTTTTTAAATTTATGACGTCATCACACACTATGCCTCAACGCAGAAAGGCGTGAAAGCATATGTATGGTGTTCTAAAATGCCTCCAGTCTTGAAGAAAACGAAGTAAAAAGCCTTATTGGTACTGTTTTAATTGAATAATGAAGATTCTAGCCTATCATCTAAAAAATAGGTGATATAATTGAAAAGGTTAAGCATTAAGGAAAAAGTACAGCAACGTTTATCAAAATGACACTTTTTTCACAAAAGTTACCGATATTTGGCAGGGGCCTATTTTGAAAAAATCAGAACTAGCTTGCGGCATGAAATACATAAATTTCGCCTAAAGTTATAAAATTAACAAAAAAAAAAAAAAAAAAATGATAGGACCCCTCTAAATACGCCCTATTATCTGGGAACAAACAAACAGACACGCACAAAAAAGAATTTTCGTCGTAAATGTCGATGGTGATTTTCCCGTTGGAATAATTAACGATTTTAAAACCCAAACCCAATGTTACGAAAAGAAGAAAGCAGGATTGCTCCGTTACCTGTTCAAAATTGGATTTTCCCTAATCATCCTCTGCATGACACTTGTTTTCATACTATACTGTACATTTGAGTCTCATTGTATTATGATTATTAACTTCCATAATCGAAATAACAGAACAGAAACGGGATTTTACTTATTTTCACTTTAAATTAATTCATTTCGGAATTCGATTTAAATCAACGATTTTTATTAAAAAAATCAAGTGATTTAAATCTTGATTTAAGTCAGACTGATTTAAATCAATCCACCCTGTCACCCGCCATAATTGGCTAGTTCTGTCAAAATTTAAATTTTTAATAATAATGTTGAATGTTCTTATTTGGGTTACTTTTACTACAGTCAGTAAGCGAATTAGAGGATTTCCATAGAGGTATGACTTTAACTAAAGAAGGAAATTACCACACAAGGACTTTATTTACTCTCATATAAACACATCCTCCAATTATGCTTTTGTTTCTGTACAAAGGAGCATTTTCTCCCTCATTCCCTTAGTAATTCAAACATTGAATACAGTACTTCGGTATTACCCTGTATTTACATTTATAACTAATGTATACACTGTATACTGCATACAAATACTACACGAGCTGTAAGTGAAACAAATTTTGTATTCTGTGAAACGGACACCACAATTTACGGCAAGTAATGTATCATCTGTGTCTGTAATTTAGAGGTTTCACTGTACACTAATTTGCTGGACAGAACCTCTTTAGGTTAATTTCTTTGAGTCTTCGAAGAGATATGTAACTGCCGTATTTTAATTACATAAAAATTGCATTGTTTAATCTGTTTATATCTAGATTATTAAAGCTTCGTTTAACTTCTTGAATATTTCTATAGTTTCAATATTATGGGCATTGTTTTGTTTTTATATTTATTTATGTTGTTTTTTTAATTACAATGCAAAAATAGTGAACGTGAGTCTCGGAAATTTTCGGCAGATGATTTCATTGAACAATATGGTGTTCTTCAATAGCGGTGAGCCACCTCGTAAACGGTAAGATTCTTTGTATTTTATTGGAGCATAAATGTGTGTGTGTGTGTATAGGAAATTTAGATATGCGGGAATGAGATCTGGTATCAAAATGACATTTATTGTTAAGTGACAAAATAATTAATTTACCTGCAAAATGATAAGAAGAACTATGATGATAATATACAGAAATGACAGGACAGTATAAAGATGCTTTCATCAATAGCGACTTTCGAAATAGCGTTACGGAGGAAGATTCATATGACAAGTTACATTTAAAAAGTACTAATTATCATCCATCGTAATTGATACAAGAGTGCAGTTGTGAACGTGCTTAGGATATAGTATCGTGTTCCATAGTGATGCATTATGGGAGTGCTATGTCATTTCATATCATTATACTACATCAAGTTCTCTTGTCTATATAATTAGCGTACACGTCGTTGGAGTAGGAGACCCGGGTTCGATTCCCGACGAGAGCTCATACGGTTCGGTCCACACCTCATATAGGTTCGTTGCTGAAAGTGTCACTAAACCCAAAATTAATCAACCAATCAGCTACACCAAGCTCTTAGATCTTGATTAACATTTGGCAACAACTAACTGTTTTTTTCGTGATATCGTTGTTGATTTTGGGTTCACTCGAGCAGGCGTTCCTACCAAATAGAAAATTTATAGCTAAAATATGATATGAAATATTTTTCATAATGAGAGGGTGAATGTAAGTAATTACTGTCAGTGCACGGTATATTAAAATGAATTTTAAGTGATAACGAAAGTATTGTATGTGTAAATGTGCTCTTCCACTATTCTCGTTTAAGAGTATACTCCCCGTCGCTAATGCGCCAGCTCTCTACGGACGCACCCCTTCGCTGCTATTCCGCCTCCCCCCCGCTACGCTCTCGGTCTGACTTGGTTAAGTAACATTCGTGCATTTTAGTTGCCACCTAGCACAAATTGGTTCATGTTTTATACACTGTAGTTTTTGGTAGAACCCTCAGCCTGAGTAATGTCTGATCTTTACAGTGTAACTGTACTAAGGAGACAAAAATTCTTCCTTCCGTTCGTAATTGAACTGTTCCAAATCCGGAATCTTTTTATCCGTTTCACCTAACATTCGGGGGCTCATTCCTAACCCAGTGACTGTTGCATGTGCCTTTGGTGCACGAAGACCAGGGTTCGATTCCTGGTGGGAGAACATCGAGCGTACTACAGTAGTTCAGATCTCATTTTAAACCGTAAGTTTCGTCTTACAAGCGTTGTTGCTGACAACTTAAACACAGATCAATCAGTCCCATGTGCGTCTTCCGTGCGTGACGTTCCATGTTCGAATCGCGGTGGAAGAGCATTCAAATTTGAGAAAAAGGGTAGTTCGAATTCCACCTTAAACTGTAGCTCCACGTCTCATATAGCCTTGATGCTGGAAAGCGACACTAACTTCAACAAACAATATTAAATGAATCAATCATCTGGCGTTCGAAAACAATAAGGGAAATTTACCAGAATTTCTCCCTTGACATTTCCCTGCTATGCTTTGATCGAAATAAGAAACGAATTGACATTTGGAGGAGCACGTGTTACGCTGTTGCCACTTCGTGCGTACTGCGGTGCCATCATATTCTCTAACCTTTAACAAAAAATGAAAATGTTAACTTTTTGTTTATATGTTTACATTCGTATGTAATAATAAATGGTTGCTCAATAATAGAACGTTCATGCGATGGGTTCGTTGTTCGATCCCATAACATGTGTTTGTTATAGAATTCTTTGTGTCCGTGTGGTTCTCTCGTTTTCTCCCGCATTCTCATTCCACGAATTCCATAATCATTCAGTTCCATTGATCATCGTTCTTCTTCAGCTTACACGGCATAATTATTGACGTAATATTGGTCGCAAGGAAACGAATTTATGAGCCCTATAGCACTTCTATCATTGCAGATATAAACATTGGTAGAGGATGAATACTGTTGACTATTTTCTCTGGATCGTAAAATTCTTAAATTAGAATGATCCGGGAAGATTATCGATAACTTAAATACGTAATACGAAGAAATCCATCAATATTTTAAAATGAAACTTGAATGACCTCTCGCACTGGCACATTCTGTCGTATTAACCACTGGATGATATAACTTTTTTGTGGGGGCCGCGGTGGCTCCGTGGTAGAGCGTTCATCTCTGGTGCTTGGGGTCCCGGGTTCGATCCCAGCCCCGCCAAGTGAACTTTGTGGTGGACAAACACCGTGTGCGTGGGTTTTCTCGGGGTTCTCCCGTTTCCTCCCACTCTTCATTCCACCATTTCATTCATCACTCATCATCACCGTTTCCTTTAGTCTAACCGGCATAACCGTTGGACGTAAAACTTAAAGATTTCATTTCATTGTTTTCAACTTTTTTTGTAGCCAGGGTTAAAATCTTGTTTAAAATCACTGAATGATATTTAGCATTGTCCATTATAATAAGGGACAACAGTTGGTAGGAACCCAGAGGACGTACCAGCATGAAGAAGTATATTTCTTCCCTCCGTTTGCTAATGACAATCCCATTGTGCCCTCAAGCGTGTTGTCAGTCCACCCTTTATTAACGCCAGTGTGATTGACGTCCACCTACGTTTCATCAAGCCACACTATTTAATCAAAATTAGCTTTAGCATTTCCAAAGAAATCTACATCGCCATGGACCTCCGACATTTCCATAAGAATTTTTTGTCCATTTATTTTCTTGTATGAAAATCCCAAATTTTTAACGATTGTTCTATGCAAAATTGTCTGCCCTGGAGATGTTCAGCTTCTGTAAGTGATGTGTACAATTTAAACTCTTTTTGTAATAGGCATAAACATGTCGCTTAATAGCATTCTTTTGGAAACTATCCAAGATCTAGTTTGATTGTCTTCTATTTCAAGCTTTTCTTTCCCAATTTTTACAATAGTGCTTTTGTTTATTTTAGTAACAGTAGGAGTTCTGTCGCAGTAGCAGTAGTTTACGTATAGAAATGAGATTCCCACCATTGTTCCTTGTTCGAAATAATCTCCAACCAAAACAATAATGTACCTCGTTTGTCCTTTAATAGAATTACCTTTTCCAAAAGTATTTTCTTTGAGTACTTCCTTTGGTTCGTTTCCCGCTGAGAATCTCGTCTGATCCACTAACTATGTTTTAAAATTCATTCCGCACCCAAACATAGAGGGACACGACATATATATATATATATATATATATATATATATATATATATATATATATATATATATATATACACCGACATGCAAATGTGTAGGCTTATATATACACACAGAATCAGGGCCGGCGCTAGCAAAACTGCCGCCCTGGGCTGTACTTTCACATGCCGCTCCCTTAATCCGCAAACCTTATTTTGACAGAAGACGTTCAAGTGTCACGAAAAAGTAAGATGCGCGATTTAAAAACATGCATGAAATGGAAAAGTAAACAAAAAATTGAACTACCTCTCTCGAATGCTTACATAACACTAGTTAACAAAGGTTTTGTTACATAAAAGGAAATACCTGTTCTTAAAGGAACTTTTTGCGCTGAATTCGAATATGCACTCGGTTTTTCTCCATCACGTACGATTTTCCCGTAACAGAGGCAATTTCCCTTTTCGTTTATTTTACACCCCAAGATCTTGTCCCCTTGCATATACTAACATAGAAATTATACCTAAGTATACTTTGATTCATATTTAACAAACCCTCCAAGTTTCGTAATAATCGCTTTATTCTTTCTAGAGAAATAAATATGTTTGTATGTATACTGTGTGTACTGTTTATTGCACCTTATAGTAATGCTTTCAGATCTCTTAAGTTGAGGTAAAACGTTTTGCTTTATTACCACAAACACATATATAAAATATAATACAATATAATTTACAAGTGTGACAATTTACAATAAACAATAATACAAATGTACCAAAAGGTCATGAAAAGACAATCAAAACTATCACAATATGTGAAACTTCCATTGGGTTACAAAAACGTACACTACTTCCTTCTTTTGTAAGAAATGTTGCATTCTCTAACAAAACCCCAACAATAGTCCCCCATCATTGAAGGATCCTATCGTCCCTGGTACCTTTTCTCCATTGCCATTATATCTTGGTGGAATCTTTCCCCCTGTTCGTCGCTTAGAGCACCTAGGTTAGCAGGAAAGAAGCTGAGGTGGGAGTGCAAAAAGTGGATTTTTAAAGACATCCTACAACCCAACTCTTTGTATTTCTGTATAACGATTACGATTTCTGTGTAACTCTCAGCTTTGTTATTGCCCAGAAAGTTGCGCACAACACACTTAAATGCTGTCCAGGCAGCTAGCTCAGCACTGTTTAACTTGCTGTCAAAGCTAGCATCAAGCATTAATTTCCTAATTTGGGGACCAATAAACACTCCCGCTGAAATCTTAGCATCACTCAGGTTAGGGAACTTATCTCGCAAATACTTGAAACCTTTACCAGATGTGTCCATGGCTTTGACAAAGTTTTTCATAAGTCCTAACTTGATATGAAGTGGCGGTAGTAATATCTTATTAGGATCTACCAAAGGAGCGTATTTGACGTTGCATTCTCCAGGTACGTAATTCACTCTAGGTTCCCATTCCTTCACTTCATAATGTTTGTCATCAGCTCGGCTATCCCATAAACATAAAAAACATTGGTACTTCGTGTAACCGCACTGCAGTCCTAATGAAATACCAACTACCTTGAGATCGCAACATATTTGCCAACAATGGTCCTTGTAATTTATAAGATTTAGCAAAGTTGACATGGTGTCATAGGATTCCTTAATCTTCACTGAGTGCGCAAGTGGTATAGAAGGTATTTTATTTCCATTATGTAAAAGGACAGTTTTAAGGCTGACCTTTGACGCGTCGATAAATAACCTCCATTCTTCTGGAACGTAAGGAATTCCTAGCTCCGCCATCAACCCATTTATATCCGTACATACGCACACATTATCTTGCATTAAGAAATAGCTTGAAAATTGAACATGCCTTTTCCTGTACACTGATATGTTCGTTTCTGCATCCAATAAGTTCCACTGCTGGAGCCTTGATCCCAGAAGTTCCGCCTCTTGTTTTGTCAGGTGCAAATCACGGACTAGGTCATTTAAGTTCACATTGCCGGATGAAATGTGGCTTCGAACACAGTCAGGGATGAACGTTGGATCCTTTGATGTACATGTTGATGTCGATGGTTCATCAAGATCATGATGATCATCAGAGTCTTTTGGCCATATCTCTTCCCAGTTGGTAGGGGGCTCGGGAAGTGGAAGTTCATCCCCGTGCGGAATAGGTCTAATTGCGGATTTAACGTTGGGATAACTTATTGTGTATTTGCTTTTTTTAGAATGTCCCTTAACTACTGTGAGACAAAAATAACAATCATCCAGATGGTTGGTGGGTTCTCTCCACACCATTGGTACAGCAAATTTCATGAACCTCCGTTTCCCTTTGGCCCATGGAAGTAAAGTGACGTAGCACGACGCACAAATTATGTTGGGTGCCCAAGGTTTGTCCTGATCTCCCACACGACATCCGAAATATATATAATATGCTAGTTTCACCGATGGCGTAATGGATCTACACTGTCCTTTAACTACAAACTGGCCACACACATAACAAAAACTATTTGGTGAGTTAACACACGAACGCCGTCCTCTTGACGCCATTGTACTGATCACAAACTAAACTTCTGGTCTTAGTTGGGTATAATGCCGTTAAGATCAAACATGAAAGCACTCTTAGCAGCAAAGACAACTTTGAAAGTGAAGTAGTGTTAAACCACACGTCAATATAAAAATGTACAAAACTCCCTCACCAGGTGTCAAGAACACAAGAAAGAAAGAAATGCGCGGGGGGAGGGGGGAAACGATACCGTAGTGGAAAATTCAGACTGCATTAGTTCATTGTTGTCAACAATGAGTCTGTATTCCATTCTTTCTTTCTTTTGCATTCTGTTACATTTGATAACAAATATTGATAACCATTTCATGAACAAAACGAAAAAACTTGGAGAATTGTATATATATGTATTAAGATATACTGTACGTTTAAAAAAAATATACGTTGGAAGTACATTCTATTGTAAATATTCATTTTTATGTCTGTGTTTGTAGTAATAAAGCAAATCGTTTTTACCCCAACTCAGGAGATCTAAAAGCATTACTATCAGGTGCAATAAACTGCACACAGTATACATAAAAATATATTTATTTCTCTAGAAAGAACAAAGCGATTTTTACGAAACTTTTAGGGTTTATTAAATATAAATCAAGGTATACTTAGGTATAATTTCTATGTTACTATATGTAAGGGGACAGGAGCTAGGGGAATAAAATATCTGAAAAAGGGAAATTTTTGAGGGAATTTCCCGAAAATCCCTCTGTTAGGGAAAACTGTACGTGATGGAGAGAAACCGAGTGCATATTCGAATTCAGCGCAAAAAGTTCCTTTAAGATCAGGTGATTTTTCTCATGTAACAAACAAAAAGTTTAAATTTGTTAACTAGTGTAATATTTAAAAGATTCGTTACATGCCACAATATTCAATATGCTCGATTTCACTCTATATCTGTAATATGCAGCAGCGCATACAGAAAATAAAGTTTTTTTTTTAAAAAAAAGCTTTAGTCACGACTAAGAATTTTAATTTTTAAGCTTATTTTATATCAAAAGGTGTTTCCAATAGAGATGAAGCATGAAGATAAGTGATTAGCCTAAGCCCTTATAATGTACTAAAACACAATAGAGATATATAAATTTAACATACTTTAATTGAAACTTTTTTTGCTTTGATATGAGAAAATTCCTTTATCACATTCGTGTAGTCCAATGTTTCAGCCAGTTCGTGTTCTATTGATATCATCGTTAGACCACTCAAGCGTGTTTCAGACAGAGAAGGACGTAGATAGATTTTAAAAAACTTAGGTTTCGAAAAACTTCTTTCTCCACTTGCCACTGTTACCAGTAAGGTTAACAAAATCCTAAGTGCAACACTGACATTGGGAGAAAAGTAATGTTCCTTAATTAATTTTAAAGTTTATTTTGGCGAACTTTTAGACTTAATTATAGCCGGTAACACTTTCAGTTCGTCTTTCAAATCACTAGGGTCAATATTTCTCGATTCTTCGTGTGTTAAAATGCTGACAAGTTTAGTACACTTTTCAGACAAAAGTTCAGGTGGCATATCTTTAAGATTCTTATGTCGTAAAGAAAATCGAAATATTCGCTGTGATGTTTAAGTTGCTTAAACCTTTCTCTTAAAGCTAACACAATCACGTCTATAACTTTGTAATAAAAGTCGATCTTGTATCTTGTTTGTGGATCTTCAGTAGCTTCATCCTCTGCCTCGTATTGAAACTGTCTGTTCTTTCGACTTCGAGCTTGCACTGTATTACCTATCCGTGGATCATCTATATCTAATGCTGATACCAACTCCATCTCATCAACTAAGTAAGATTGAAACTTTGCATCATTTCTGCTCCTCTCAAAGTACTCAGATGTATTTTCAAGAAACCCGACTGTATCCAACAAATAAGAATCAATGCTTTGGAGACTTTTATTTACTATGTTTATGTGGAGTAAAGTCATACCAAATAACGAGTGAACAAAGGAAAGGAAAGTCGCACAGCTAGTTTGCTATACACAGAGCATCATGGGTTACCATTCTATGTTATATTGTCGTTACTTATTTGAAGTAAGGCATCATAAACCTCCTCTATTTGATATCTAAATGGAATTAGAGCATCAACTCGGCTCTCCCACCGTGTGGGGCTTAATGGTTTTAAAGTGAGACTGCTAATATGTTCCTTCAGTATGGCCCAACGTTGAACTGACGCAGAAAGAAGTTAGAAAACTTTTTAAATATAAAAAAAAATAAACCAAATAAACAGCGTACTGAGATGCTATGGCCGCATCGTTAACGACAAGGTTTAGTGAATGACTACTGCAAGGAACATAGAAAGCTTAGGAATTTCTTTCTAAAATTCTCTTCTAAATATCTGAATGTTTGCCTTTCATATTGGAACCATTGTCATATCCTTGGCCCCTCATGTCTTCCGTAGGAATATTCATGTATGAAACCATGAAAGTGTTCTCAAATTTTTACAAGGCATTCTCCATTACTATATGTAATTTGTACAAAACGAACGATTATTGTCATTTGCTCTGCTCCAGAAATATCTGGCATACAGTCTAGTATTGTACTATAATATTTTGCAGCCCTCAGCAAAAACAGTCGACCTATTTTACTTTTAATTGGTTCACTAAAAATTTGAATAATTTCATTTTGGACATTTTTTCCTAAGTAATGATGGTATTTATTTTGCCCTCCCATGGTTCTTTTAATGTGTTCGGCCATGACATTGTCAAACTTTGCAGAGTTCTACCAGTTTCAGAAGATTACCAATATTACTAGTACTTGATGTTCGTTGTATTTCGTAATTCCAATGCTGTGGTTCGGCATTTAACATTTTCTGGTGTTTTGTGTCAATTGTAAGACCACTCTTCATTCACATCGAAAGCTCCATCCACCTACTTTACGACTCAATGCGAATAGGAGACCTATCATGACTAGCCAAAACTTCAGAAATGTGGCGCCAATTGTTGTAGTCATCAAGTTAGTTTACTCAATCACTGTTAGTTTCTTGACAGAGAGAGGGGGAATGCTCTAAATTTCTTGAGTGAGTATTTTCCTGAATGTGAGTGAAGTAAGTTCAATTGCATACTCAGGTGAACACAATTTTATTATTCCATTACAAAGCATTATATTTTGATAGTATTATTTTCTTTTCAAATTTTGCCGCCCTGGGCGATGGCACGGCTTGACCCCACTCGCGCCGGCCCTGCACAGAATGATGACAACACGCATAAGAAAACAACAACAAAAAAAATTACTTCACACACAGATAGAATTCTTCTACCTAAATTAACATTTACTTCTGAATTCGTGGTAAAGGTGGCAACATTGAAATGCTGTTCTCCCTTCTTGAAGACACTCTCCATTTGCAACTATCATTATCACGTGTATGATCCCCCTTCTCTTTGTGATCTTAATAATCTTTGTGATGTACACTCATGTCCAAAATTATTGTCGCATGTCTATAAATATGTTATAGGAATATAATTTGATAACGAATTCACCCGGTATTTCTTATAATGTTAGTACGTGTATAATCGGCAAAGACATATATGTGACAAATTTCATGTTAAAAGAGCAGTAAATAAGAACAATAAAACGAAAATAAAGCTTTATTGTCTATTTACCAATATTTTGTTTTACTCATTCTAATTTTCGTATTTATAATTCTTTTCCTATGAAATTTACCACAAATATACATTTCTCGATTATACACATGGTATCAGTATTATTGTTTTTGAACTATCAATTCGTTTCTTAATTAGATCAGTGTATATAGATATCACCTTAAAATTATATCTGCATTTAAAAAAAAAATCCATATGGATCATGGTAATTAAGTATCAGATCAATAACAGTTTCTCTTCAAGAAGGAGACAGTATGTCCAGTAGTGGTTTAAGTTTTCTAGGGGTTTTTTAGGCAGATAATGGATACAGGTTTTGCGTTACGTATTCGTGTTATGCTCGTATGTTGTTTGCCGTATTCATATTACATAAGTAATACGGTCCACACCTTAATTTGCTCGTAGTGAAACACTTTCAAACTGTGTAACTACCGAATAGGCCAGTGAAGAAGGGGAAAATACAGAGTATTTTCAGCACAAATCCTTGACATCTTCCCTAATTTCAAAATTTTTCACTTGGCTTCGCCTTGTTCATGAAAGCAAGCAACACCGTACTTTGTTCATTAATGTATCCACAATATATGTATTGTGAGGAGGAACATTCCTCTGATTGTAAATTTTGGAGAGATTTACTTCGCGATTCGACTGGTTTAGTAGCTAGCACGCTTGCCATTAGTGCACGGGGCTCCGGGTCCGATTTCTGATGGGAAAGGATTGAAATTTGAATCATTACTCGGTGCCTGCTTTAAGCTGTTGGCCACTATCTAATATAGCCTTGGTGTTAAAAAGAGATAACAGATCATTCATTTGCGTAGTAAAATTCCTTTTCAAATAATATTAAATATCAAAGGGGTACAATGAAGCTAGAGAAAGTATAGAGGAATTTTCGGGGGAAATATCTGAAATTTTCCCCTGCACCTTTGATGAATCTTACGGTATTGAATCCATACAAAGAAATTGCTTTTCGCTATCTACTATCGATTTTCTGTAGCGATCAACGGTAAAGCTGGTGATGTTTGATTTCTACACTTCCAGTTTTGAATAAGGCATTAAGGGAGGTGGCAGACTCTATTCTTCGGATGATAAATTGTAAATTGTTCCCCTCCCCCCAAAAAAAAATCCTTTCTCGCTACCTCTGCATTTTTACTGTATGAAAATTCATGTTGAAAGCGGAAGTAATATGAATTCCTACCAGGTCCGGTTTTAGTAGAGAGAATAGGTTGGGTATGGAATGTGTAATCTTGGGACACTTGATCGATTCCAGAAAACTACTTCTCACTATCTGTGACCATTTTTGCAGTATGGCGATTAACGTTGAATCCGCAAATGGTTAATTCCGTCAGCGTCCGCTTTGGATAGAAAGTTAACGGATTGGATTAAACCTGTTGTTGGGACGCCGAATCTATTTCAGAAAACTGCTTCTCGGTATCTCTTTATTATTTATGCTCTCCGGATATTGAAACCGGAAGTAGTAGTAAATTCCTGCCAGTTCCTATTCTAGTAGAGATATAGGTGAAGATGGTATCTTTTCTTCAGATGCTAAATCGATTTCAAAAATCCATATGTCACTATCTGTTATCGTTTCCTATCTATGGTTATCAGCATTGAAACCTGAAATGTTTAATTTCAACTATTTCCGGTTTGAATAGAGAGTTAATCTATGAGATGGAACCTATTTTTAAGACCTATTCCAAAAAAATCGATATTCCTTACCTGTCGACGAACAGACAGATCCGTTCTGTAAGCCAGTACTAGGGGTGTTCGGAATTCGATTTCGTATTCCGGAATTCGGAATTCATCTAATTCCGGAATGTTCCGGAATTCCGGAACGTTTCGAAATTCCGGAATGTTCCGAAATTCCGGAACGTTCCGAAATTCCGGAACGTTTCGAAGTTCCGGAATGTTCCGCAAATTCCGTAACATTCCAAAAGTTTGGAATTGTGGAATGCTCAAAAGTATGAATTTCGGAACTGTTTTCAAGACTGAAATTTTGAAGCTCACTGTTGATTTTGGAATCGTAATATTAATATTGGTTCGAAGTTTGAATATAAAAGTTCGAAACAGTCCTGAGGCAATGGTTCTCAAACATTATTACAAGGCTTTAATCCCACAAATTTACTCGCAAATACTTTCTCGTTTCCACTTTGGTATCTATGGAATATAGTAGCAACATGTCTTAAACAGTTATGCATTCTCGTATTTACAATTATTGGAATAAAGTACTGCATTTTATCTTTATCTTTTACATTTTTTTTTCAATCATTGCCATTTTGTATTTTGAAGTACCAACAAGAAAACAATTTACATGTTTGGCATTTTAATTCCAAAATATTTGTTTTACTATTAAGCAAACAATGCAAGAGCACACGAAACATTTGTAGTCATGTCATTTGAAATTATATTTATGAACTTTTAATCTAAAGTACAAGGAGTACACATGAGTAATACATAATTGTGAAAATTTTGGCAACTAAAACCCTGAAATGGTATAACTGATGCTACCTGAGACGTCATCAAATAATGCAACAAAAATGTAAATGTAAATTACTATTGAAAGAAAAAGCAAAATTTCTGTGCTACAAAATAATACTGTTAGAGAACAATGATGTGGATAAAATATTATAAGGGCATTTTCATATAAATGCCCAGAGGATTTTTTTAAAAAAATTAGGGGAAAGTAGACTTTAGACGATATTAGACAAGGCAATTATGTATGCAAAATTAGGAGACATGCATTCAAATTGTTTCCTGTAATAAAAATTAGAATTCAACTTTCCATGGTAGATTGCACATGTTCTATCTCCGAACAAGGTGAAATACGTGCAATTTACTATGGAAAGTTGAATGTTAATTATTATTACACGAAATAATTTGAAAGCATGACTCTTAGCATGCAAGATTGCATAGAAAATTGCATCGCATAAAATGTGCTTTAGGGACTTTTAGCTTAACAAACTTCTTTTATCTCATTGATCTTTTTTATCTGATTAATTTGAGAAATCAGGAGAAAGAAAGTTTTCGCGAACTTTTCTACTCAAGGAAAGTAAGACATCAATTTTTGTAAAGATCAATTTACGCGAAGTACGAATAGTTTTTGATACAAATTAATTATTTCGTAAGAGCGAAATATGAACATTAGGCTAATACTTTTAATGTGAATATTAACATTTACGAAATGATTTCTTTCATTTTTAACTTTTACCATCGCTACTCACAATTTCGGGTATACTAATTGAACATTTACCTTTCTTGTTGTTAGTTAGTCATTGGTGCAGACCCTTTCATCTGAATGCATAACTACCCTTCATATTGCAGCTTTGTATGAAAATGTACATATTCTGTTGGCTTGTATCAATGTAATTGTTTAAAGAAAGTAACATGCTTTTACATCAGAATTTCACAACATTGATAATATATTGGTGATTAATACAATTTCTCAACAAACCAATTTTAAATGTTTTTCACTCACACAATTCATTTATCACCTTGCATAAAATTTTGATTAGTAGAGTTAGAACTAATCATCATACGTAGGTTCCAATGCTTAGTATTTAACTGATAGACACCTTTATTTAGTTAGTTATTCAAATAAGTATCGCAGGACACGAAAAGAGTAGCGCGTACATGTGAATAATTATAAGATATTATGTAAAGTTTGCACCTCTATTCGATTTACTCTCGTTGTACATTTTGACAAGTTATGCAAATAATGCTTGATAAAGCTTTCATTAAAAAAAAAAAAAAAAAAAAACAGCAGTAGCATCATGATTATAGAAGTTACAAAAAACATTAAACAGTAATCCCTTGTTCTAAGAATTTTTTTGCTGTTTGCAGCATGCAGTATACTAAATATTTGGTCTAGGAATTAATTCGTGCGGTTGGTACGCACACATTGAAGCTGTAGTACAAACACAAAATACATAAATACCTTAAGAAAAATATTGTCCATCGCTAGCCACCACTTTCGCCCATCTGTCAGGCAATGTACGGATTCCGTGGCGAAAGAAGTCCTCATCCTTGGAAGCGATCCAGTCAGAGACCCATGTTTCGATATCTTCTGAAGAAGTAAACCGCTGTCCAATCAAATCGTTGTTCATGCAATCGAACAAGTAGTAGTCCGAAGGAGCAACGTCTGGTGAATACGGCGGGTGGGGTAAAACTTCCCATCCGACATTTTCTAAATAGGTTTTGACCGGTTTTGCGACATGTGGGCGAGCGTTATCATGTTGAACAATAAGTTTATCATGTCTGTTCTCCCATTCTGGTCGTGTTCTGGCCAGAGCTTGCTTCAAACGCATTAATTGTCGTCGATAACGTTCTCCATTCATAGTTTCACCCGGTTGCAGCAGCTCATAGTACACCACACCTTTCATATCCCACCATATGCACAGCATAACCTTTGCACAGTGAATATCTCGTTTTGGTTGTGATGGATCTGGTTCACCTGGTTTCACCCAGGCCTTTTTTCGTTTAGGGTTCTCGTAATGGATCCACTTCTCATCACCCGTAATAATTCGATGCAGAAACCCCTTTCTGCTCTGTCGTTGAAGCAGCAATTCGCAAATGGTTTTTCGTCTTTCAACGTCTCTGTCTTTCAATTCATGTGGAACCCAATGTGACATCTTTTGAATCATTCCCATGGCTTTCAAGCGTTTGGAGACTGTTGTTTGATCAACGCCTAATGCTGCTGCAAGTTGTTCCTGCGTTTGACACGAATCCTGCTCGAGCAATGCTGTCAATTCTTCGTCTTGAAATTTTTTTGGCTCTTGGTCTGCCAAGCCGAAATCACCACTTCTAAACCGTGCAAACCACTTCTGACACGTTCGCTCAGCTAGAGCATGGTCACCATACACTTCCACCAAAATACGATGACTTTCAGTCGCACTTTTCTGCATGTTGAAGTAATGCAGCAGGACACCCCGCAAAAACACTTTATCAGGCACAAATTGCGCCATGTTCACTTAACTACAAACTGGTGTTGTTGACGCTTTAATCCACTGCCCTATACTACGAACGACAGGGGTTTGCAACATATGTGTGGATACACGGAACTGTGGGACGCTCCGTTCGTTGCGCCATCTCTTGTCCACCCGCACGAATTAATTCCTAGACCAAATACAATACAAGCGATTCATTAATAATTTTAGCTTTGCGTGATTTGAACCTGAAATATGAAATACTGATTCTAGTTTCCAAAAAGTTCATGTAACATCAATAATGCATATTTTTACATAATACGGACAGCAGCATAATAATTGTACATTTTTTTTCAGACTATCCTATCCCTTTAATTACTGAAAATCGTATTTTCTTTTAAATGATTCTCTGCCCCTCCTTCAGGTACTTATACTTGACAATGGCCATACATCAAAAGATATGCAGTTCAATTTCTTGTTAGGGTTGCCTCGTATAAATGGAAAAGGTACAGTCGGTATTCATTTAAAAAAGAATATAAAGGTGTTTCTCGGAAGATAAGCCAAACTAAAGGGAAGAACTAGCTCGAATTTCTATGTTCCGCTTTCTGCAACAAAATCACGGAATTTACACTGAATCACTTATGATTGAGACTTTATGGATAACCAGACAAAGTTTCAAATCTTATGCGCAATCGTTCACAGTGAACGGATCTAGACAATGAAACAAACCAGTTGCCGTGGACCAAAACTCCTTCCTTCAGCACAGCAGAATCAATATCCAGTTTCAAAGCTAAGCTTTGCGCACACCTCTCGTTTCGGGGTAACAGCAAAAATTATTTTTTCAATAAGAAGTTCCGGACTGTTTCGAAATTCCGGAATGTTCCGAAATTCCGGAATGTTTCGAAATTCCGGAATGTTCCGAAATTCCGGAATGTTTCGAAATTCCGGAATGTTCCGAAATTCCGGAATGTTTCGAAATTCCGGAATTCCGGAACGTGTTGAAACTGTGTTCCGATTCCGGAATTGGAATTTCCGTTCCGAAAAATTCCGGAATTCCGGAATTAGGAACAGCCCTAGCCAGTACTTATGTGTAGCGTAGTTTGGAAATCTAAAAAGAATGTGACGATGTTTGACATATAACTGCTAGACCGCTGTCCAATATTGATGGTTTTCCGCATATGAGTTCACCCTGGTAACTTAGACTTTTAGCACATTTTCGTCAACAATAAGAAGGGGGCGAGGAAACAATATGTAAAAATGATCGTAAACCACCAATATTAGTGTCCAGTGCATAGTCACTGAGAGAAATAGTGACACTCCGGATGCTTTTTAAGTCTAAATTCATCCCTCATCTGCATGGAGAGTGAGGGTAGGGAGTTAATATGTAAAAGTAATCGAAAATGATTGATATTAGTGTCCAGTCCATAGTTTTCTGTGTCGGTCAAATATATATATATATATATATATATTGACACAATGGTGTGTAAGTCCAGATTGACCTTCATTGGTATGGACGTGCGGAGTGGAGTGGAAAGAAACATGGCGTGTAAAAATAATAGAAAACTGCTGATGTTATGTCCAGTCGATAGTTTTCGGAGTCGCTGAGATGAATAGTGACACTCTCGTTTCCATTCAAGTCAAATTCATCTTCCTACGTGTCTTAAGGTGAGGAAAAGGTTAAAATACTTTCCATAAACGTTTTCCCGTGCGAAGAACAAACATTTCAGTGGTATTAAGCATTTTCATAAATAAAAGTACGTACGTGGGTCTGTTTCTTTATTTTGTTTTCTATTTTCAGGTATAAGTTGCTAGAGGAACAAGAGCAACGGGATAAGGCTCTTATAGAACAAGAAAAGAAAGATGCAGAGGAAGAAGAAAGACGAAGAAAAGGAGAAAAAGAAACGCAAGAGAAAAAGGAACTCTTGAATGGAATTCCGGGTAATTTTTCCACTAAATACTAACTTTGCTTCTGCTGTAGTTCAGTTGTTCTTTTACATCCACTTTAATTTTTATTCACACCATTTTAGAAACAGTTGATACTAGACATCTAGTAACTGTAAGTTTTGAACTATAAGAATATATGTTGAAATCATCTATACACCGTATGTAACGTCCTTTAAAAAATCCGTAATAACATTGTAGCCTCACTTCATATTATTATTATTAATAGTTTTAAATCAGCAAATTGCCTGCATAATTTAACACCCGATAGTACAAGTGGCGACATTATTTTTACTTTAAGCTAACCTCGTTCAACCTTATCACGCTTGGGCTTATGCCATCGATCCGGCATCACACTCACATTAGCAGTCTCATATCACGCTTATTCAGCCTCACATTCCCTTAATCATTTAGACATCACCCGCCCTCACACTCATTTCGTTTAGGTCGGGTGAGCGTAAATTTTGAGCTCATGAACCCCGACCTCATGAGTTCGGGAACCTTCAAGCGTGACGCACAGATAGACACCCTTTTATTATTATTATTATTATTATTATTATTATTATTATTATTATTATTATTATTATTATTATTATTATTATTATTATTATTGAGTTTTGATGCTTTAGGTCCCAATGAAACAGCGATGTTATGAATAACAAGACCTACCATTAACGAGGGCTTTTAACCCGGTGTAGATCTGTCCTGACAGTATTGGTCGTTCCCCACCATAATATCTCGCCTTCGAAAAAGCTGTATTACACGACCCCGCTATCGGCCCGGAATTTTTGTTATTATTACAGAGTTATTACAGATTATCTTGTTCTCTATTAAAGTATTTATAATTCACGTTCAGATGACAGCCAACACATAAGAGTAGTATCAATGGAGAGAAAGAAAAGGGCAAAAAGTTTTCTTTCAGTCCAGAATTGTTTTACATATGACGGTATTGAATGTGAACACCTTTTATCACTCTACACAATTTTTGGATGTGATGTGATTTTTTTAGATGCATATCCAGATCATGCATGGTAAGTGATTAGGGCCTTGTAGATTCATCCCCTTGAGAAAAAAGAAAATCACGGGGTGTAGTGTCCAGGAAATGTGGAAGCCATGGAATAATTTCATTATAGGCACAATGAGCACAGCCAATTCATTTGCTTGGTGGTAGCCGTCTGATTTCTTGCGAAAATTAGGGGAGGAATTGGTATCCTTTGGAAAACGAAACCGAAAATATCCTGTTACAGTTGCGACAGAAGTCACAACTGTGGTATATCCAAGTAATGAAATTCCTGTGATTGTTCCTTCGTCAAATAAGGTGACATACACTTTCTCATGGTTTATAGTATGAAACTTTACTTCGAGGAGTCATGTATATGCTTTTCGTAGATAGGGGGCTTTCGGTGTCCCAGATTCTAACGTTTCGTTTGTTCAGTCTACCCGAAAGCTAGAATGTGCCTTCATTACTGAATATTAATAATGATTGTAGAAAACTATCTTTCTCCATTAAAATTCACATAATCTCACAGAAAGAAAATCGCATCACTCCTGCCGGCGTCAGGCCTTTCAACAGTTATAATCGGCGGAGTTAAAATCTTAAACGCTTTCGCAGTCGGTTGAGGGGTGTCCAATTCATTTCTGGTTTTGGTAGTGGATTTGTGTAGACTTAGTGAAAGTTACACGGGCACGTGCCACTGGTTCAATACTTATAGGTGGAGGTACGAATAAGTTACACTTACAAATGCAGTATGAAACCTCTTTCCTTAAAATTGGAGAAACACGTACGAATTGAGTGTCCACTGAATGAATCTTCACCAAACTTTCTTTGAAAATTATATTTCACACCAATAATAGTCTAACAGAATAACTAGCAGCACAATACTTTTAATAAACAGAAATATAAGGTTCAATATGACGCACATTTACATCTCTTCTTTCATGTTTCTCTCCTTTCTAATAAAGTTCTTAATGAAATTTCTTGTAGTTTACCTTCTTCAGGGTTTTGTGATAATGTTCAAGCTATTTTTTAAGAAGTAGTTGGCGTACCATTCTTGCTTTTAGATTCCTTTATTCCAAACATATTTTTAGTACGATATCATGAGTAATTTTACCTGTGGTGGTATAAAAATCGGAACATAAAACATGTGATCCTTTGTCAACATGGTATTGACATGCCTATGTAATTTTCCTAGGTAGGTAGACAGATATTTAGATTGTTTGAGTATGAATCAGCAATATGTCTACAGATTTAACATGTAATTACATGCTAATTGGTGTAATCACGGAGTCCTTAAAATTAATGTATTCACAAAAGTGAGTAAAGAGGGTAAATGTTTTCATGAAAAACAATGAATAAAGATTGCAATATCGTACAATTATTACTTGGAAATGCAATAAATACGAAAATCGCATTTTAAATATTTAATTTGATCCGGAACCACAAAATAATAAAAAATAAAATATTAAAAAACATAAAGAATGCATTCTAATACCTGTTGAAACGTTACAGTAGTTACAATTACTATATTTCGCTTCCTTTTTACCTTACATGAAACATCTTCGGGCAGGTATATTTAGATAATATATTTAGATAATCTCTTTCTATTTCCGGGTAACATAAGTTGTCTTGCAGTTCATAAGAAAGGTTCTTAAACCTCTTTACGGATATGGCATCAAATGATGCCATATATTTATCGGGAAAATAATGCAATTTTTTTTCACGAAGAAAAATGCGAACTGAAGGTAAATAAAAATAATATTCTGAAGCACTTATTTTTACCTACCTTCAGTTCGCACTCTTCTTCGTGAAAAAATTTCGGGTTATTTTCCCGATAAATATATGGCATCGTTTGATGCCATATCCGTGAAGAGGTTAATTATGAAGTCATGCTATAGCAAAAATTATTTTCATTAACCATCTTCAATACCCAGTTGAAGTATTATTCTCTTACTTTCGGTAAAGACCCTTCAGTTGCTGAATGATTTGGGAAGCTTCTTCAAGAAAGAAGAGCGATAAACAGTAGTGGTGAAGAGAGCCGTAATGCCAACTACACATCACGCAGCTAAAAATTGCGCTTGATTTTCCAAGACCTTTGACGGTGTGTAATACGATTTAGTATAGCAAAATAGAAAACAGAGGTTGTCATGTTTTAGTGTAGAAAACTTGTGTAGAAAATTCGTTTAATAAACCAAGTAAAATTAAATTACTTCCTTTTTCATGTGGAAAATTTTCAATTATTGCAAAAAATTACTTGTGACTGTTGATCATTACATATTCAGTAGATGAGTTGTCAGAACTGTTGCAAAAGTTACTTTACAAAATCTGTTGACGCATTTCTAAACAAATTTCAGAAGAGGAAGATATGAGGACATGTGTTACATCAAAGCAGTTGTATGTCATGCTGAATGACCCAAAGAAGAAGCTGTTAATTCTGGACATCCGACAAGAAAACGACTTCGAAGAATCCCATATAAAATATGCAAACTGCATAAATATTCCGGAAAATTTAATTCAGCCTGGGTATGTATGCATACGCCGTATATTAGAATATTAATGTGAATCTTATTTATATGAATCTAAGAGATTATGTATTTCATAGCTAGTGACTTGCTGGTGTAATTGGCAAGGAGAATTCTGACCATGACTTACAATTAATTTATTAATAAATTACTACTACTCGAGTGCTTACGTTTTAATTGCTTCCATTATATGATATAAAGCTTTATGTGTGTGATTTATATGCTCCGTGTTGCCAGTTGATTAGCACCCTGCCTTTGGTGTGGGCAGTGGTGTTATTCTAATTTTTTAACAACCATTTCTGTATTATATACCTAGGTGTATATATATATATATATAAAATCTGAGAGAGATAGTAGATGGATAGGTAGATATAATTGGGAAAAAGCCATGCATGATAGGTACAAGAGTTCTTACGTTCTAGAACGCAATGCAAATTTTACCACCTTGAGTTCGAATTAAGAACTGTTTTTATTGTATTTTGTAGCGTCACGTTCAAACAAAACCAACTTTAGGAGGGGAAACATATGACAAAATATACAATAGTGTATTTTTGTTAGTAAAAGTTAGTTAGAGCTTTACCAAAATCAGTCTTTTGCTGTCTGGAAATTTGAGATTTTAAATGTTTATTCTCACCAATGGAGCAGTCAAAAGAATTAACAATTAAGACCTGAAAAACTCTATCGGTCGCATGAGATAAAGATCTTCGCGCAAGCCCATTCAAATTTCTGTCTGCCCATTGAATTGAAACAATTCAAAGTTGCTTGTTGACAACAATGCAAGCAAGCGAGAGAAGTACACAGATGTTTTCACTAACTTCTGTGGCTTCTTTCTTTCATTCTTGGTCGGGCCACACTGTATGTACAAGTATGAGTGTGTGTTTATGTCTGGTATAACAAACGGTTCTGCGAACTCGAAATATTTTAAGAACTGGTTCTAGCAAACCGGTGAAAACCGGCTGAATAGCACCACTGGGTGTGGGTAATCCAAGGTTCAGTTCTCTGTTGAAACAGAATTTTCGACTGGATCTATTATTAACGTTGAATCCGAACCATGTCCGGGGCTTGAATCCGGTCTAGTTGGCGGATGTACAGACACATCATATAAAAAGAGTGACCCTCATAGTGTTGACCGTTCCCCATCATACTATCCCTCCTCTAAACGAGCTGCACTGTCGATCCCGCCTACATCTAGAATCGAAAGTTCTCCGGAATGTTTTCTTCATTTTTTCACTAAGATATCAGAACATTTTGTGCTTCTATTTTCTTATATAATTTCATTTGCTTAAAAGCACATTTGTGCCAGTTCTTTGAGAAGCTATAGTGGAGAGATAATTGTGAAAAACTGTCTTTAGCTGATCTGTCATTAAACAACTGTAATCATTAGACTTATATGCTTTTCAGATTTAAATAAATTCAATCTTTCACAATACAGTTCGATTTGGAAGCAGAATTCACAATTTAAAAAAAAAAAAAATCTAAAACTGGAAGTCAGATCGTTAGGGCTTATACTTTCTGGCCTTTTTCAATATATTGGATTTATTGTATTATTATATTAATATCAACAGGAAGCTTGTGATTCATCTTTGAGAATTTCCATTCACGTTCTCTGCGAGATGTCGTTGTTTTTAAAACCCTTATCACCTTCTTTGCTGGACCATTTACCTTGATACGTCCTTGTAACTTTTAACTAATGGGCAAAAGTCGCTAAAAGCTTATACCGTAGAAATATCGGTTGGGGGACATTGTTTGGCATACTTTGTGATGTAAGGTTTTATTTTTTTCAAATGGAAGTACGTTAGGTTATTACACATTTCAATACCACACTTGTCATGCAGTGTTGGAAACTTAAAACGCAAGTACTACAAACATCGAAAAACAACCAAATTTTGGGAAGTTCTACAACACTAGTAACGTAAGTGAGACGAACGGGACAATGCACATCCAAAGTACCTTCACGTCTTATACTGCGATCATCATATGACGTATTTCTTACAAGTGGAAACAAAGTTAACAAGGAACTGGGAATTTTACTTTTCTCAAAGTACTTTATTTCGAAAAAGTGTTTAGATATGTATCACATTGAATCACGTATATAGTTTCCAATAGACGTGAAGCACATAATGCCCTTTACAGCAATTTGATATACAAACCATTCGGAAGATATGAAAAACACAAAATTTGATATTTTGCTTAAAATAGCTTATTTGTGGGAACTTTTTTAAAAATAATTTTTGATTTACTTTGCTTCTTTAATATTAAAACTATACTTTTTGGTAGGTATTATTACAATAAGTGCTCAGAATTCATAATTTTAAGCAGCGTAGCAAACTAACAGTTTTTACCGTATCTCGAGAACAGTTAAGAGATTTCAAATTGTAAACAGCATTGTGATGTTCAAATTGATTTTCTCGTATTCATTCGAAATCCGTTATATCATAATCATAGTATTAGACGCTTAATTACTTCGAATATGCTGTCGCGTTTGCGTTACTGCTGCTGTAGAAGCCACCAAAATGTGGATATTTGTGATACTTTAGCGTCCTTAGTTTGCAATAATAAATATAATAAATATAACATTAAATATTTTTTTTCTTAGCATATACATTTGAAATATGTTGTAGTGCCATTTGAAAAATATAACTTCATATGAGGTTTACGACACCGTTAACCTGGTATCACAAGGTATGCCAAATATTAAGCCGTTATTTGCATGATACAAAAAGTCAGCGCTTTTTGATTATTAAGTTACAAGATAAATGGTCCACCCTGTCTATAGTAATAAGTGAAAAAGCAAAAGTACTTTATTACCGTTACGAAGCACGGGAATAGCAACGTAAGTAAGTAAATAAATAATAATGGTGAAAGATTAGTAAATATCTTATTACTTGTCTTAAATAGAGGTATGATTCTAACACTTCCAGAAACTTCTTTCAAGATCAGAAGAATGTTAATATTTCTAAGCCTCAGCTTAAATATTGTTTCTGATAAAGTCATTCTATACTGAAGAGAAAGAATGAAAGGAGGAATAAAATTTCGGGGAAAGTCAATCAAGGACTGTGTGTAAAATGGTCACTTGATGGAACTGAGGAAGAGCCTTGGAAAACAGCCAGGATGCTCGGCTGCTGAATTTTAACCCTGGATTACCAGATCGCGAACTAGCAATATTGACGGCTCATCTATATCCTCTTAGTAAACGGAGTTGAGTTGAGTTGATTTTGAGTTTAATGTCCCGTTCATCAGCGAGACTATATGAGACATGGACCTAATGATTAACGTGGAATACGAACCGCATGAGCTCCCGCGGGAATCAAACCCGGTTTCCGACGCCAAAGGCGCGTACGCTAATCGCTTAGCCACAAGGGAACTCTCTTGGTAAACTGAATATAAGACTTTATATAAATACTGCTGTATAGCAAAAGTGGCTACCCGTATATATTGTTTCTTTGTTCATTAACTTCGAAGAGAGACAGCGATTTGAATAAATAGTTCTGTAAGAGACTAGTCTCTATTCGATTTGTTAAGCAAGAAACATTACTTCATTGATATCATTTGTGAGGATTTTTCCAATACGGTTTCAATCACTTATTTTGTGACCTTCACATGAAGATCAAATCACTTTATGAACATATATTGCACTTTTGGTGCAAGGTTTTCAAAATTGAAATAAGTTATCTTAATAAACTGATTGTTTATGTGGAAATAATTTTTATACGGTAATTTCTTTGTGAAAGAGCTGCAGGTTTAAAGATTCGTGTGTATCTCTCTTAGGCACTCCTTTTCCTGATTAACCCCTTGGACTGAAATGATGAGTCTAGCTCGTCATGCCCTTCCCGGTGCCAATTATATTGATGTTTTGAAAGTTATATAATGATAAACCATCTATAATACACTTTTATAACTTATACTTCAATTATCAGAATTCAGAAAATAAATCGTAGTGGAAGGGGTTAACTGATGCATTTAACCTTAATGCAAATATGTTAAGTGCACAAGTTACATCAAGAAAAGATAAAACAGAACCTAATAAGCGACTTTCACATTGTTAGGTCTGCAGGATTTCCATATTAAGAAGGTATGGAGATGAATCTTTAAATCTATACTATTTTTTTCATAAAGAAATTGCAGGATTTTCTATATAAACACATCAGTTTATCAAGATATATTATTTCAGTTTTAGAATTCTTACATCAAAACTGTAATATGTCCTTATAAAATGATTAGTTCTTCATGTGACCGACTTAACTTGGTGAATAAAGCCACGAAATAGATGGTTGAAACTGTACAGAAAATCTCTTACAGACATAATCAACGTATTGTTTCACTCATCTTACCAATTAGATTTAAAATGTGTGAATTATTATCTTAATTTTTTAACTTCCTATTTTTCGTAGAGTAAGCGCTGCTGGTCTTGAAAGAGGATTGGATTGTGAATCAAGAGACAAGTGGAAGAACAGAGGTAGTGCTGATCATGTAATCCTGTTAGATTGGAAAACAAGGAAAGATACGTTTTCTTCGTCGAAAGTGGTTCTTCTAAAAAATATCCTACTGAAGGTAAGAGCTTAAAGGGAATGTTAAAAATTATTTTTGTATCTACTGTATATTATCAGGATAGATAATCTCCCACGTGAAAACTATAATAAACTTACGTATCACTTAGATAAACAAATGATTAAAAACATACATATCGTTTTAACATGAAAGAGATATCCAGAAAGTCGTTATTACTAGATTTGTGTAGACATGAGGTGCATAAAATAACTTCTAAAGATATTGACACCACGTAGGCACGCGTTAGTATATCTGGCAACGCCGAAAGGACTCTCTAAAACTTTTTGTTGATGTTACTCTTTACGAAGGATAGTAAATCTCCGAGTAAAATATATCCTATATTAACTGTGGATGTACTGGTGTAAAAAAGTATCACCTGTTCTCACCAATATATTTTACACTGAGAGATCTCACCCCTAAGAAGAGAATAAAGAAATAACCTCGTGTCACCACTCTAAGGGAGAGGAATTCTCTGGTCTGAACACATGCCCACTGGCTAATAATCTGTGATAGAGCCTAGCATAGGATTTTATAAGCACAGAATAGGTAAATCTGCGTAGCTCAGATAATTGAACCTTAAGTGGTAGCTGTTGTCGATTTAGCAAGAGATACCTAGGTATAGATTATAGATTACCACAGTCATGTAAAACAAGACCGTCCTTTATTTGATTTTGGAGACACGGTAGCTCAGTGGTAGAGCGCTTATCTCTGATGCGCTCCGGCCAAGTAAGTTTGTGGTAGACAACATCGTGAGGTGGGTTTATAAAAGAGTGTAACATTCCTGATCGACCGGAAAAGAGCGACAAACAGCTTGATGTTGCACTCATTTATTGAAAATACTCACCTTAGCATTCATATAGCTGCTGAACAACATGAGATTAGTCACATGTCTGCGAAAAGAATGTTAAAGAAAATAAAGGTCCGCCCATACAAAATTCATCTGATATATCAGCTGAATGAAGATGTCTTTGATCATCGTGTAGACTTTTCTGAAAATATAATGAAAAAAATCAATGATGATCCACCACCACAATTGTATTTTCTGATGAAGCCACGTTCCACTTAACTGATTACATTAACAGATATAATTGCAGGTTTCGATTTGACAGCAATCTCATTGATCCTTTGCAAACTCATTCTAAATCCTGAAAATTTGAATATTTGAGAAGCAGTGCTAAATAATACAATAACTGTCCCCCTTTTTAGCAATGACAATTTGATTTTTGAACTGTGTGAGGAGATGCTTCAAAATCAAGTAATTCCATCAATGAGAGACACTCTAGAAGGCAATTTTGTCCACAGATGGTTCCAGCAAGATGGTGCAAGACCCAACTACATTATAAATATGCGGCAATTTCTTAACACGGAATGTCCTAAATAACGGATTGGCAGAAGGAGCGAGGTCGAGTGGCCCGCTCGTTCTCTGTTACCCTGATTTATCATCACTAGAACATTTTTTCTGGGGTTTTCTAAAAGTCCCAGTATACCAAGCAATGCCAACCAGTTTGGATAATCTTCGTCAAAGGGTTATTCATGATGTTGCACTTATTGAACTGGACGTCATCAGGAATGCAGTATTTATCTTTTACCATCGAATTGCTCACTGTCAGGCCAAGAAAGGTGCGCAGTTTGGCCACTGCTGTGAAATATCAGTTACACTTTGTTCATCAGCAAATTCTATACAACCAAGTCGTGAGAGGCAAGGGGACTCACGATAATCAAGTTCTTCGAGAAAAACGGGAAAACAGTACGTGGCTGGTAAAGCTGATGTGTAGTTACGCATTTCGCAGCTAGCCTAACAGTAAATTAAGATAGCAGGAAACGAAGACAGGACAACGTTCTCTACTCTCGAATTTCATGTGAAACGGAATGTAGTTAGTGTTCAACGAAGTTAGGGTTATGTTAAATCCAAGTGTATAGGTCACACCTCCCTAAAAATTTAACTGAACTTTGAGAACGTATTTAAAAAGCAGGTGGATCTACTGACTCTCACATACCCCTGTATATCAATTAAGTTTCTTTGTGCTTTATGCACGTTTTGTAAATTTGTTCCCCTCTGAAATCTCCGTCTTTTTTGTGCTTTTTAGTACTAGTGTGAAAAAAAATATTTTATTTAATCTGTCCGTGTCACGTGATGTTTAACGAACATATTGGTCTACTTAATTTTTACAATTCAAGGGAAGATGTGTCTTGTTGTAAAGCATAAACATTTTCCTTTCTATATCGTAATGGTTTACAACGGTCGTATTGAAATGTGAATAAAAGCAATTTTGTTTTATGCTAAGCCTTTTTAAAATATTGGTAACGTATTCCGTGCTTTTTAATTGCACGTGTATTTCTAGAAATATTTAGGTTATCATTAATCCCACGTAAAGTACATAATATTTCTTCTTTTGTGATTACAGTTCCACCTAAGTAGATAATGAAAAGTACTTTGAATGAAATTTGCGTATTTTCGGACGCAAAATCAAAATCTTCAATACAAATAGCGGGTTTCTATCTGCAATTTTCAAGTTGGTATCTGGGCCCTATGATGGGACTCCTGGGGACAATTGTTCACAGAATTTTATGGCCTCTGACATGGGTACATTCTTGCGTCACTAGATTTGTTACATTTTGTGTCCTTTCAGAAATGTTTAAGTCTCTGGAGACGTCGCGTCAGTATGATGATATTCTTTTTTGCGATTACAGCTCCATCTAGAAAGATAACGAAAAAGTACTTCCAGCAAAAGTTGCTTATTTTTGGTCGCAGAATCCGAATCTGCAATAAAAATAGGGGGTTTCCATTTCAAATTTTCAACTTGGCTCCTGGGGCCCTATTATGGAACCCCTGGGGGCGCTTGTTGTTCACAGAATTTTATAGGCCCCTGACATTGGTACGTTCTTGCGTAACTCGATTTGTGACATTTTTTGTCATTTCGGAAATATTTCAGATCGCAAAGTGAGGGGACGTAGGTACGATGATACTCATTTGTTTGCGATTGCAGCGCCATTTAGAAAGAACGAAAAAGTACTTCCAGCAAAAGTTGCTTATTCCTGATCGCAGAATCCGAATCTGCAATAAAAATAGGGGATTTCTGTTTGAAATTTTCAAGTTGCCCCTCTCCCCCCGGAACTTGATTTTATGTTAGTTAAATAGGTCTTTTTAAAATATTGGATACGTGTTTCGCGGTTTTTAAATCTCAAGTGTATTTCTCGAGATATTCCACTGTCCCAACCTTTTTGTTACACACTATATATATATATATATATATATATATATATATATATATATATATATATATATATATATATATATATTACGGTGGTTCGAAAAAAAATCATTTTTCTATTTCCGGAACGCTATAGTGCGCAAAAGTTGCCATTGGTATAGACAAGAAAAAACAAAAAAAAAAAATTATTTACATATCTTCCGGTCCCGCATCGCCGTTGAAATTTGAAAAATCCCGTAAAAACAAATTTTCAATATTTTTTAAAAGGACTGAATAATATAGAATGATGACCCTATATAGCCAAAAGGTATCTTCAAGAATGTAAAAACAACTTTAAAGTAAATAAACTATATAGTATCTTGTGGTCACGCATCGCTGTCAAAAATTTGTAAAATTTGCGAATTTAGCAAAATTTGACAGTTTAACATGTTTTATATTTTCTTAAAACAAGTAAGAGAAGGACGCTACTCACCATTTAGGGGGGGGGGGATGCTGCACTTGGTGTTCCACTACCCAACCAGCCATCCAATGATTAGAGTGTATTATTTACAATTGTATTTACAGATTTATAATTTCACATAATTCGTTCCGTACAAATTTTCATTTTCCCCTTTATTTTTGTCCATTACTAATGACTTTAAACTCTGATATATGCGGGGGCGGCAGTGGTAGAGCGTTAACCTCTTGTGCATGAGGTTCTTGGTTCGATCCCAGCTCGCGCCAAGTGACCTTTGTGGTGGACAAGCACCATGTGTGTGAGTTGTCTCGGGATTCTCCCACTTTCTTCATTCCACTATTTCATTCATTTCTCATCATCACCGTCTCCTTTAGCCTAGCCGGCATAACCGTGGAACATAAAACTTAAATACTTCATTTTTCATTTTTTTCTCATTTATGCGAAAATGTAGGCATGGATGATCTTGACAATAGTGTAGCTCTGATGAAGCCGTCTCTAGTACTGTGTCCATACACTCTACCAGTTAGTGAATTTGAACCTATCAATTTTGTGATTACTAAAATAGACAGGCAGATACTCAGCAAAGACCACCTGTATGTACTGGATAACCCTAACAGGACTGTATCAAAAGGCATCCAATTAGGGCATTGCTCTGAAGACTTTTCAGTTCGTCACTCTGGCTCTTTGTCACATTCAAGATGGTTCACTACAGCTAATAGTTCTGCGGCTATACATTAGTCTGGAAAGTCCTTCAGATAATGAGTCAGGTGGTTTGCCATTAAGCTGAGCAACAGTTTGACCGAAAGTCCACAACATATTTACGAGACCATTCAGAAAACGTCGTAGTTTGCCAGAAGAACTGAAATAAGTTGTAGACACTGTTATAGAACGGAATGCTTACTTTGCTCATTCCGAAAATTTGCCTTTGGCGATGGTCATTGATGAAAGAAACCACATTTGAGAGCTTAGGTACAGATGACTTTTGAAGGCAAGGAAAGCAGCTTTTGAAAGTGATCCTATTAGACATTTTCGTCACCAAACATGAACTTTGTAGCTAAAGATTACACCGAAATAATACAATGGGATACTTGTAATCTTACTTCTCCTATGTTAACACCATTGACTAATGACGAAGTAAGGTAGTTTATAAGCAGACACTAAGCTAGTTATTAATTTCAAGAAGTTTCCATGTCATACTCATGCTGTCGGAAGATGCGTTAAGCTTCTAACGGAATCTTCGGTATAGTGTGTGGACACAGTGCTAGAGACGGCTTCATCAGAGCTACACTATTGTCAAGATCATTCATGCCTATATTTTCGCAAGATATCAGAAAAAATGAAAAAATAGACTTAAGTTTTACGTCCCACGGTTATGCCGGGTAGGCTAAAGGAGACGGTGATGATGAGAAATGAATGAAATGGTGGAATAAAGAAAGTGGGAGGATCCCGAGAAAACATACACACACGGTGCTTGTCTACCACAAAGGTCACTTGGCGCGAGCTGGGATCGAACCAAGAACCCCATGCACAAGAATTCAACGTTCTACTACTGTGGTACCGCTACCCTCGCATAAATCTGTTTCAAGTCATTAGTAATGAGCAAAAATAAAACAGAAAATGAAAGTTTTTATTGGCGTATTATGTGAAATTATAAATTTGTAAATACAATTGTAAATAATACACCCTAATCATTTTATGACTGCTTGGGTAGTGGAACACCAAGTGCAGCCACTCCCACATGGTGAGTAAGGTCCTTCTCTTACTTGTTTTAAGAAAATATAAAATATGTTAAACTGTCAAATTTTGCTAAATTCGCAAATTTTACAAATTTTTGACAGCGATGCGTGACTAGAAGATACTATATAAATATAGTTTATTTATTTTAAAGTTGTTTTTACATACTTGAAGTTACCTTTAGGCTGCATAGGTCATCATTTTATATTATTCAGTCCATTTAGAAAAATATTGAAAATTTGTTGTTTTTACGGGATTTTTCAAATTTCAACGGCGATGCGGGACCGGAAGATATGTAACTAAAAAATTTCTTTTTTTTCTTTCTTTTCTTTTCTTTCTTGTCTATACCAATGGCAACTTTTGCGCACTATAGCGTTCCGGAAGTAGAAAAATGATTTTTTTCGAACCATCCTAATATATATATATTAGGGTGATTCGAAAAAAAACATTTTTCTATTTCCGGAACGCTATATATAAATATATTCTTTTCCGTAATTATAACTTTTGATGGCAAACAGATAATTTTTGTAAGTATTTCTTTCCAAAATTGCAGTACTTTAAACTAGCAAACGAAGTGATACTTAGGAAAATGAGAAAGCGAAATAAATGCATTAAACTTTTATATATATCTCCTTCAAATGAAACATTTAACAATGCAGTGACTTCGATGATTAAATATGTAATAACTATTTTTATTATGAAACTTTAAACTCTTAACAAACATTCCAAATATTAAAGCTGTCTAAAAGATTGCATGATCAAGTAATACATTGAACGAAATTACGTTAGCTCTCTTTGATGTAAAGTTTCCTTTCGAATCTAGGAATATTATATATATATAAATTAATGTATACACCAAACTCACCAATCTATTAAGACACTGACATCCACAATAATCAACAACTTAGTTACTCAATTAGGCACCAGTGGCGTTACAGTCAAACGCAAATTTAATGACCTGTGTTTTTTATGATGACAAACTATTACAGTACAAATAGTCAGTCATCTTTTACCTGACCAGTCCCAGCATTACTTGTTTTCGCCGATCTCACGAGAAACGGTATTCCAGTGCAGCTAAGCCATTGGGGAAGGTTTGTTTTATTTACTTAAAATTGTAGAAGAAGTAAAGTTTTTAACGGTAAAAGTGATTTAAAATTGCGCAGATAGATTTGTAAAAAGTAACTTTTTTTCCCCAGATATATCAAAATCTTGATGAGGGCTTAAAAACATAAAATTAGAACTACGACATTGTTGAATTTTTTTTATTAATTAATTAATTCTGAATGTAGTTATTTCATAAATACTGTCAGAGGTTTCGAAATGAAACAGGGACACAATGTTGATACATTGATATCCTTTTGCAAGATGGTACATGAAAGTATGGAGCATGAAGAGCACCAATCAAGTTATGAAAATCTTCACCTTGGGCCTGCATATAGGTCCAGAGTCTGGCGGGGTACTCGTCAGTGAAATTAGAAACAGGTCGATAGGGAAGTGGCGGGTTGCCTTGACCAGGGCGCGTTTCATGTGCTCCATATTAGGGTGTCTCTTCTTGCAGGCCATTAATTGAAGTACTGACTGCTGTTTGTAGTCGAGTTGATTCAAATCCGGACTGTTAAGATGATCGATTGATCGAAAATGCTCTATCATCCTATAATCCCAGACATTGCTTCTATAATTCAATTTGAATTTTAATAAACTGCAGCATAGGAACCACTATTGAAAAGTGTACATACATTTTTGAACGCCTGTTATGAAAGTTCTGAAGAGTTCTTTTCTTCATCACTAATGTTCTTTAATCTTTACTTATCAAGCGTATATAACACATTGTAATATCAAATTATTCACCTAATATTGTTTCTTTTAATTTGCCTTCAAATATTTTGAATGAGACACTCGACCATTCAAACTCAGGTAGATACAATGACTTAAGTCCTTTTTCACAGCACGATCTTCACGGTATCTTCTTTTGTGTCTCAACAATGGTAATTAAGAATATTACGTATTTTTTTAAAATACTTGTGGTCGCTTACCTTTCCAAAAGTAATAGCTTACTTTTATTATTTTTTTTTTTTCAACATAACAATATATGTATGTAGCCCTAGTGCACTAACAGAATTAGTAATAATTTTATATCACAATATTGCGAGCGGTGATGATATTTAGTAAGAAACAAGCAAAAAATAGCAGCTTTCTTCTGCGTGTAAGAAGCGCTTTAGGAAGAACCTTCTTTCATCGTCAGCTTACTTAAAATTCAGTTAAGCTAAAGATGGAAGAAGGTTCTTCCGAAAGGGCTTCTTTCATGTAGAAGGAAACTGCTATTTTTTGCGGTGCCTTTCTGCTTGTTTCTTACTAGTAATAATTCAGTTTATTTGTGTTTTAGGTGTTCTTGTAAGGGCCTAGCGGAATAAGCATGTGAAAACTGCCCCCCAAGCATATCTGCACCAAGTTTACAGTATCGATTAACATTTATGAGAAACTCAGTTTCCAAAATTTTCGGCCCCCCACGCGCTTTTGGAGGGGTGTTAGGAGGGGGCAAGGAAATTTGAATTATTTTTTTTCTCTCCTGAACGGCTCAACCGATTTGCACGAAAAAAAAAGTATGTTAGGTGTTCTCAATAAGAGAAAAGTCGGAAAATATTGTCTTGAAATTTTTGGGGATTGAAAATTGAAGTCAACAATTTTTTGAAATTGAAAGAAAAAAAAAATGGAAGACTAACTGGGACACACATAAGTTTTTGCCAGTTTTGTCTTAAGAAGATCCCTAACAACATATATTCTTTTCATTTTGTTTGCAAGTGTACCTCATACTGAAAAAAAAAGGCAAATGTACTAGCTCAGCATCTATGTGGTATACTGTACACCACTAGGATAACCAATACCTTTAATTGGGGGGAGGGTGAAGTTGTTATAACATTGGAATCTTATGATAAGTATTTTTTTTTTTTTGTCTTAATGATAATTGGTCTCTGAGGATGAAGGGTGTTCTCCACCTTGTTCACACCTCCCTTGGCTACGCCACTGCTGTACATAAACTGAAATTATACATTCTCGCATTTTGTGTTAATTTTGCAAATAATCAATGTTCTGCGATATATATAGATTTTTTTTTTTTTTGTAATTGTTCTTGTTTTGTAACAGTTGGTTAATAATATGCCTGTTGTTAATAGATATTTATGTGTTTAGTTTGTTTCGATGGTATTACTGTATATGTGTCTTTAATATGATCAAATAAATAATGAATTAAAAGAAATTAACCCTCATCCCTGTTTTCGTCCACTACTGGAACAATTTCGGTTTTCGTGAACATTTTACTGAGTATTTCAGCTGGTCGAATGATTTTCGATAAGTATCTCGCATGTAATAAATAATACACAATAGCAGCAACGTGTGAACAGCAGCCAACAGTTCTTCTACCATTATCTCATTCACATGCATAGTGTATTATGCCAGAAATTCCGATACTGTTAGGTTTGTATCTGATGAAGCATCTATATTATGTCCAAGAAATGTGTCGAGATGGTACTTTGAATTTGGGGACTGTTGTGGTTCCCTCCTTCCACACTGTTTCGGCTCTAAGGGAATCCAATCATAATAAACCACAAGCAAATAATAAAAATTACCATCAAATATATGGGTTGTCTTATTCTCAAATAAAAATTAGTCCTATCAGGGTAAATAAATATTTATTTAGATAATAAATAAATTGTAGTGATTCGACGAAATTCCTTAAGGTAAAATGAAAAAAAAAAAAAAAAATTCCGGAACTCTTTCACTTCAGAGCTGTATCCCTTAAGTCAGATGATCATCACTCAGACCAACGGACTCCTACAAATTTGCTTAGTCATACTCCACCGATCTGTAACTCCTCACAGTTTTGTCTGACGCCTACCTCTATCAGGAAAGCCTGACTACAACTTTCCGTCTATAAATGTAAGAGACCTTGTTGTCAATGGACATCACTTAGTCCAAAGATGGATTCTCTTTCTCTAAAGAGAAGACCATCACTCAGGCTTCTCTGGCGTAGAAGAAGAAGGAAAAAAACGTGTTTTCTGCTTCCGAGGTTAAAAAAAAATATAACCTACTTATCCTAACTAGAAGATAATGCGAATCACTTATCCCAATAAGCTATCATTCAAGCTTATCACCTGGCTAACTAAATGTTATCAAAACTTGGTCATCACTTAGACCGAAGGAAATCACTTATTCCTTGCTCTAGCCATCACTTAGGTCAGTCCCTTACTTATTTCATTATAAAATCAGAAAATTCTATTGCCATCACTCAGGCTCCAGAGAAATCATTTATTCTCTTGTCATCGGTCATCATTCAGACCGTTTCCTACAAGATACGAAAGTTTTTTAAGCGAGGAAGGACCTTCAACATAGATTGGCTCTAACAGCCATAGTCATCCAGAATTTTATTTTCTCTTAAAAATCCGCAAAAATGTCTTTTGAACGCGAGCAACCGTCGCAAGCCTCTGGAAAATTCCATCGATCACTATAAGAAAATCTATATAGAAAAAACTTGAATGTTGAGTTCGTTAAATAAAGCTGAAAGAAATCCAAGCAAGAAAATACACAGTTTAAGCAGATATACACATACAAATAAGTAAGCAATAACTAAGATGAAATTATATAACACATAATACGTATATATGTAATTAAATATATATGTCTGGTCAGACTTGCCTTTATCAGTAACAAAATTATATACACTTTTACACTAATCCTTTATTCACAAAAAATAAAGACAGTAAGAGCGAACACTCGTCCTTACAACACATTTGGTTCAGTCTTCGCATATTCGAAAACAACGTTTCCATCTTTATGTAGCATTTCTGTTAAATAGGATACGGCTTGGGAAAGTTGATGTGACCCAGTAAAAAGAATCTGCAAATCCTTTTCGGTCATTTCTGGAAAATCAAGAAGTTCATTGGAAGTGATAGTGTTGAAAGGGACATTTCGCCGGATCCAAGCTTTCTCTTCTGCTTCAGTAGCTAGAACATTTTCCATGCCGTTTTGACTGTGCATTGTTTGCAAAATGTCATCTGTGTATTCCACATCCGATTGTAGTCTCTTGCCGTATGAATTATTTAAAAATGATGCGATTCTGAAATAATCTCCATCTTCCGGTACCAGTTGTCTATTTTGTGATCTAACAGAATATACTTGTATTTCAGCATGCCGTGCACAGATTCAACCGCCCACTGAATTTTGGTCACAAAACGAGATTTGTTAATTTCTTGAGTAGTTTGCGCTTCCCTTTCAAAGCAGGCATCAATACTTCGAAGTTCTTTTCTTCGAGATAGGTTTTCACATCTCCGAAACCACGATCGAGTAAAAACTTATCTTCTTTTTCTAGTAATGCATACAAACCAGTTTCGTCTTTGATGATTGATTCCAGAGTTTTTGCATCATTTTCATTGGCAGGATAAGGTCCGAGCATATCTACTACGTATCCATCAGTAGTACAAATCATAAAAGGCTTGCAAAGATGAACTTTTTTTCTGGCCAGAGAAAGATTTTCTTTGGTATCGATTATTTGTACTTTTTGGGTGTCGTGCATAGGTACCATCACAAATTAAAAATAAGGAGTCCGCGTTGAACAGTTTTCTTGTGATTTCCGTTGTGTGGCTATTCAATAGATCGTCTCTGTTAACACTCTTAATACCAAAACGAGTTGGTAAGATATTATTTTCAAAAGATGTAATCACACTAGCACAGTAATCGGAAATCGTCTGTTCATGTTCTATACCTAATATGGAAGCTAACACCTTGTTGGAATTTCCAGTTCGTAGTTTGAAAAGAAACATAACGAAGTTATAGACTGAGTTATAGACTGCGACTCTCTATTTTGCATGGAAACCATCATGTCTCGCAGTTCCATAAGATTGTCCCAAGATAGCCCTGTGAAGACTTGAATTTGCTGTTCTGAAAGACTAAAGTCGCCAATTTTATCATACAATGTGGAATCACATTTCAAGGAAATTGAAGGAATCTTTGTAAATTCTGCGACACTGAGCTTAGAAGTATGAGAATGCACTTTTACGTTGTTTAGATCCTCGTAAAACCGATTCTTAATGAAATTGGTTCTATAACATATATTCCCAACTGGGATGAAGATATGTTTTTTGATGTAACATTGCATTCGTGTATCGTCAGGAACTACAGTGATATTGTTCGTAGAAAACATAAACAAAATATTTATGAGTAGCGACTGTTCTTTGCATCGAAATTTCAACGTACTCCTCACTTGTATTTACTTTGAGGCTTACTTCGAATAAGAATCCATCAGATAATGATTGAGAAGGATCCGGGTTTTATTATTATATATATATATATATATATATATACTACCCATTTCAGATAGGATTGCCGTTGTTTATGGTGGCAAAACACAGAACTAAGATGTAAACAGAACGCAGCTAAGACGTGACAGCCCACTCGTGATTCAGTAATCTGCAGTGTTGAAAACTCAGTACGTTTCTGCAGAAAACATGGTACGTTCTTTGTGGAAACAAGCATGGTTTAAGTTAGCGTAGGAGTATATGTATGGGCATGTGAGTGACAAGGATTGTTTGCTTCAACTACTCTCCCTCCCTCTCTCTCTAAGCCTATCTCTATTCATCTATCTATCTCCCGCCCTCTCTCTCTCTCTCTCTCTCTCTCTCTCTCTCTCTCTCTCTATTTCTCTGTCATAGTCACAGAACTCGCAAGCCGAGGCTTGCTGCCAGTGTTCGAATTAACACTTTCGATCCTGGACAATTTCAGCCCTCATTTTCCCCTTGTCCTGGGGTTTTTTGAGAGTTAGAAAAAAATTACTGAAATCTTAATTATGCACATAGAAAGATAAAATTTGGTTTCCTGAAAGAAGAATAACCATTTGTCATGTAGAAACAGATTTAAATGCCTTGTGCACAGGAAGGTGGGTGTGATGACGTCATACTTTTAAAGAACATTTTGCTGATATTCTAATAAACGTGTAACGTGGAATAAAATCATTTCTTTTAAACCATACATAAAAATACCCAAATGGAACTAGGTTTAGATAGCGGCATGCTGAATAGGTGCTAACAAAATAACATTCTACTCGGGAAGAGTGATGTCTCTCCACAGAGAAAATATAGAGTATTTTTTTCAAAGCACCTTCGGGATGCTTCTTTGCAATTTATTGAGATTCGTACCTGTTCATTTCATTTACGATAGCTAGCATCATAGTCAAGAAATAAAGAAAATAAATCAAAGAAAGATAGATAGGGATAGCAGTAAATACTTGGGAGGGATTGAAACCGGAAATTCAGCAAAATTCAGGTTTTTGAGATGGTTGCAAATTTTCAGTCCATCCTAATTCTTCATCTGTATTACGAGTCTTTTTTCTTTCTTTACTGGAGGCAAAAGCGATTCTCCCATTCGCTTATCAATAACAAATTTCGTCAGAAAAATAATCTGCTTGTATTTCGTATGCATCAGTGTCCGAATCATTTGTTATCTCAACAATTTCCCCTTTCGACAGGCGAGACGGTTGCGAACGCAATGTACTAGAAAACCTGTAACTCCATTGAATACGAAAGAACAAAATGCTCACGATAAAACCTCGAAGAAAAGTGATCCTTCCTTCTTTAGCTTAGTGAGAATGAGGAGCAAAATGCATCGCACTTGTTACGAAAAAAAAAAAAAAAAGAAACCCCAGCTGGTTCCTAAAATTATTTATTTATTTCGTTCTGCATCCAAGATAGGGTTATGACATGTTTTCCTAGACACATGATATAATAAATTTTACACGCCAATAGGAGTCATATAAACAAGAGAAATAAAGTGTGCATAAAACACTGAAACATAAACAAGAAAATAGAGTACACGTCACAATAACTCTTCCTCTAATTTCCTTCTCTTGCCCGAGCGAAAATAAAACAACACGGGACACTATAAGGTGTTGATCAGATATTACAGTTCTCATAAACCACGTGCTTATGTGCAACCACGTGATCTCTGCAGATCATGATATACGAGACATCACGTTACAGGGTTGTCAGGCTTACGCCTGATTTCCCGGGGCGGATCCAGGACGGACTTGTCGGGGGGGGGGTTGTAATACTGCTAGTTAGAGCTACTTTTAAGAGCTTCAAACTCTGGGATGGGTTTTATTTATGTATAAAATAAAAAAGTGTTTTCTTCTGGGGGAAGGGCAATTGCCCTGATCGACCCCCTGGATCCGCCCCTGCAAGAGATTGTTGTTTCTTTTGCTAATCTGCAGAAAATTAGCAACAGATTTGATCGTTGGGACATACATTTCACATTAGGAAGTATGCAATGCTTCTGTATGCGAGTTATTTTACTATTTTAGCTTTGTTTACCTGTTCACTTCTTTGAACACTGTCCCTCTGTCTCTTGCTTAGCTAGCACTAAAGCCTAGATGGGGCTAGGGTCCCGCCGTGGTGTAGTGTATGGAACACCACCTATTAAAGGAGTGACGGGGAATATCGGGAGGATAGGAGCCTACTGGAATATAGACGGGGGTCGTGGGCCCCGGGTAAGGTACACACTCACGAGAGGGTTGGAGGAATCTCGCCCATTAAAAACTTCATAAAATGTCATTTCTACTTTATTTCAATTTGAGAAGAAACATTCCCCCCACTTCCCCGTCACCTAGGTTGGGACAATTTCGCACCCTAATCCCTGGTCCAGCATACTAACAATAACCAGAAAATAGCAATAAATAAAGACTGAAATATGAAATGTAAGGTTTCACATTTCTGTTTTTAGTATAGATGAAATTATTTGTCGAACGGTATGCAATTTGTATTGGGTAAAACTTCAATAATCTTTGGCAGTTCTTTCCATGAGTTTTTTTTCTTAACTTTTGATTTTTCTACGTGGGATTAGACTTGGATTTATGTGGGGCTTAGCCACCTCTAGAACCCCCTTAGCTACGCCACTAATGAGGATAAATCCTTCACAATTCTACATTTTCTTACTATGCTGTTCTTACAACAGGATTAACAAAGGGATGCATTAGGATGCCTAAGTGCTTACAGCAGGATTCCTAAAAACCATCAAGACAAATTCTTACAACTTTTTAATTTTTCATGTTTTTAGGAGTATGTTATAAAGTTTCAAAATGTAGCATGTTTCATAACATGTTCCGGACCTTTTGTTGGAACGTGACGCTTTGTTCAGTTCGTTTTCGATATTGTGCGTTAGCAACACTCGCCAATACAGAGACAGGCAGCGCATGACTCAATGTTGACTACATCAGCGCCCCCAAATAAACAACGGCACTCCTGGGTGAAATAGGTAGTATATATATATATATATATATATATATATATATATATATATATAAATAGAAAGTCGACATTTATTACATAAAATGTCGTTGACCTCCACTTGCCTACCAAATACAGCAGCATAAATCTCTGCTTCAGTGTCATTCCTGATTACTTTTTAAAAAAAAAAAAAATACCTGGAGTTCTCTTTAAATCTTTTCTGTTGCATCCATTACATACTACACGCATCTTAGGCATGTTTAGTAGCAAACCTATTTAACGAGATTCACTTAAATACTTACAGTGAATAAGAATGCACAAAATAGAAAGTTTTCCGTAGTGATCGGAACGTTCTGGAGTCACGACGATAAGTAATAACAGGTCTTCAGCGTCGACTTACACTGTATAGCCGTGGAACTCTTCTCCCTCCATTTGTAGCGCATGCGCATCTGTAGGTACTTACGGAGAAGCATTCGACCAGCTAAAATACTCACTAACAGTTAATGAAAATTGAAGTTATTCTAGTAGTGGACGAAAACAGGGATGAGGATTTTTTTTTTTTTAATTTCAATTAATTCTTTATTTAATCATATCAAACACACACACACAGTAATACCATCAAAACAAACTACACACAAAAATACCTATTAACAAGAGGCATATTATTAACCAACTGTTACAAAACAAGAACAATTAAAAAAAAAAAACTATATATAGTAGAACATTGATTATGTGCAAAATTAACACAAAAAGCGGGAATGTATAATTTCAGTTGATGTCAGCAGTGGTGTAGGCAAGGGAGGTAAGAACAGGGTCGAAACCCCCCTTCATCCTCAGAGACCAATTACCATTAACACATAAAAATACTTGTTATCATAAGATTCCGATGTTATAACAACTTCATCTCCCCCTGCATTCAAAGGTACTGGTTATTGTAGTGGTGTACAGTGTGTATCATATGTATACCACATAGATGCTGACCTATGTACATTTTCCTTTTTTTTTTTCAGTATGAGGTAAACTTGCAAACAAAATGAAAATAATATATGTTGTTAGGGACCCTCTCAAGATAAAAAAAAAGTGGGTGTCCCAGTTAGTCTTCCACTAAAAAATTTTGTTCGAAAATTTCAAAACAATATTTTCCGACTTTTCTCTTGTTGAGAATACCTAACATATCTTTTTATGCAAATCGGTTGAGCCATTCAGGAGAAAAAAAAAATCAAATTTCCTCTTCCCCCCTTCTAACACCCCTCCAAAAGCACTTGGGCTGAAAATTTTGAAAACTGAGTTCCTCATAAATGTTAATCGATACTGTAAATTTGGTGCAGATATGCTTGGGGGCAGTTTTCACATGCTTATTCCGCTAGGCCCTTCGTACATTTTTTTAAAAATTAATTTATTCATATCAGTTTGTTTTTCATTACACGTAACTTCAGTTCATATTAAGAAATGAAGCTAATAAAACTGCGCATAAAGCCAGTGAATATGGATTAGTCATATTCCGAGAATACCCAATTCTAATTGGCGTATGAGAGCTTATCAAAATTATTTATCGGAAGTTGAATCTTCAATGAAATATTGCGGCAATGTATTGCCGCAATTAAATTATACACAGTTTCACTCAATATATGATTTCAGAGTAGAGGTCTTCAAGAATAGTCTATATCCGTTCTGTGATTTCTTCTCGCAGTCTAAATAATTTTTTTTTTTTTTACCAATAGAGTTCTTACATACCAAAACCACTTGGCGTAACAGCCCATTTGAGGGTCTGAGCCGCTGCGACGCCATGTTACTAACCGGCTTATCGGGAGCTTTCTAGACCTAGTAGTCGTCGCGTCGTTCATTAACGTGACTCCCCAGTTTTCCTCATGATGCTGGGTGGACGCCGAAAATTGGGCGACACCGACCGGTAATCGAATCCGGGACCACACTCTAACCACTAGGCTACAGTGTCCCCTAGAGCTTTTACATAAAAAGATAAAATGTCGAGTTGAAAATAACAGTTTTTCATATTTAAAGCTAGAGATACATGTCACGGGATTTTTATTTTATTATTGTTATTTATTTAATTGTGGGAAATTTGTGAACGCTGATATATCTAGCACTATTTTTGCTATGCACTTCCTAAGAGTTTAAAACTGGAATATGAATAGTTCCACAATGGTAAGAGATTTCGGAATAAGAGTTCCTCGCAGATAATGTATCTTTCTTTATATGGAATGAAAATTGATAGTTGTTGTTGTACGTAATTTTCTTTTTAAAATTAGGAACTGAAATTAAAAAATGATAATTGCCAGTTATTATTAAATGTTTCAATTTTTATTGTTTATTTTCGAGTTATGATAGAAGAGAAGAAAGTATGATGATCGTGAGAAAAGAAAATCAGATTCGAAATTCCAACGAATTTACACGTTTTGTAGCCCTTACATACCGAAAAAGTAATTTTTTGACGTCTATCTGCTCGTCCGTTCGTCCGGAAGTACACTCATCTAGAAGCCATACCGTCCAATATATCTGGACAAAATATTAAATTTAAGGTTTTTTATGGGATTCCCCAGAGAGGTTTTTCGAATTTTCTTTATACCCTCAAAAATAAGGATAATTTATTGAAGAGTGAGAATTAAAAAAATGTTATTTTCTTGAAAACTGCTCTGACGAATTTATTTATTTATTTTATAAAGGAATATTTCATTAAGAACCCTATAATATAATATGAGCTGTTTCTTCGGGAAAAATTCACAAGAGCGATTTTCTCAAAAACAATAATTCAAGTAATTTTGTTCATAATACATAAATAAATGTTTCAGTAACAAATCTACAATATGTTATAAATTATTTTTCATTAAAAAAATCTGAACGGATAGTTTGCTCCTGGTGGTGGGTTTTTCACGGACGATTTTCTCAAAAACGACCCGGGCAATTTTGTTCATATTTAGTAAATAAATATAAACTAATTATTTGCTGAGCAAAACTATATATTTTCATTAAAATTCAACACGTGTTACAGTTTCGCCAACTAACTCTTTGGCTTCATCAGACACTATGTGATATAGTATAACTCTACAATCGTATATACATACAACAGCTAAGATATCTTTCTTGTGATTGGCTACTGGCAGCAGCAAATCCCTTTCAATTATACTTATTGAAGCCAGAGAGTTAGCTGGCGAAACTGTAACACGTGTTGAATTTTAATGAAAATATATAGTTTTGCTCAGCAAATAATTAGTTATATTTAATTATAACCAAGCAAAGCTTCTACTTATGGAAAATGTTACAGTTAGTAAATAAATGTTTCATTAACAGACCTATATCTATGGTATAAATTACGTTTCATTAAAACATCCAGAAGGGTAGCGCCCTATAAAACCGTTGCTATGAGAAAGGAAACTTCAAAAATAGGGTGCGGTGTATTAATGTTACGGATTTTACTGACGAAAAACATTGTGTCAGGCAGTATTTATCATCTTAGCATTATTGAAATGAATTTAGTTGTAGAAAAAATGTCATTCTTTTTATTTCCAGTGGGATCCAGGCATAATATATAAAAGAGAACCACTGTTTTTAGATGGCGGGTACGAAGATTGGTTGATGACGTATCCTATATGTACAACTAATCCGAGCGTAACTGTGCCTTTTGATGATTGTGGTCCTAATTTGGACGATCTTCTGGGTAAGTATTAGTAAATACGTGGAAGTTTGTAGAAGTAAATTTGACTTGCGAATTTTGCGAAAACCCTCATATATATGAAATAAGCAAAGAAATAATTACCTTTATTTTATAATATTTCAAATTCATTTATCACAAGTAATAAACGCCTCCAAGTACTTATATGCAGTAAAACCAGGGCTTTTGTTTCCTTACATTGCGTTAATTTATTAATTGGTTCAATATGTTTGGTCCATCAACCATCTTGCAGATATTATAGGGACTTCAGCTTATTTTTGTAGGTAAGTACGTTTCCCTACAACATCTTTTTTCTGTCTTCTTTAAATTGTATACCTAAAATATTATACCACATATTTGTGAGAAAACACTGAAGATTATTGGACAAAAGCCACTGTAGAAGAAGGTGCTTTTATCTTCATAGTAGAGGTTGTTAGCACATGAAACAAAAGACCTGTAAGGAAACGTACATATCTGCAAAAATAAGCTTAGACAACCATTGATATCTGCAGGATGATTGATGAACGAAATCTATTGGACCAATTAGTAAATTAATGTAGCATAAAATAACAAAAGCTTGTATTTTTACATACTCTTACAAGCTGCATAAAAATGAAATTTGTAACGTTCAGTACTTGTGCAGCTAATCCATGAGAGTCAGTGGCTTAGTGCTAGTGTGTAAACTGTGGTGAGAAGATTCTCTGATCCCATCTTAGGATACATGAGTTTGTAGTAGATAATATATTTTTTATGTTTTATCACTCCGTTTCCTTGCACTCTCTTTACTCCACCAGACTTTAAATTATCATGCAATACGTTAAACCAAAGATTTCGTTTCAACTTTTCCTAATTATCATTATCTTGTAGGGATTTACTTGTTTATTTTCCAGAGCTTTTGAATAGTAAATTATACATCATTCACTTTTCAAAAGCTAAGGATGAATACAAGGCCTTGTCATATTTATAACTTTCGAACAACGACAGGAGAAAAGAAGGTATAATGATTGTACAAAATGGTAATCGAATCGAATTCGAGATTGTATCTAATTTTCGTAACTCATGGCTCGTACAAATCAAAAAAAGCATTTTTGGATGGTGTCCGTCTTTTCGTCCGTTTATCCCAATATATATGTATATATACGCTTAGAGGCCATACCGTTCACCTTGTCCGGACTTCATGTAAAATTAAAGATTTTTATAAAGATTCTCAGGAGACGGCTGTGGAATTTCCTTCCTGCCCAGAAAAGTAAGGATAGTTTACAGCATGATGAAATTCAAAAGTACTATTTCCTCATAAACAGCTCCAATGAGAGTTTATGCTGGTGTATCAATAGTCCGGGGTCATAGGTGAACGGCGTTATGAATAGATAAGAAAAAATGGGAAAAGGAAGAAATTGTTGGAAATAGATTGGGAAGCGTAGTTGGGAAAGGGTTTGATATATTGTAGGTTCCCTAACGCAATGTGTGCACGTTAACTGTGTCATTTTTGCGTGCTCTTACGTTCCATTCAAGCAGCCTGCAGAACTGGAAACATAACTGTTTTGTTAAACATAGGACACCTTAACCGATGTGAAGCCCAAACGACTAGTGTGATTGGACAAATTTCACCATTTTAAATTTTAAACTATCTATTTCCAGCAAAGTTTCTTTTCGTTTTTCGTATATATACCCATAACGGAATTGGCCTATGGCCCTGGACACAGATTCACTAGGTCTAGTTAACTCTTCCGGTGAGATTTTGGACTAATTTCTCGAGACAATTCAAGCGATTTTATACATATTTCGTTAATATTCATGTGATATGGCAGAAGTCATAATTTAATTCAAGAAGTGCAAGAGAGGAAGCTCAGTACAGTGGCCTGTTTGTTATTTATCTATGATCTCCTTTCACTCTATAGGACAAAAATATGGGGTGAAATTTATAAAATACATAAATAAATTATTTCAAAGTTTATACGTATGTTCACGCTTTATACGTACAGTATGACAAACACTTCCAACATACACACATTGTTAGGTTTGTTGTTATTTTCACCAATAATTAGTAATTATTAAGTGTCGGATGTACATTTAATTATGAAAAGCATAACTTCCTTCTGAGTGTACAATGTTTTATGTGAAAACTGAGTAGTAGATCGGAACCCACTGTAGTAGGTCATAATTTATGATTTTGTTGTTACATAAGGGAGTAAAAAAGAAGTCGTATATACATTCACTGACAAACAAACAAACAAACAAAAGATAAAAAATAATAAAAAAAAGCAGCAGCACTCAGAAGGAATGGAGAGAAGGAAATGAAACGTCACGATTTTCAAGGCCATATAACTTTATTGTAATAATTACTAGATCAATCCGACAACGAGTTTGTATGAGCGTAATGTGTGTTGCATATCAGCAAGGTGTAGCACCCCTCGGGTACTTATACGTGTGTGTTTGCGGCTTGGAAATGAGTCGTAGAGTCGTCGTATCGTCGCCTGTAGCATGTTAGTCCATAACTATTGTAACTGTACCTCGAGATCTTTGAAATCGGCAGTAGCGCAAAGTTGGCATTCGAGCTAGTCCCAAGTGTTTTCAACTAAAGAAAGATCATTTGACCTTGGTGGCCAGGGAAGATCCTCAACATGACGTATACAGCCCATGACAGAAGATGTTTTAGAGGGTAGACTACTTGTGTCTTCTGCATTAGACGTTTAGCCTTCATAGGGTAGGAGCTGGCCACCCTAACGGATCAAATAGTTTTGCCAAAACAGACAATAATTGTCTCGATAAAATTTAGTACAATGATTTGGAAAGAGCATGTGTTTTAAGACAGACATGGCTTCGCTCCTAATGCCTTGATGGCATCATCATCATCATTCCAAGGACAGATTGTGTTAGTCTCTCTCAAATGACTGGGGATGGATTTTAAAGCACTTGACTCACTACTCGCCCACTTGCTCAGTTCAAATCTTCCCGTTTCTAACAGCTGTATCTTGCCACAGAGTTACTTCCCGTAAGACAATCGTCTACGTAGAAGTCATGAAGTAAAACTGGTGAGGCTAACGAGACGGCCAGTTGTTGGAGACACTTTGTTGCCAAGAATGATGCGCCTCATATGTAACTGTAAGCAATAGTCTTGAATAGGCAGTTTTAGATATGACATCCACACAATTCATTGGAACTTTGTGTCGTCTTGTTACACTAATTTGCCTAAACATCATTTTTGCGTCTGCACATACTGCTACCGGGTGAGTTTAGAAAACGGAGCACGATGAACGAGACGTTTCATACAGTGACACACTTGTGGTTTTAGCACTTGCGTCGAGCACTACATACAGTTTAGTACTTGTACTACTCTCCGTTAAAAACTCTTCGTTGGGGGTACACTTTTCACCATATGAAATAGGTTCCATGTGATTGAGTTCTAAATATTGTTCCATGAACCTACAATATTGTTCTTACTATACAAGCCATCGCACAGATTTTCTTACTCACTGATGGAAGCATTTTGTTGCACGATCACGAGAATAGCCGAGGTCATAGTAACTGATCTTAAATGATAGATTAACTTCATATCAACCATTAACTCTTCGAAGTGACACCGCAAAATACACTTAGCATTCCTTTTCTTCTACTTTAAAGGATGCGCAGATTGCACTTCTTCTATCTCCCACAATCGACGCATTGAGACATCCAGATTACAATATACATGAAACAGAAACACTGCCGATGTACACTGCAGTTTTTTCCCTGATAATACCGAACCTAAAGCCTACTGTTTCCAATACAATGGGCTCACCTTGATGGCCCATGCGTTTGTCTTCTCGCACGAGTAATGGAAATGTGTCCTCATAGTGGAGTAATATGTCCTCTCCACTAGTTTTGTAGCACTCCAGGTAGCCAGGTCTAAATCCTTGATATGGATCCATTCACTGATTTTAGTAAGAGTCTGCCTAGACATATCTCCGGTCATCTTTTTCACCACAACTGCTGCTGTTATATATACCTCATGATTGTATCTTAACTTAAAAGCAATATCCACAGTCGCACGTGAATTGTCTGCACTACTGGCAGCTATTCCCGAGATGGTTATATTTGCCCTTTGTTTAGAAAGTCCCAGGACTTGGGCACACCTTCTGACTCAAAACTTACTTCTGATACACAGTCGAGCAATGAACGAAGAGATTGAAATTGCCTACGTTGTTTGTAACCTACACCAGTGCTATTGACAGCAACACATGAGGACGTATAGTGTCTCTGTTTTCCCCTCAGCTGCTACATGAGACATTTCTTGAAAGCACTGGGAAAAAGAATCACTTTTCGGCTTTGTCAAAATGAAGTAACGTATGATGCAACTTTTTACAGCGATGACAGCCACCTGCTGTACACTGAGCAATTTTGTGTGTTCCTTTTAGACAATTAATGTACAAAAGTTTATAGTTTTCACAAGGAATGTCTGTCATCGACTAGATATAAACGAAATCCTTGCATGTATTCAACGCGTTCTGCAGTCCACATTTCACACTTATCACATCTACTGAAGCATGATACGCCAGTGTCCTGGCCTTTCCGGTCTATACGACTGAGTTTTATTCGCTTTACTTGCCCCGGAAGCCGGGAGCGCGAGTAATCTCTGGTTGAGAAACTGAGACAAGGCTTCGAACGTTAGAAGCTCATTGGAGTTTATTGAGAACTTCCACTGTTGTCGCTAATTACTATCAAGTTTTTCAGGTACGTAATACACTAATATCGCGTCCCAATGCTCTACCGGAATCTCGAACACTTTTTAGACCCTCACAGTTGTTGGTTGTATCTAGAAACTGTCTTAAGAGAGGCTGGCGAATCGGCTACTGCACATGGTTGGAAAATAAATCGTTTTATCGTATCATTCACCAGTTCATGTTTGTTCTGCTACCAAATACTAATTACTTCCCATGTCTCCTTGTAATTTTGATCGGTCACTGATAACAACTGCACAAGTTATACAACTTCACCACGCAAAGGTGCTTTCAAATAGCGAAGCTTTTGCGCCCCACTTAATAATAAATTACTGTCCACGGATGCCACGAATATATCCCGAAAAGATAGCCAATCTTTTACTGATCCATCAGAAGTTGGCAGCTGTAATTTCAGTAACCGCACTTCATTCACTTTTAACTTTTTTTATTTGCAGTAGATGGAACGTCTTTTGATTGCTGTATTACAATTAGTTTTCCAATTAATTTGTCCACTCTGTCTTGTAACGTTTCTGTTTTCTTGTCGTACACTTCCAAGGTCTGTTCATCAAAAGTTGTCGTGAAGTCTAATACAAGTTATTTTACAGTCTTCAGCTAATTGATTTACTTTGTCTATATACGTGTTAACCAATGGTTTGTTGAAGGATTCACTATTAACTATATTACCCAAGCGCGTTATTTTGCATTTGGTGAAGTTTTCGTTGCAATTAATTGCTCTATTGCCACTACTTTCCACTGCATACCAAGAAACAAAATGAACAAGACTCAGGCAGTTCAGCTGGTGCAGAAAATTCCACTAGTGTTCTTTAGTTTCGATTCTTTTTTCTCAAGAAGCACTGCGAAAATGGTATCATTTTGAAACGCAAATATAAACTCAGATTACAATATTGCTGTGTCTTTGAAATGTCTGTGAATTTTTAGCAAAAGCAAGATCTGATCACCGGAGGACCATCTGGTGAGGATACACAAAAAACATTCAGGTCCGCCCTCTTACTGGACATTCCTAGCACCTCGCTAAGTTTTTGCTTGCAAAAAAATTACTCTTATTTTTATAACACGTGGCTATATATTTAGTAATAACTAATATAACATAAGAATAGACACAGAATATGTATAATAGTTATTCAACTCTGAATATGTGTATTTTTTCCACTAGGATTGCTCTCCTCCCTACACACACACACATACACGCGTGCGCATGTACAATGTTAGCCGTTCAAATATTACTCTACTATGGTAGGGGCGATTCTTTTTTCGCATCTCCCCTAAGAAGAAGAAGAAAGCTATCCTTTGAGCGCGAAGGAAACCAGGGTTACTTACCGCAGAACTGGACCATCTATTAGAGTATTTTTAAGATAAGTCTAACTGTGCATTTTATAAGAAGAAAAAGAGAAAAGAAGTCTTAACTCTGTTGAGACTGCTGAAGCCTCTCTCACATGAGGCAGTACTCACAGGTAAAACTGCACAAAATATGATCATTTCAATTGAGGGTGGGAAAGGAGGGGCGAATTACAACGTTGTAAAGACTTTGCTTTCCATGTCCGTTGTGAAGACTTCACACTCCGTGTTTTCTTCCACTCAGTGACAATTATTTTTGTGCGAAACATAAACTGTGCATCCCGGCAGAAATCATTCCTACTGAACACTGGTCGCCAGCTCTAAATCTCTAGTCGCCAATGGCGACCTGGCGACCGGAAATTTTGCGCTCTGTTCTAGACATTTCACATTTTTGTTTGTATTCAAAGAAGGAATTATATATATATATATATACACTAGAAGATATGAACAGGTACTCGTATTTAATCATTTTTCGTATATTTCAATATATTCTTCATAAAGTTTTGAAAACAAACTTGAAAGTAAAAGATAAAACGTACCATTCTTATGTCCAAATATAATGTTTATATAACGAATTATCCAGATGAAAGTGTGTCCGCAGTTTGAAATTTTAGAATATGGTAGTCCTAAATAAAAACATTAAGAAAATTTAAAAGAATGACTCGTCGAGGAAGAGCAGTGAAGATATACCTTTCCTATTGATTTCCGCAGTCATCAAGGACCCAACAGACTGTGTTCCTTTATATTTCCTTGATGCTTTTACTTCTTTTTCTCCTATTTTTATTTTCTGCGAACATGTATCAGGTGAGAGTACAAAACTTTTTTCAGGGATTTTTCAGAAAACAGAACTTGAAATAGATGAGCTGATTGCTAAAATTCGTGAGGATATTGGCTTACTGTCTAAAATGCTCTCATTAATTTTGAATGTGATATAGTAGTTGATTTGGAAATTGAAGTCAGTTTCATGTTTTGTCTTTAGTCTTAAATTAAGTAATTAATAATAATGTTACTACTTTTAAAAAAATCATTATTATGTATTTTTTTTAAATAACTGCATTTTGTTTCGAGAGAAAATTAGATGATTTACTAAGCAAGTGCGATACATAAATTCTCAGCGATCGAAGGTAAGTTCCCTATTTCCCAGGTAAAACTTGAATTAATTACTTTACAAATCAATATCAAGCCCAAACATTAATAGATAAAAAGTACATAATTAATATATTGAAGAAAATTTCGTTAAAAATTCCAAATTGTTGTTTAGTTTTAGAATTAAATTATCTTTTAAGTAAACTAAAATTAATTACTCCGTGTGAGTTACCGTTATTGAGAATATGTATAAATTGTATGCATATTTTTGCGTCTTCACTCACCGTGACTTAGATTTATTGTATCTAATATTAATGTTTCGTTTACTTTCGGTGAAACTGATGTATTAGAAGATTATGTCAAAACTGATCTTACTACATGTTGTATAATTTCTTAAGTGACACTCCTTGTAGATTGTGCCCGTTCGTTGCCAAATGGCTAACGCTTATGCTTTCAATCAATGTGATTGTAGATTGGAGTATTTACCTCGGATTAAAACCCGTAGGGTTCGGATCCCATTTTAAACAGTAGATTCCATATCAGTCAGCCTCGGTGCTGAAACTGAACATTAAACGCTAACTACCCAAATTAAATTTCCGTGTAGATTAAATTTTTACCTTAAAGAGTATACTTTCATTTCAAGTTTTATAAACAGATTTGTGTAGAATCTCAAACGTTTTGTTGTGTATCTATAAAAGGTCACTTGCAGAAGAAATTGTCATTGGCTTTATTTGGAAATATCATACCAGCATCTGAGGATACTCTTATCAAAGAAACAAGGAGGTGTGGAGAATTCTTTGTTATTGAGTTGACAAGCAATAGCATTGCTCTAATTTTAAGTGACTTATTCCACTTCTGTAATAGTTATTTCTTTCAGTTTTGAATATTCAACATACAAACTACCTACAGTAGATATTTTGTCTGTACCGTCTGAATCAATAAGACGGTGCGCTGAGAAGCTTTGAAACTCGTGCTGCCTGTAAAAGCTAGATTCTGGTGGCAACATTCTTTGAAATATCAGTCCGGAGCAGTTCGTTTGTTTTAAAAAATATAAAGAGTGGCATCAATTTGTTACACATACACCAACGAGAACCTTGTTACGGGTATGCAAGTCGTTTGTCTTTCCTTTACTTTATTAGCTTGTAAATAAAGAGAAGCAAAAATTTCATATTTTCTGCCATGTGTCGTTGGGCAATGAGAACAAGGAATTTAATGCTTCAAAGTATGTAGAATTGAGATAGTGGGTTTAAAATTTTCATATTTCGTAATATTTTGACAAAATTTTCATCGCAAGGTACCAAATTCCACGGCATGGCTATAATCCTGTGAAGAGTCCAGCCTATAATATGGAAATCCTTGGAAATCGTAAAAGAGGTACAATACCCAGCTCTACCTACCTCAGATTAGGGTTGAGATCCATTTGCACTACTGGAACCAATGGCTCGTGTGATCCTCCCATTTGGAAGTGGAACGAACTTCCCCTCCTTCGGCAAGAAGATCTTCACATTTGGCTTTCCTTGTCTTAAAGAAAGAAAGACAGTTCCACCATAGAATTTACTTATACTCCCATGGCCTGATATATACATATATAGTTGATCTTCTGGGAAATAAATCATTCAAAAATTTATATTTTGGACTTCTGATTTTCATATTTTGTTAACTTTTTCTTCATATTTTGTCTCCCTTTAGTTTTTTCTTTGATTTATGAAATTATCTTGTTCGTAGAATTTTTTTTTTTTTTTTTTTTTTTTTTTTTTTTTTCATGAAATGTAAGTATAAGAACATTTTGTTTGAACTCTGATAAAGTCTATTTTTAAAAGTACACTTGTACTGTCACTATCGCGTAGAAGGTTGGAGAAATGATAATTTCATAGATGACAAACTCCCCACCTTTTTTATGTGGAATTTTCCATTTGTATAGAATTTGGAAAGAGAAGTATGTATAGGATTACATCTCTGGACTGATAATATCTTCAGATTTCGGAAAATATCTGTTTTAACAAAATGTTTCCGGGAAAATCTTTTTGTGTGTTTGATACAAAATATGTATTTTTATTTGTTAACTAAAATAATTTTCAAAGAAGAATTCATCTATGAAGTGGTCCTTCTAGATTTGCATTGTTATATAATTATGAGGATTACGGAAAGCAAATCATATCAAAATTGATATTCGTAACCTTGGTTCCCACCGACCTGGAAATCCTTTAACACCTGGAAAAGGCAGGGAATTTAGCTTACTCGTAAAATCACCTGGAAATTCTAATTTTCTGTTTGTCTTTTAGCTTTACTTGGCTATTTGGTAGGAGATATTTTTACATAATAAATTGTTTTGCAAAATATCTCTACCTGCATACACAGTATATAGCTGTACATACTCAGTAGATTAGGATTAGGTCGTCTAAAACATTGCTGTTTTACATTATATATAGACCTGGAATTTTGAATATCGTGACCTGGAAAACCTGGAAAAATCAGAGAATTCATGCTTCCCAAATAAGTGGGAACTTTGGTAATGGTCAGATAGATAGGAAGTTCTGTGGACAAACTAGTTAGCATCCTTGATAGGTTGTTTTATTATTATTATTATTATTATTATTATTATTATTATTATTATTATTATTATTATTATTATTATTATTGACCTTTGACCACCTAACACCTTAATTGGCTTGCGTTTCAATTACGCTCCTATTAATAACACTACATCTGAAGGACACTGATCACTTTGTTTGGTAGTAATTTCTAAATATAGACAGATACAAATTCGAAATTTCATTATTTTGGTTTATTATTTCCGCTATCTTGAAAATGACATAAAAATTGCGTATCTTCGAGAAATCATCTCACCTTTATCATTTCATAGCCAATGGTTAGTGAAAGGATTAAATTCACAGTCTAGATGTTTTCATCTGCGTATATGATCCTTCTTGGAATCATTCAGATTCTAAACCGTAGCCTTCCACCTCCAATACTTACTTCTAGCACTGTTTGCTAATTCATTCGGAATGGCGAACTAGGTTACCAATCATGATCCACTGAAACCTCTGAATAACGGACACCGTTGGCACATGATTATTTGTCTGTAAAGAAGTTTTTATTACAGAGAGAAGAATGGAAGTTTAGATTACTCGCAGCCAGTGCTATAATTGCATGCCGTACATAGTAAATACATTAGTTATAAATGTAAATATATTTCAATGTAAAACAATGTACTCACTATACGAATTCTGAAAGAATGAGGGAGAGAATTATCGCAGGAGAAAAATTCGGCTTGCAATATTATAACAAAGACAATGGTAGGAAAGGGTCTTTCTGTCTACTGTAGTGCATCACAGATTTGTTTTCCAATTGCGAAAAGTGTTTTCTATGCTTCTCTGTATTATGTTCTAAATTCGTATAAAGTGAAAACGTATTCGTATGCTAAATTCGTATGTTTCTCTGTATTCGTTTTCCATGCTTCGTAGCGTACTGTTCGTTATTACGAAGAAAGGAAGGCTGCTGTGTCCGTATCTCAGAGTGTGCTTAAAAGGAGGGTGTTGTCCTGTAATAATACATATATTTTTAGTATGAAGCTGACCATTAAGGAAAGTTTCAGTGTATTTATTCCTTTCTTTATTGTAGCTAAATTCATCCGTTTTTGTTGTAGTGGACAAACACCGTATGCGTGGGTTTTATCGGGGTTCTCCCGTTTCCTCTCATTTTCTTCATTCCGTCATTTTCACTCATTTCTCATTATCACTGTCTCCTTTAGCCTAGCAGGCATAATCGTGGAACGTAAAACTTAAAAGATTTTCATCCGTTTTTGTTCGCTCTTTGTGTGTTAATATAGTCCAGTTACTTCTCGTTTCCGTCCACTATATGTGCAACAATCTTTTCCAATAACAGATCTCAAATGCTTCGTTCTAATTCTGATTTCTATCTATGTTAGTATCTATTATTTCCATAGAATACTTGCTTCACATGTACTATCGTAATTCTCGTGTCCTTTTCACTTCTTCCATCAGAGTATCTCGCTTTTTAAATTTTTAACTGCTTTCACTTCTCCAATATACTTTTGAAAAATTGTTACTTCTTCCTGCTCGTACTTCATACTACACATAAGAACTTTCGTTATTTTGCTTACTTTCATGTATTTTACATCTCTTTCCCAGTTCCTCATTCAGGTTAGCTAATGCCCCTTGCAAGTCTTCTTAGAACTATATATATATATATATATATATATATATATATATATATATAAATGTACACAAATATTTTTACATTAGCGATTCCAGTTGTAGGAATACTTCCAATCAGACCAGTAATCAATTCGGTAAGGTGAGACTATGTCCATACTTTCAAACAAACTTGAGTTATAGTACATTGTCATAAAATTAAGTTCTAATAATATCGTAATATAATGGTGCGTAACCGTATTATGTATGTTATTCTCTTATAGACAATATTGATTATCCAGTGTTAAATGAGAATGCCAATCATCAACCTAGTCTTACGAATGTGATGGAAAGAATAGAACAAAGTAGATACCCAGACATTTCATCCCTTTTACATCCTAGGCCTAGTGTAGACAGATCGTTAAAGCCCCGTGATTACAGTACGGAAGAAGCTAGTGGTTCAGGTACTGATAGGACAAAATCAGAGTCTGTTATGAATCACCGTGGTAGTGATGGGGACAATAACAGAAGTGTAGCATATATTCCTGTTGTGGATAGGAGTTTAAAAGCGAAAGCAGTGCTAACGTACGAGGAGCGGACAAAGGCTATTCAGGATATCTTAAAAGCCAAAGAAACGGTGGCAGATAACGCCATAGAGTTAGAGAGAAAAAGACTTCAGGCGGAGAAGGACTGGGAGTATCTTCGTTTGGAAAAAGAGAAGGAAGCAGAAGAGGAAATGAGAGCTCAGCTGCAAGAAAGAGAAGAGCAGCTCATCAGGAATATTTTAGATTTGGAAGAAAGACAAAAACAAAAGGTAAGCTAAAGAATTATTTTCGTACTTTACGAAGTATATGTATCATAGTATTTTTAAAGTAAAAAAAAAAACATTTAAAAAAATCATATTTCTAATATATTCTTTGCAAGATCCTAACTTTTTTTGAGATGCACTTTATATTATAAGATACAGATTTCCGTTGCAATTTATGAACTTAGGTGTATAAAAGCCTGTGTTAGCAATAAGTTGAACCAGGACATTTCGCTTCAAAATATGTATTTATATAGATATAGATATTGTAAAAGGCCATTTGTTGTTAAGTGTAAGAAAATAAAGATGGTAATGGTAGGTACAATCCTGTTCAAAAACATTTTGGCCACCTACCTTGCTTTACAACGTGATACTGTGACAACTATACATGGTGTGATTGGAAAGTTTTAAGACAATTGGCAACACTGCTCAGGAGGAGTATATATTTGGTCTAGGAATTAATTCGTGCGGTTGGTACGCACACATTGAAGCTGTAGTACAAACACAAAATACATAAATACCTTAAGAAAAATATTGTCCATCGCTAGCCACCACTTTCGCCCATCTGTCAGGCAATGTACGGATTCCGTGGCGAAAGAAGTCCTCATCCTTGGAAGCGATCCAGTCAGAGACCCATGTTTCGATATCTTCTGAAGAAGTAAACCGCTGTCCAATCAAATCGTTGTTCATGCAATCGAACAAGTAGTAGTCCGAAGGAGCAACGTCTGGTGAATACGGCGGGTGGGGTAAAACTTCCCATCCGACATTTTCTAAATAGGTTTTGACCGGTTTTGCGACATGTGGGCGAGCGTTATCAAGTTGAACAATAAGTTTATCATGTCTGTTCTCCCATTCTGGTCGTGTTGTGGCCAGAGCTTGCTTCAAACGCATTAATTGTCGTCGATAACGTTCTCCATTCATAGTTTCACCCGGTTGCAGCAGCTCATAGTACACCACACCTTTCATATCCCACCATATGCACAGCATAACCTTTGCACAGTGAATATCTCGTTTTGGTTGTGATGGACCTGGTTCACCTGGTTTCACCCAGGTCTTTTTTCGTTTAGGGTTCTCGTAATGGATCCACTTCTCATCACCCGTAATAATTCGATGCAGAAACCCCTTTCTGCTCTGTCGTTGAAGCAGCAATTCGCAAATGGTGTTTCGTCTTTCAACGTCTCTGTCTTTCAATTCATGTGGAACCCAATGTGACATCTTTTGAATCATTCCCATGGCTTTCAAGCGTTTGGAGACTGTTGTTTGATCAACGCCTAATGCTGCTGCAAGTTGTTCCTGCGTTTGACACGAATCCTGCTCGAGCAATGCTGTCAATTCTTCGTCTTGAAATTTTTTTGGCTGTCCAGCTCGCTCTTGGTCTGCCAAGCCGAAATCACCACTTCTAAACCGTGCAAACCACTTCTGACACGTTCGCTCAGCTAGAGCATGGTCACCATACACTTCCACCAAAATACGATGACTTTCAGTCGCACTTTTCTGCATGTTAAAGTAATGCAGCAGGACACCCCGCAAAAACACTTTATCAGGCACAAATTGCGCCATGTTCACTTAACTACAAACTGGTGTTGTTGACGCTTTAATCCACTGCCCTATACTACGAACGATACGCGATGACAGGGGTTTGCAACACATGTGTGGATACACGGAACTGTGGGACGCTCCGTTCGTTGCGCCATCTCTTGTCCACCCGCACGAATTAATTCCTAGACCAAATATATTTCACCCGTTAGCATGGAAGCGGTGGCCTGGTGTGTCCTTGAGACATGTTGAAACATGCAGCGAGATATCTTTATTCAGTACGGCGTAGCAACCAGTTGAGTGCGGGCGTGTGTGTGTGTGTGTTGATGGATTTTTAAGTGCGCAAACGCGTTTGTGTGAAATTTTGTTTCAAAACTGGGAAATTAGCTTCAGAGACTTACGAACTCACAGCTTTTGGAGACAAATGTCTGAGCCGATCAAACGTGTGTATCTGGTTTCACAGATTCAAAGATGGCCGCGAGTCAGTAGAGGATGACCCCCGGTTTGGCCGAAAAACTAACACACAATCATAGTCATACGTCTTGCAAATCAGATCAGAAAAATAAACACACTGCTGAACAAGACTGCACTTATTTAATATAAAAACACATTTACACGTGACGTTTCGATCTTCTAGCCAAGATCCTTATCAGACGTACGCTTGGACTTGTGGAGAGTGTACGTCTGATAAGGATCTTGGCTAGAAGATCGAAACGTCACGTGTAAATGTGTTTTTATATTAAATAAGTGCAGTCTTGTTCAGCAGTGTGTTTATTTTTCCAAAAAACTAACGAAAACATTGCGAAAGTTGGCAATTTAGTGCGCTCGAACCGTGGCTGAAGACCTGAATTTTAGTTTCTATGCGGTTCAGTCAATTTTAACTGATGATTTGAACATGCGTCGAGTGTCCGCGAAATTCATTCCAAAAGTGTTGTCACACGAGCAGAAACAACATGGACTTGAAGTGTCCCAAGAACTGTTTAATCGAGCCAAAATGGACTCAGTTTTCTTGAATAGGGTGATAAATCATGGGTTTATGGGTATGACCCAGAAACAAAGGCCCAATGTTTTCAGTGGAGGAGCCTAGATTTACCAAGACGAAAGAAAGCGCGACAAAGTCGGTCGAATGTGAAGACAATGTTGGTGTTTTTTTTCGATTCTAAGGGTATCGTGCATCATGAATTTGCCTCTAGGGGGCAGACAGTCAACTAGGAATACTACAAACGTGTCCTTCAGCGTCTGCGCGAAAATGTGCGGCGAAGGCCTGCCCTCTGGAAAGAAGAGAATTGGATTCTCCACCACGACAATGCACCAGCGGATTGTGTGTTCTCGATCCAGGAATTTTTTGACCAAATTCAACAATCCTGTGCTTCCGGAACCCCTGTATTCCCCAGATTTGGTCCCGGCCGACTTCTACCTCTTTCTTAAATTAAAATTGTCATTGAAAGGGAAGAGATTTGACTCAATTGATTACATTCAAGCAAATACGGAGAGAGTGCTTCACACCATCACGGAAAATAATTTTCAGGAATGCTTCCAGAAGTGAAACACCGTTGGAATCGTGTGTTCATTCAGCAGGGGACTACTTTGAAGGAGATCCATCACAATATCCTGTAAGTACTGAATTTTTAAATTATAAGCCCAGTCTTAAAACTTTCCAGTCACACCTTGTAAGTAGAAAATTTAGATACTTTGGCTTTAAATAAAAATCTTAATCAGCGTGAGATAATCCACTTTTGTTTGATATAATTCTGATTGTGGGTAAGAGTACAAGACTTCAAAGAGAAGTGGGTGGCTAGATTTTTTGAACAAAACTATACATAAATGTCTTACATCTCTGCCACGTAATCATATCCAATATCTCTGTACCTCAGGTGTTAATGATACGTTTTATACTAGCAGTACGAATATATAATAATAAATACTAAACTTTTTCTTATAAAGGAACAAATATTGTTACTTGTGTTTTGCGTCATGGAATTGTATTTTGCAGCAAATGTCACAGACTACACTGTTCGTTTCACGCAGCAGGCCTATTTCTGTGGATTACCTCTTAAGTCGCTAAATATTCATGTTTTTCCTCTTGTTTACAGGAAGAAAAGATTACTTCAGGAGTAAAGTCTACTGTAGATTGTGTAGACCTTTTCCTCTTCTGAAAATTGAGAAACTGTACACAGAATCTTAACTGTGGAGGCTTGGTAGCCGCCATATTCCTTTTATGAAACAATATTGTTTCCATATCCATTTACATTGGATGGCTTTTTGTGATGTTGGTTATCTTGACTGTTTGTTAATTCCATTATTTACGCTTACTACATCACTACTCCAGGAGAGTAGTTGCGTAGAAGTACCCACCAACTTCAGTCACACAGTTTATCATACATAAACATCAAAATATATTTCCGTTCGTTGTACAAAATTTAGATCTAAATCTAAATCCATTGCTCATTACTTAACAGCCATTTTATTTAATTCTCTCTTTTAGCATATTTGTTCAGATTGCTTTCTGACCCCTTACTTCGTTTATATCTTTCATGTTACAACAAAGAGTGTCTTTTGAGGTAAACATTTTCGTCACTTAATCTTGTATGAAACTGAAAACAAAAGTGAACGGCAAAATTAAAATCTGGGGATAACACCTTCTAGAAATAATAATAATAAACAAAAAGTACTATGAGGTTCAACGATTCTCATAGTGTGAACGTGACTGGCGTGCTAAACATAATATTACGAACCTGATTTGGAGTAGGAAAGTCTTAGAAACTTTTCTTTAGCTCCTTCTGGTTTCATAGTACTTTTTAATCTCAGGATCAGAATACTATATCTTCAAAGAAAAGCCAAAGAAAAGTTTCTAAGACTTATCTTCTCCAAATCAGGTTTCGTTTCAGGTATGGCAACGAATTTGACACTTGACACCCTCACCACTTAAAAAATACCGCGACGCCACCAGGGTTGTCCTCGATGTGCAAGCCGTGTTTGTTAGCTATCGCCCTCGTCCTGCATCTAAGTTTGCACTGAAGGAGACTGCGTTCAAGTATAGTTTGATCAAGTTTGTTCCATTTACCTTGACAAAACTTTCCAAAGAGCATCGAGTCTGCGCAGCTGTCGTCGACCTAACGTTCGTTTTGACAACGGAAACCCATAAAAATCCGTGAGTGATGCAATAGGGGGTTTTACAGAACTGTCTGTAAAACGGATTCATGAATTTCTGTTTCAGTCCCATCTACTCCGTGTACGTTACCGGAGTATGATTAGACTCGTGTGACTGGACTTCGCCGTATGATTGGACGCGTTGTCGTGGTGAATGACAACTCAAGATGTATCGTTGGCCTATAGGGACGGAACATCATGGCGGTATACTGGTTCCAAAATCTTTGTCTGTAATAAACTGCATTAAAATTTTTTTTAATCCATTCTGCGCAGTAAAAGTTAGCCATTATAGCAGTAGCCATCAACAACCATAAAGCCACGAAAAAAACTTCCTGCACATCCACGTACCCAGTCAGAACGACCTCTGAAGTTACGGGGACGACAGAAGATAGTACTCTTTTCTATTACGCTCCGACAAATATACGTCATTCAGAATCGTCATGAATTTCCAACTCTACCCTGCAACATGGTGTTCGTATATATCTTTCTACTGTTCATCTTCTGCTGTATAATATGTGACGGATGGAGCGTATGAACTTGAGCCTTATCCTTCTGTACATGTAAATCGTGTGCAGTTATGCGATTTACAGCCACAGCGAAACGTTGTACTGCCCTTGCTATTGTTTTAGTGTACCACATCGGGGAGACACCCAGACCTCCTATATCTCTGATATCCAATACCAAAGTGCCTTGCAACAGCAGAAATGCCCTTTCGTAGGCATATGGAAACTTTGTCATACACTGTTTACCTATTTAGCTATGATTATAACCGGTGTCTGAAAGAGCACAAATGTAGCTTTTCCAAATTGTAATGACCACTTACACATCAGCCATCCTCGTTGCAACCCAATACTCAGCACTTTCAAGCAATCCACAGTAGCTCCTCGGGCGGGTTCACGCATTCTGCTACGTAGCGATCGAATTCGTTACAATAAAACTGAAACGACCTTTTGGGTATGAATGAAATAGTTCTAATTTTATTTGGACTGATTATTAGTAATAAAATAAGCTGCAATAAGCTTTTCTTTTTCTTTCTTTTTTTTTCGCGAAAAGTGTAATTTTCTTCATTTTCTAAACGGTTGGTAGGATATCGACCAAATTTTGCATAGCCATGAGAAACATCGCTTTGCCAGGTTTAGAGAGCGAGAGAGAGAGAGAAAGAGAAAGAAAGAACAACTCGAATATTAACAGGAGTTTTCATAAGGTTCGCTGTTTTCTTGGAATATTTAAGAAAGAACTGTATCAAATTGATTTGCACATAGCCTTGCAAGAATGCGCAAAAAATAATCTTTTTCACAGTGAATACAAGGGAATTCTTTGGAGCAAGTTTAGCCAATTTGCTCCAACTTTGACTTTGGTTTTCCAAACTCTACTGGTAATGATGCTCGTTCGTTAAGTATTTCAAACAACAGCGCGTATCAAAGAATGATATAGACTGTTAACCGTGACTAGCCGTTTGTACCTGGTGCCTTATATATTTTGTTTTGTTTGTTTGCTATACTGTAAGCAAAAGATCAGTGAACATTTATACTTAAGTGATGTGATAGTTTATAATTGTGAAAATTAATTGTAAATAATAATATACGTTCATCTATGGTAACCAGCACTGAAATATAAAACTTCATGAGATGCAGCTTTTGTTTGTCATACTATAAATATTATGACGTGAAAATCATGATGATAACGTTTCGAATGTAAGTCCACATAAAACACAAGCAGTAGTCAATTTGTATCCGTACATACTTCTTCCGCTGATTTGCCTTCTTTTTGCTGGCCAGATCAGTAAGATAAGTACTTGAGTAATAGATAGGTGACGTAACTTCTTGTTGGTTCTTAAATATGTACTTTTGATATGGAAATATTGAAGGATAACCTACAGGTACTGCCGTTTTGCATTATGGATCTACGATAACGCATAACAGGGAAACGGGAGTAAGAGCAATTACATGTATTACAACATATCCGAACAGTATCATATTTAATCTGATTATCCATTTAAAAATAGCATTAATCCAATGTTTGTTAGTTGCCTCATTTATGCTTGCTTTCATGTGTTATTTCTGGATACTTTGTGCTGAAACAGACTTGTATACAATTCAGTTATAACAGTTTTAAGAGGAATTAAACTGACCCATTATTACAGATATTGACGTGGAGTAACCTTGGTATACATCTAATTTAACGTGGTATACATTTGTTATTTAATAAGTGTCAAAGTTTCTAATAGTATCTTCATCTTCCCCATTTACGTTTTCTTAAAGCATCTACTACAAACATTGCATGGCATCAATCGGTGCGATGTAGAAGTATCAAATAAAAGCATTTCTTTTAGGATATTATCAGTAACGGAAGTTTTATTCTTAAATATTTGAACTCACATTATTTACGAGTAGATGATTAGCATTGTTTGTAAACCTCAAGTGGCAACTGAATATTACATCTCCACCATTAAGGAAAACTTTAAGTAATATCAAGAAAAATTTCAGAGTAGACCTATGAAGGTTTAAATATTTAAGGTTGCAACTTTTGTTACTGATGATATCCCTTATTTGAATATATTTTATTACTAGAAAATTTTTGATGCTTGCCACTGAGGAAGATGGGTGTTTCCATTGAAAACTTCGAGTCTGGAGAATAATGGACTTAGTCCCAGACTATGTAAACTTACCATGAATAACAGCATGTCCGAGGTTTTTGAACTTCCGTCTCTTTCCACTTCATAAATGTTTTAGCATTGTATTAACATAAAATTTACTTATTTTGTTTCAAAAACGGTTTATTTTCATATGTTTATGGTTTATAGGACAAGGAAAATGAAATGCTTAAGCGTGAGCTGGAGGAGTATAGGAATAAAGCTTTGGTTACGCAGAGTATATCAACCGAAGAGAAAAATCTTGCAACGGAAGAGAAAAGACTTCAGGACATTATCAAAGTCAAGGAAGCAGAGAGGAAGAAAATAGAGAAAGAAAGGGAGACTATTCTGAATAACAGAAAAAATGTAGAACAAAGACTAGAGTTAGAGTAAGTTCACATATACTAACTTGTCTTCGTGTATTTGATATTTTTTACAGTATATTTATTACTAATTAGTATTTGGGAAACAAACAGATATTTGTCCATTGTTATTTTGTGTATGTATTCCTTCATTTCCTTTGGTGAGTTCTGACATTTTGTTAAAAATTTCAGCATTTTCTAATAACAAAAATGCATAAAACATGTGAAAATAAAATTGCTTCATCTTTTGCGTTGTTTAATTTGCAATTTATGATAGTTCTCCATAAAAGTTTTCAGTTCGCTTGAGTAACCAAATTATGGTAATATATATGCTTAATATATATATGCTTGCTTTTCTTTAAACATTGCGTTTGTATTTGGTCTAGGAATTAATTCGTGCGGGTGGACAAGAGATGGCGCAACGAACGGAGCGTCCCACAGTTCCGTGTATCCACACATGTGTTGCAAACCCCTGTCATCGCGTATCGTTCGTAGTATAGGGCAGTGGATTAAAGCGTCAACAACACCAGTTTGTAGTTAAGTGAACATGGCGCACTTTGTGCCTGATAAAGTGTTTTTGCGGGGTGTCCTGCTGCATTACTTTAACATGCAGAAAAGTGCGACTGAAAGTCATCGTATTTTGGTGGAAGTGTATGGTGACCATGCTCTAGCTGAGCGAACGTGTCAGAAGTGGTTTGCACGGTTTAGAAGTGGTGATTTCGGCTTGGCAGACCAAGAGCGAGCTGGACAGCCAAAAAAATTTCAAGACGAAGAATTGACAGCATTGCTCGAGCAGGATTCGTGTCAAACGCAGGAACAACTTGCAGCAGCATTAGGCGTTGATCAAACAACAGTCTCCAAACGCTTGAAAGCCATGGGAATGATTCAAAAGATGTCACATTGGGTTCCACATGAATTGAAAGACAGAGACGTTGAAAGACGAAACACCATTTGCGAATTGCTGCTTCAACGACAGAGCAGAAAGGGGTTTCTGCATCGAATTATTACGGGTGATGAGAAGTGGATCCATTACAAGAACCCTAAACGAAAAAAGGCCTGGGTGAAACCAGGTGAACCAAGTCCATCACAACCAAAACGAGATATTCACTGTGCAAAGGTTATGCTGTGCATATGGTGGGATATGAAAGGTGTGGTGTACTATGAGCTGCTGCAACCGGGTGAAACTATGAATGGAGAACGTTATCGACGACAATTAATGCGTTTGAAGCAAGCTCTGGCCAGAACACGACCAGAATGGGAGAACAGACATGATAAACTTATTGTTCAACATGATAACGCTCGCCCACATGTCGCAAAACCGGTCAAAACCTATTTAGAAAATGTCGGATGGGAAGTTTTACCCCACCCGCCGTATTCACCAGACGTTGCTCCTTCGGACTACTACTTGTTCGATTGCATGAACAACGATTTGATTGGACAGCGGTTTACTTCTTCAGAAGATATCGAAACATGGGTCTCTGACTGGATCGCTTCCAAGGATGAGGACTTCTTTCGCCACGGAATCCGTACATTGCCTGACAGATGGGCGAAAGTGGTGGCTAGCGATGGACAATATTTTTCTTAAGGTATTTATGTATTTTGTGTTTGTACTACAGCTTCAATGTGTGCGTACCAACCGCACGAATTAATTCCTAGACCAAATATTATACAATTGCTTCTTCAATATATTCGTAAGACTCCTCTGCAGAGGTACTTAAATGTACGTGTTCCTTTGCATATGCAGTAGTCACATTAAAAGAAATAATATAATAGTATTTCTAGACTAGTGGATAGTTCTTTTTTCGTGGTCGAAAGGTTTCGGGATCAAACCTATGGTCGGTTAGCTTGACAGGTTTGAGAGGTTTCTCCTTTAATTCCATTAGAAGAATATCGGGATGAAGCCTTTAAATATAGGCCTTGGTCGACTTGTTTTCACTTCTCTTCCATTCTTGTTATTGTTGTTTGGTGTTAAGTAGTGTATTAAACATGAAAATCTTGCTGGTAGTGGCTTATTTATTTTTTAATTCCTTTTGTTCATGTATTTGTTAGACATCGTCCAGAAGGTGTTAACAATTGACGTAAAATTTTAATCTAGCGATATAACTGCTTTTGATGTTCTAGTTTTTCATAATTCGTAAGATAGGGCTAACTACAAGGTAACCAGAAAAGTTCTCGCCGTTTTTGACGTTCCATTAATCATGCACTCACAGAGAAGAAACGAAATGATGCAATTGCCTACCAACCAATCTGGAGTTAGTCTGACCATTGACTTTCAATAATACTGGTACGTTCCGCACATATAGCAGTCATAGCTTGTCCAATGTCGAAAAGAAAAATGGAGGTATCGAAGCAGCTTTTTCGCGTGTATTTGTTGTATGATCTTGATGTGCCTGTCAACTGGCACATCAAGTCGCCGCATACCCCAGGCATTTGGAGAGAATGCCGTGAACGAACGCACCACCACGCAATGGTTCCAGAAATTCTGTTCGGGAGATGTGATTCTTTCGGATGAACCTCACAGTGGACGATGTGTGTGTTCGATGGTGTGGCGCTGAAAGCATTCATCGAGGTGGACAGTGGTCTAACGTGTGATGAACTTAAAGAAAGGTTCCATGTGTCTGTTGAAACAGTCAGACTGCACCTGCATGGGATAGGGAAGTCATAGAAGTTAAGCAAGTAGATACCCCACACATTGCCGGCAGCCAACAAGGAACAACGAGTGACAGACTGTTTGTCATTGTTCACTCGGCACCGGAACACATCCATCTTCTATTGCTTGCTCACTGGTGACCTAAAATGTGTTTTCTATGACATTCCCAAGCGTACCAGTCATTGATTGTTGACACGTGATCCTATTCCTCACACCTCAAGACCACCTCTGCACTCACGAAAGGTTATGCTGTCTGTATGCTGGTATTGGTATTATTGGCAAGTG